>NC_064912.1:19760117-20060117 GCF_929443795.1 Astur gentilis | reverse complement strand
AATGCAGTTTAGGATATATAGACCAGCTTTTGCTTTTGGCAAGACAAATGGTACAGATGTTAGCTAACAGTGACAGATTATCTAACCAAATGCACAGGAGACTCCCTAGCTTGATAATAAACCAAAAAACCTCCATACACAAAAAGACATCCTTACCAGGGGTATATCTGGCATCAGAATTTCCCCATCCTCCACCCAAACGAAGGGAATTATCCCAAGTGGACAACGGTGGTTTCTGGCCTGTTAGCCCTGGAGGTGGGCGGGACGGAGCAGTGATGCTTTTAGGTGGCAAAGGGACCTTCCACAGCTCATGAGCCAGAGAGGTGTTAGTGACTGATCCAGGAGACCATGTTGATTTGGAATCACTGTTTCTGGCTACTAAAAGACATAAAGACAAGCATAATCACTATGCTGCTGGAACCGTCACCTTGCTACAAATAAAAGCTACTAAATTAAGAGTAAAATTGAAATAGCTACTTTGAAAATTAGAGAAGTTACCACCCAGATGAGACCTCAGGACTACTTTTTATTAACATTTAGTATCCCCCTGAAGCACAGGAAGGGGAAAGAAACACCAGCTCAGAGCAAGATAAGCAGACATCACCTGAAGTGCTTTGTGCTGTACTGCTGAGGGAAACATTGTAGTTGGAGGCACGAATGGATGACCAGGCACTAGTTGAAGGCAGCGTGGTGTTCAAAGATGAGGATGACCCTATAATAAAGACAGAAGTCAGTCACAGCGTAGTGCATCACAAATGCAATAAAATTAAGAGGCATGACTTGTAGTCCAGACTAAACACGTCTGCAGAGTCAGATGAGGGACCTCCTCCACTCCTCTCGGTCCTCATCCTTGATCCAAGGGCATGTGGTAGCAAGCACGCTGAACAGCAGGGAGCACCCAACACTCATTGCAAGCAAAGCTAGTTACATTACTGCAACAGCTACATTGCCAAGTTTTGCTTGCCTACTTTCAAAGACACTGCCTCTCTGTGCACAGAATTACATCAGAATGCAGATCAGCAGCGTTCGCTCACTCTACCCGCATTCTTGGAGTATCTGTTGCATTGCATCAAGTAGCAATGCTTGAGCCAAAGATAAGCTTTTCAGCCATGAAATCCACAATACAAAAGATAAACAAGGAGATGAGCAAGTAGCAAACATCTCCAAGTAAACAGTCTCTCTGTGTGACTGAAGGAAGACTAGTACACAACTCGAAAACATAGCATCTGAACATACCACTGTTCCTGTCCCTGAGGTGGTCAACTTCCCGCACAGTATTAATTGAAAGATTGTTTATGACACTGCCAGGAGTGACGTAAGGGTCAGTTTCAGGGTCGATGTTTGGATAACCTTTCCATGGCTCACCAGGACGAAACTCTAGGAATAGGGATTCAGAAAAGAGGCTTATTTTGATTCTTTTCTTTAAAGGAAACAGCTGCCTAAACAATACATCACGTAGTGACTGAAAATCCAAAACCTTTTAAGCATTTAATTGACTTAATTTAGTCTTATTTTCACTGTATTAACTTCATTTCTAGTTTTTCTGGTCCTGTCTTACCAGGGTAAAATCTCAAAGCAGGGACATAGTTCTCTTTGTACAATAAAACTACTGCTCTCAATTTCGATCTGCTAAAAACACAGTATTAATGCTTTTCTGTAGGCTGTTCCCTGCCCACTCTACACGTAGTGACCAAGGAACCAAGAAGAAACACAGCTGAACAGAAAGAACCATGCAAAGAGCAAGCACTGGCGTTGTGTACCTGGTGGCCAGTTAACACTGCTAGAGCCATTAGGCGATTTGGCACGGGGCCAGCCATCCCCAATAGATCCAGGAGGACTGGCTGGTGAATTACTGCTGTTCATAAAGTCATATGGAACAAATGGAGACTCTTCCAGCCTAAAACCACTTGAAATAGCACCTAATTAAAAAGAAAAAAAGTTGTCAAGTATTTTTCATAGCCATTTTTATATACATAAATAGATATAAAAAACATGCCTTTGTAAAGCATTCATGAAATACAGTAGCATACTGTCCTCTTATGATGTCAAATTATATAGGAAGTCATACAGGAGTATATAATCTAAAATGAAATGTCTCTGAATAATTCAGGAGAAAACTGTAAGAATAATCTCCCATGAAATAATTTCATTAAAATAGTGTACTTATTAAATTTAAATTAAAATATTAATTCAAGACAGTAAGAGCATTCTGTGAGACCCCAACTGGGTAACAGGGGTAGTAAACACATTTTGTGATGGGAGGGCTCTTGCAAGAAACATCTACAAAATCTGAAGGATCTCTAGCTACTACAAAGCTCTGAACTCTACACATATTACTGCAAGGGAGGGAAAAAAATAAAATTAAAAAGATCACTGGAGGCAGAGCAAGGAACAAAAGCACTGTACAGAACCTATTTGCTTCTGTGCAAATCCTGTATGGACAAGTTTAAAAGTTATTAGACAGAAAAGCCAAAGATTACTACAGTTCTGAGGGAATAAATGATTTTTACTAGTGATTCAATGTAATATGGAGTTCAAATAATCAAATTCCTAATACTATTCAGAAAACATTACCTACAGCTAAAGTAACACCAACACTTCTGAATTCTGTTCATCTGTAACAATCAGATGAAGTTCAGAACTGCAGTATCAGGGTATCTCCACTAGATGCTTAAGGCAGCAAGTAATTTCATAGTAGTAAAACAGCTGACAAATCTAAAAATATCCAAACAATCTGAAGACTGAACCGTAATAGGAGACTGGAGACATTTTATAACTATCTTTAGACATGGCACCTTTGTGCTATACAGTTAAATTTTAACTGGATGAGATTTCAAGCAACTAAAACAGTTGAAATGTCATATGAATCCTGATTACTGGAATGAAGTATGAAGCAACCAAGTGCACCTCCTCTAAAACTAAGTACAGCAATGGTACTAGTCTATCCCTTCTAAGCTCTCTATTTTTAGAATGCAAAATGTACACATTCATAACCAAAACCCGTAACTAAGAATGTCAGACATGACCAGAACATGTGTACACAGAGTTAAATCCCCATAAATCACCTTAAGGCCAGCAGGGTGGCGGGAAAGAAAGCTAGAAAATCTAAAGCTTTTGGTTTAAAAATATATGAAGCATTCCAGTCCAGATTAAGGTAAAGCTAGTAGCAATAGTCACACTTAAAGAAAAGTCTAGTTAAAAAGGAATTCTGTACAACATTTCTACTAAACCTCATCACAAGATCACTTCTGTAAGTAAAAACATTCAAGCAAGCTATGGGCTGCTGTACAAGACAAGCAGCAAGTTTTACACAGGAAACGCAATACAAATTCTGACAGCTACAAGCAACACAGTAGTTACAACTACAGACCTATATACAGCAAACCTGCGTTTTATACCCAGAACATGAAAACCTGATGTGTAATGTCAAATGCTACTTAATGACATGTTTAACATACCATGTTTGCTGGAGTTTTGATCTAAAGATGTGTTCACAGAAATGCTGTCTACTGTAGTCCATTTCCTCAGTCGAGATTGTGGCTCTTTAATACTGCTCATATCCATGTTTACATTCAAGTTTGAGTTCATTCCTGAAAATATATATAAGCTTATGAAATACAGACTAAATGTTTCTCTTCTGCTAATTACCACTATTGTCCTAATAAACATTTAAGAGCATATTACTATGGTCACTTCATGCTTCCAAGTCTCTGTTTTTTGCGAAACATTCTAGCATGTAATACAGTGAACTTACTACAGACAGAAGCTAAGCTAAGCAATGCAAAGCACTCTGAAGTTCTCAGCTGATGTCTTCATGCAAAAATGTCAGTGGAAGAAGCCATTGAGGAAGTAAAACTAAAACGTAAACATCTAAAAAAAGTGGCATTTCTAACACCAGCACAACTGATCTCATCTGTACAAAGTAGTAGTACTGTACTTTGAAGAGCTACGCTCAGTTATAAAAGACATTTTTCTCAGCAGGACTGTTTGTCTGTACTCATCCCTATTCAGCAGAAGTTATATACTGGTACCTGCAGTTACAACCTCATTCCCATTTTTATTTGGGCTGTACAGCAGGACACCTTGCCAGCTTCTGAACCACACTAGAACTGCACAAGTAATACTGCTCCCCTCCCCTATTTATCCTGTTCACACTGTATTCAAACCTCAGTAAGAGAAAACAAACAAAACTTGTCTTCCCCTGTTCTAAGCTGTTGTCTGTATTCCGAAATGTTAATCTGCCAGAGAATCAACACAATGCCAACCCAAATCAATCAAAATACCTGTGAGAACCAGCTGCTCTGGGCTTGAACAATATGCCTACGCTTTTGACTTTGGCTTGCCTGCTCTCTTTCCAGGTTTGTAAGAATCCTCAATTCACAACCATACTTGGTTACATTTCCAGCCCTTCAGATCTATTTACTTCATTTCTGAAAATAAACCACTACAACATTTTAACTTGGGCCTAGAGACACAAAGTGAACTTCTCAAATCTCTACTAGAAACAACTTCATTTAGCACTGGAAACTAGTGCTTAATTTTGTTTCTAAGTTGATATTCACTGCCATATAGAAGCTGGTTTGTTTGGTTGTTTTTTTAATTTGTTTTTCTTAAAGGCACGAGCAGATGTTGATGCCAGAAAAGCAGCCCCTTGAAAAGCCTTAGAGAAAGTGCCTTGGAACAGGACAGCTGAGTTTTAAGAAATACAACAACTATCAATAGCTGAAACAGAAAAAAGGAAAAAGTCAATCGAGCTTCTGACACCTCTCCCTCTGGCATTTTGCTGTTGTCAGAGCAATAACCTGTGCACAACAATAAACTTGCTTCTAACTCTGAAGAAGCTTGCAGAAGACAGACCTCTAAAAGAAGGGTTAGAAAGATCACAAGTGGGCAAATAGGCACATCTGGCTGATAAAGTTAATGCCAACCCCCCCCAGCAGGCACATATGTATGTCCATAGCTCCATATTTGAAACCTGTGGACTGAGGGATGAACATCAGTCCCTGAACATAATCTTTAATTTAAACAGTCTTCCCAGATGTATTTTTTCATATCCAATTGTGGAAGATTTTATATTGTTCAGCTATACTCGCTATTTGGCAGAAAAAGGTATTTTTAATATTAGAAATACTTAATTCTATAAATGAATCAGGATGTGACTGCAGCACTGGTCAATTAGAGAGAAGGACACCCCCCACTCACCCCCAATCTCTGCTTTTGATGAACAAATATCTAGTCAATCTTGACAAATTCAGTTCCTCAGAATGTTAACCGGACCTCCCTGCTTTCATTGCTAGGTCTCCTGATGCTAATATCAGAACATGGAGAAAATAACATACCTGCAAGATTTTCCAGAAGATGACTTGGTAAGTTCAGCTCCTCCTCACATGACTATGCTACTATACTTTGTGCACTTGGAGGATGCTACCAATATGCCTCTTGACTCAGTTTTTCACTAAAGGGTGAAGAAATTCCAGCAACCTACTATTTCTACCCTTAAGGTTTTAATTGTGGACTGAGTGTGGCTCCACTTGCTTACATCACGATACAGTACTACTCCAATGGGATCCCAAAGAATTCTTGCGTATACTGCAGCAGATTCCTGAGGGATCTCAAAGCAATCTTACAAACACTGCAGGTTCCTGAAATGTGGCAATGATTAAGGGGAGAAAGCAACTACTTAATTGTCTACAACAATTCAACTCAAGAAATGAAACAGAAAAGAACCTAATGTAGGCAGAATGCAATTACTCAGCATGAAGTTTGGTGAGAAAGTTAAATATTCCTTTCATTAGACCTAACATAGTGTCTCTAATAGCTAAACAAACTTCATTTTTATGCCTTGCCCTTTGAATGAAAGCAGTAGTTAAGATCTTAATGCCAATCATCATCAGCTATTAAGCAGCAGCCTGGACTTAAGACTGGCCACAAGCAAAATTCCAGTGTGCCACATGCAGTGCAACAGCATGGCCTGCACCGACCCACTGGCTCCGTAACACTCCACCTATAAGCACAAGGATGTCAGCAGCAGTCTCTATTAAACAAATTTTTCTACAAAGGGCAATGAGAATGCAGAGGAAATCAGCCCAACAGAAATGACCAGGTTAGAATAACATAGAAGAAAAGCAAACTGAAGAGGAGGAAAAAAATAGGGAAAAGGAACAAGAGGTAAATCATATACAGTCGTAGTAAGTATAAGATAGCATTAAAAAGGGACCTAAAGTAAGGAGAAAATATACAAGCCTGGAATTTCTGAAGTAGAAATTGGACAGAAGCCTGGAAACGTAGGGAGAAAGAAACAGGAGATGTTTGTATTTATAAATGTTCAGACATTTTGCCTGAAATGAGACAACCATTCTTTAAAAATGCAGAGCTAAAAGCTTTCTTTCCTGGACAAAATCACTAAAAGGGAAATAAACATTTTGTTCTACCAATACAATTCCAGATTCATTGAAAATGTTTCTAAAATCCAAAGAAATGAGACCACATCAATGGATTCTTTGTATGGATTCTACTTCTAAAAGTCTTTTAGCTCCAGGAATCATAACTGCAAAAGGACTTTGCATCATCCTTGGGACCCAGAGGATAAAAAAGAAATAAAAGGAGACAGACATTCTTTAAGAATGTAAAGTATTTTGCACTGAAATACAGACAGTCACTTCTGGGAATGAGTTCACTTGTGAAAAAAGTTCTTTGGTGAACAAAGATAAGTGGATAAGCCCCACAAAGAATTACTACTTCCATTAAAATTGTAACTGCTAACAGGATTACAATCACTATTGTTTTCAGAGGAGGCAGGCAATGTGAAAAGAAAGGCTGTGTGTCACATAAGCATTAATTGACTGTATGAAATTAGCATGGAGAAACCCACCTATAGGGAAGCTGCTGAATGCATTTATTGGTGATGGCCCTTTTTGTAGCTCAGGAGTAGCATGGGGTATGACATTCTCAAGGAAAGATTTCATGGTGGGTTGATGGAGTGACTGCTGTTGAGAGGGTGGTGTTTGCTGCTTCATTAACAGGTTTGGATCAAGCTGACGGGACTGTTGCATCATCTGTTGCTGCATACTAAGAGATCGACCCTTGAAAAAACAGAGCAGTTACAATATAAATAGGCAAAAGCTCTTCCACATTTAAAGACAGATAATGAAATGCATCTTTGTGTTCCGTGCTTCTTAGCACAGCAAAACCCCAGCATTAAGCTAAATCACTCCTTTAAAGCTTGTGAAAATCCCATTCACTCTTGCACACTTTAATACAATTTATAACAAGAAATGCAGCTCAGGATGAAAAGCAGTTTATAAAGATAGTTTGAAAAGTTAATAATAAACGTATGTATTTACCTGCTGCTCCTGCTGTTGACGACCACCAGAAGGCATGCTTCTTTGATTCTGCGCTTTTTGCTGCTGAGCCAACAACCGCTAGGAGACAGTGTTTTGTGGTGTTTTTTTTAAGAACAGTTTATAGCTGACGTAAGTCTCTACTTAGACTTTCAAACAGAACACAGAGCGACTAGCTTTGTTGGCTTACCTGTAACTGGGAGATCTGAGAAAGCTGGTTTAACTGGGACAGTTGATTCAACATGGCTACCTGTTGTGGGCCAAAAAGTGGGCTCAGGCCACCGTTGTTTGGTGCATACTTCAGTAATGATACTGGAACCTGCAAAATGGACCAGTATGAAGAGTGACTGACAGTAACGTGCAATTAATTATACTAGATGCAGAATATTATAATCCCTGGCCAACAGTTGTCTAGTTTCTGAAACACTCATCAAGCCAAATATGTTTTCAAATATTTACAAAATAAATATCAGCAACACCAACAGCCAAAGAACAATTTTCTGAAGTAGCATTTTGGTAGTTTATACCCAGAATATTTTATGTACTCAGTTACCTGAGGGGATAGTAATGGAGGAGGCACTTGAGCACGTGGATTAGGCTGAGATGAATTAAGAGGTTGTGCTGGAGGCTGCTGCATGCTCCTGGGCTGTGCTGCTATATTACCAACACCAAACATACTGGGATTGCCATTCTGGAGAAAGGATGGACAGTTAGTGACAATAAACCTCTTTTGCTGTTTCTCCCACCCCTATACATTTGAATTAGAAGTCAAACACATATCAACCACATAGGTAGCTAGGATGTTATATCAAAAGGTATTAAATGTTGTCAAGTAACATGCCAAGGATATGCACACAGCCTTACCTGTCTAACAGAATTCAAGTTTTGCATACCCAGCCCTGCTAGGGAGCCAAGGGCTTGGTTAGGTAGTGCATTATTTGAAGGGGGAAGCTTCATGTTTTGATTGGACATAAACTGCATGTTTTGGGACTCGTCTGCTACAATGCCATCCTGATTGGACAGACAAACCGATGCGCAACAACCAGCCAGCAAGCAAGCAGAAGGGAGAAACCATTGCCAGGAACAGAAGGGAAGAGTCACATGACAGTCCAGCACCAGCAGGAAATAGGCAGAAAACAAAAGAGATCAGGTTAGTCATTTGCACTGCAAATGGGCTACAGAAAGTGCTTAGTATTATATATCATTAAGTTAAAAAGAACAAAACATATCTTATGGATTAACAAGAAAGTCCTAATTTTCCTCTCCACTAAACGCAGAAAGCTAAGGAGCACACATGTAACTACTTAGAATGCAGAGTCCAAGAAGTTTAGAAGTGTCCACCAGTAAGACACCTACTAACCTTATCAAAGTAAGGACCGCGATCCATGGAAGACTCTTTGGAAATTTGAGGACGAGAACCAGGGCCTTTTCCAACCACACGATTGTAATCTCCAACATTGAGGCCATGCTTATCCATCTCCATCCGCTTATCTTGCAATAACCCTAAGAAAAGGTGAGAGATGCGACTACAACATTGAAGGATTATTCAGTTTTCCAGATGCACTAGAAACCAGTTTATGCTTATGAAGAGCTGAACTAACACTGGTCCCAAGCTAGATACTAATAAAAAACCCCATCAGTTTAGCTTTAAACTCTCTGGGCTTTACTGAAAAGGGAAAGGAAACACCATGAAGCAATGGCTACAGACAGCTTAACACTTGGAATCACCAAAGTGTCAACAGATTTTGCTAGATTTCACAAAAATATTATTCTCAGTTTCCTCTTAAAAACAAGGAAGTATAATTGTTTAAACCTGAGTTTCCAGTTGTGAATGCCACTGGTTGTTTTTGTTTTGCTTTTTGTTTTTTTTTAGTAGCCATAAAGCACTGTCTTGGCTTTGAAGTAGTATCTTTATCACATCCCCTACACATTTGTGTAATATTTCAGAGGCCCTTTATTTTGATTCAGTTAAGAAAAAACCTATTTAGCTAAAAAAAAAAACCAAAAAAACCCCAAAAAAACCACCAAAAAAAAAACCTCACAAATTTAAAGTATTTGTGTTTATTATAAGCAAATTTTAAGTTATCTTTTATCATTAATTTCACTAGGCAAGCCAGAAGATCAAAATACAAGCAGTAATAAAGAAGTCCATTTAGTACTTCATTGCATGCAGTGGAAGAGAATTACTTTCCAAGCAGAAGTTTTAAATTCAAATTTAAAAGAATTGAAATAATTTAAAAATGAGGCTTGCCATTAATATTAAAATCTAAAATTCAAAGAACAATTTCTTTACACAATAGACCATGAGCCCAAAAGTGAAAATACCCAATTCTAAACTGGAATAAAATCAGTGCAACTACAATAAAAACTACAATGCTACAATTACTTTTAATTAAATATTCTATTGTTATAATATATTGTTCTTAATGTATTAAAGCATTATACGATTTTTGATTTGCTAGAGAAATCATAACAGTCAATGGATTCAAATAAAAATAAAACTGCTCACAAGTAATTTTACACTCAGGTTTAAATATTTCCAAAATAACTGTTCAGTATTAATTTAGTTCTTAGAACTAAAAATGTGTTTCCAAGAATGAACCACAATGAGCAAGTGTGGTATTCGGAACATTTCTGTTTATATTTCATGAAGGTATCCAGAAGGCAAGCTAGATACTTATATTACAAGAAACAAACCCACCACACCCTGAAAACATTCTTTCATGTCACCTTAATATATATAAGCTTAGCTTGATTTATGGATAATATTACTACAGCAACCAGGTGATTCAGGTGTGTAGCATTACTCACATGCACAAATTTTTTTCTCTACTCCTTTTCTTTAGGGAAACATGTATTTAACTATATATAGCTATAACTATACATATTATATATACATTTTTAAAAAGTAATTTACAGAAGGAGATAAACTAAAAGACTGGAAAGGAAAGCAATAAACCCCCAGCTAGGTTCTCCTATTCTTACCTCCAGACATGTCCATCTTATTGCTCTGTATGGTTTCTTCTGGTGATTCTCTCTGAAGTAATAAAATGAATCATAATTATTGAATAATAATATTTTTAAAAGCTAAAACAAAGAGATTCCTATATACTATTTCAATTCAAACCTGAAAAAAAAAAAAAAAAAAAAATCGAGACAAATCAGATGCTACTTTAAAGCATATTCTCCCTTTAGTTGTTACCCAACTGAAAACGGGTATCATCACCAAAATATGTATGTAACATTAAGTAAAACATCATACTACTGGATGAATACCTGGATAGAGTTTACAAAAACACTTTTCATCAATAAATAGGTCTTTTTGTAATGAGGATGCAAAGAATGGGGATGGGTGACAGAGGGGAGACAAACAAAAGTAAAAAGAAAAACACGATGAAAATGAACACTAGGCAATAAAACATTTTAAACTTTGTGCATTATAACTAGCACTGTAAGAAGGCAGTAAAGCCAGGTAAAGGTAAATACTTACTGAAAAACTGAGATTTGTGAATTGCTTAATGAATGGATTGATCCATGTTTCATCTTGCTTATTTCCACCTTTCATTATTCCCTTAAAAACAGAAAGGAATTCCTGTGATACTCAGAAGATGTTTACCACCTACTGCTTAAATTACATCATAAAATGTTATGAATGAAGATTAAAGCTTAATGGTACTCCACTCAGAGCAGCAATCTGTTCTGACTTAGCTTTTAGAAATGACAACAGCACAAAAACCTTGACTCAACTTCCTCATTACCTTTGTGGGCATTTTTTTCATATATGGTGGCCAATTTAAAGATGGGTTAGCTTCTTGTGAAGAACTGCTGTTCCACATTCCAATCTCTACATCCTCCTCTTCCTCCCAGCTGGTCTGACGACTGCCTGTCAATGGCATATCATCTCCACACCAACTATCTTGCATAGATTTAGGCCCTGGTTGTGAAAAAAAAATCCAGCACATTAACATTTCAGTAGCAACTGACTGTCCTTAACACAGAAGTTCGCTTGATGTTTACTGCAAGATAAAAAAAAGCCTCCAAAAACGTAAAGCCGCTATAGAGGTATTTCACCATCCTCAAATACCTTTATTAAAAAATGATGCAGAAAGCACTCACCAGGTTTATTTGAAGCCTGTTGACCAAGAGAAGCGTTTCCCCAGCCAGAGGTGCCTGCTGCATCGCTGATGGGTTCTCCCCAGCTAGTACCAGTATCCATGGGTTTACCCCACGCTGAAGTTCCATTATCTACAGTAGTGGCTGGAGTAGAAGGCTCTCCCCAACCTTTTTAAAGCAGTATGAGTTATTGTCATGTTTTTAAACAGGATTTTAAAAGCTATCTAAAGAGACTGAAGTGTTTTGCCTTTTCTAGATCCATAATGTACAATAAAAACCATATTAGTGCACATTTACATTTTGTATGAGGGTTATTATTACAACTGTAAGCTGTTCCATAAAAAAAATTTACAAAAATACCACTTTCATACGTAAAGAATTACATTTTGATAGTAGAAATTTCTAAGATACTAAGTTCCTAAGAGCTGCTCATTGTATTTATGCTACTCCTCTTTGCACTCGAAAAAGAGACAGAGCACAAAATATTTCATAAAAACCACGCAAACTCATCTGCAAGTATCATTATTCACCGCTCCCAAAACTACAAGGTCAGAAAGTCTGACCTTGAGTTCATACAAAACCACCACCCTTCATTCTGTCTTGTAGCAGCTCAATGCTTTTTTTGGGCGGGGCCTCTTTGGCAACATTAAGTTTTAACTGTTTTAGAATCAAATGAAGAAAAATACTTTCATTCCTCAGATACCACTTTAAATATTTTCTGTGTTTCCACGGCGCAGAATTCAAGTAGAGCTGTCTAGTCTTTATTACTCAAGCTATTTAAAACTAAAACAGATCTTCCAGTCTATATAAAAATATCAAATGTCTGTGAGCATTGCTGTTACTTTTTTTTTTTTTAATAAATAAAAATGGTACTTCACTGGCACCTTCCCCTTTCAACTTTGAAACTAAAATATTGTTATATGAAGAAAGAACAAAAAGTATTGTTTTACAATTAACAGAAAACACAAATTTGCATAAAACCAAGTCTTACCAGAACCCGAACTGCTCTCCTTGCTAGACATGGCACTTGAAGACAGTAGCTGCTGATGTACCTGTGCTTGCTGGTCAGAACTGCTGCTACTGTTTGGGACATTTTTATTCCACATATTCACATTTTTGTAGTTGTATTTGCTTGGATCACCCCAAGCAGAAGTTCCATCATCAATTTCCATTTTACGGCGTATTGATTCAGGGGATGGCTCCTCCCAGCCAGTGGGTTCTTCCTCCTTTGCTGGTGCCGGCATTGGTCCACCCAGCCAGCCTGACCCTGGGGGTTTGTTTGTGGCAGATGGTGCTCCCCAAGAGCCAACATCTTGTTTGTTCCATTCTGGAGAGTTGATTGGCTTTGATGAATCCCCCCAAACTTGAGGCTGATTGGATTTAGGAGGGTCTCCCCAGCCCTGGTTCTGATTAGACTTTGCAGGCTCATCCCATCCTGAAGAATTATTTGGGTTTGTATTATTACCTCCCCAAGTAACAGAATTTGATTTACCTGTCTCATTCCAACCAGACACTGATCTGTCACTGTCGCTACCTCCTGAACTGGATTTCTTAGCCTCACCCCAATGGTTACTTCTTGAATTTTCACCCCAGCTATCACCAGCAGAAACTGCCCAACCCTGGCTGGCCTTTTGTCCATCTACCCATCCCTGTTTGATCTTCTGTGCATCATTCCAAGATGACTTTTCCTCTTTGCCACTTCCCCATGATTGATTGCTCTTGACCATTACTGTAGCAGCAGAATCTTCTTCCCACCCCCCTTGGCTGTTTGACCCTTTGGAGTCTCCCCACCTTGTAGCAGACTTTGGATCTCCCCACCCTGATACAGATGAGGTATCATTATTATTAGGGCTCGGTCTATCCACACATCCCCCTGAGCTGGAAGTCTGTGTCACAGAGCCTCCCCAGGCCTCTGTCCCATTGTCAGTTTTTCTTTCACCCCTTGGTGATGTTTCAGTATCCCAGGCAGTGTTCTGTTTGATTGGAGTCTGTCCCCAACCAGAGTTGGAGAGGACACGCGGATCTAAGTCAGTTCTGTTCACTATACTTTGGAGTAATGCATGCTGGTCAACTTTCCTTCTCTCTCGATTCTGTCCTTCTGTAGTTACTCTATCTTCATGGCATCCAGTGCTCTCCGAACTACCTTCACTGTCCCCAGTACCTGTTTTGGCCCATGCGCTGTTCTGCTCAGTTATCTGAGAAGCAGCAGAACTCTGGCTGTTAAGGTCATCCTCCTCAGTAGATTTCCATCCATTTGTAAACTTCCTGCTGTTTCCATTCACACTTTCATTGGAATGCTGATTACTAGGCAGTTTACTCCACTCCCCATTTGAAATGTTAGTGCCAGTGTTTTGTGCAGGATTGCCCCATCCTCTTCTACTCCCGCCAGCACTTGCACCATTTCCACTTCCCCATGGCATATTCTGGGAGTTGACTGTCCCTGCCTCCCATACCCCTCCGCCTTTATTCCCATTGATTTGAAAGTTAGTGCTGCCAGGCCCACTAATGCCTGGCTGCATTAGAGTTGCATTCACAGTGTCACCATTAGCTTGGCTGTTTGGGCCTGAACATTTGTCTCCAGAGTAATTAGAACCATAGGCACCCCATGTAGTACCATAAGATCCACCACTTTTCGCCTCACCATTGCTCAGATGAGAAATGGAAGTGCCATTTGTAACTGGAGAGGCCTGAATCTGAGAATGATTCATTGTGCTCACACGCCAGGCCCCATGCCCTGTATTATTAGGCAGTTCGTTAATCTGCACTGAACCAGCAGAGTTTGGTAAACTAGAGGTCATAAAGTTAGTAGTGTTATTTGGTCCATTCATTTCAGTGTTAAGGTTTTGAGGTTGCCCACTGAATGAAACCTTCCTTGTACCATTTACTTCAGAATCACAATTTTCCTGAAGGCTTCCCCAGGAACCATGGGCTGAACCACCCACTTTAGAGTTAATACTCTGACTATTAGATATCTGACCTATGGTACTGCACTGAATATTTGTGCCAGGATTACCACTCCCTACAGACCCTTTCAGGGCATGTCCATTGTTCTCCAATACAGGCCAGGCACCATGGTTGCCATTTGAATTCAAAGTGCTTGGATTTAACCCTCCATTTGATGAAGAGTTTATGGTGCCCCAAGCATTCATTCTATTGTTGCTACTTTCAGATTTGCTGTCAGGAGCATCCACAGAAACTTGACATGTGCTTATTATGGTTCCATGGGATAAACCCCATGGCCCATTAATACTTCCATTGCCCACATTATTGCTGTTGCTACCAACCACAAACTTATTTTGAGAACCATGTCCAATGCCATTTCGAATGCCATCATTTTCACCACCTGTGCTCCCTGAAGCCATTATAACGAGGTTTCTCTCTGACCCAGAGCTAGAGGCAGAGTCAGTGTCCATACATTCTGATGTCAACTCTGGGTCACTGCCAGTGATTGATGGCCATGCTTCTTTGTCAGAGCCGTCTACAATAACTTTATCCCAGTTTGTGCTGGAGTCACTATTTGAAGAGACTGGTCCCCAGTGAGAATTTTCATAATGAGATCCTAGACCACTGTGGTTCAGATCTAAAGGGAAGAAGGAAAGTCCAACAGCATATTATAAATTTAGTATTATTACTTCATTAAGCAGAAGAGTAAAAAAAGTATAAAGACACTAAGCCAAGAATTATTTTGCTTATTTTAACACTATGGTCACTGAAGATGACAGAGAAAGCTTCCAAGTACAGCGGCTCAGAACACTGCCACACACATAACCTAGAACACGTCTCACCAGCATGCAAAGTTGCACTCTCACAAAAAGCACAAAGAGGCACTCGTAAAGGTATAGTTCATTTTTTTCCAGAGAAATAGTTTTTTTTAAAAAAATACTTTGTATCACCACATACAAACTATTTTCTAAAAACATATATTTATTAAAAACTAATACTATATAAAATCAAAGACATTCTGAAAGGCAGAAATCTAAACAGGATATTAAAATTACCTAGTAGTACCAATTGCTGTGTGACAATAGCCAGACAAACACACATCCTCCCACCCTCATTAAAAGACATTACGTAAGAATTCTTAAGTACAAGTTATTTAAGATATTTTCTTTTATACAACAACAATTTGACACAGAAACCACAAGACCAACTTAAACTTCTGCTGGTGCAGAAGTACAGATTAAGCGCAGTAGCCGAACTGATACTTCTAATTTTCATTTACATAAAAATTTCTGCTTCTTTTTCAATAAGTAAGCTGATCATGTCAGAGAATCAAGACGACATACATCCTAATTCACTTATAAACTTTCCATGGTTAAATACATGCACCATGGAATATTTGCTACAAAGTAAGTGCTATCAATTTTCATCTGGTATATCTAAAACTTTACTGCAGAGACCTCCCCCCCAACCATTAAATCAAAACACAGTCAGACAGGTGCACCAGATGAAACTATCAAAGTGTGAAGCATGTGAAAAGTAGTAATGAAGCTGGCAACAGAACACAAGTACAAAACCTCAGTGAAGTTTTTTTACTTAGTATTTGCCTGCACTGAAAGAATAACCATGCTAGTGTACACTCAATGGTTGTATATGTAGCAAATTACACTTCTCTGCCCATTAAAACATTCAGGTTTTTTAAAAAAGAAACCGTCGACTTTTCTTTATCATGTTCTTTTTTTTGCCTTTACTTAGAATATTCAAAATGTATGTACCTAAAGATAAGAGAAAAAGAAGTTTTATAGCTCCTGCTCATTCTTAATGGATTTTTACAGCACATGCCTGACATGACTAGAAAAAAGCGCAGTCGCTTTGTCTGAATACCTTCATGAAATTGTACCTGTTCAGATAAACAGACAGAGCTAATAGTAACAAAATGCTACAATTATCAATCCTTGATTTTCTCAAAAGCTATTTAAAGAATATTTAGGGACTAGCTACTTTAAAAATGCAACACTAATTTATAAGCCTCTTGTGTTTCCAAGAAATACATGTTAATTGTGAAGTCTGAAAGGAAGCTGCCAGTCTCACCAGCTTCTCCCTTCTGCTACAGGGAGTGCCAATCCTGCACCAGCACCAAAACCCCACCAAAGCCTGATGCCCACCAACCCAACCCCTACCTACTGCTCAGTGACAAGTAACTGAGTTGCATCCACTCTATTAAAAATGTTAGTAAAAATTGCCACCTACTTAGAGGTTAAAATGTATACAAGATACGACTTTTGGCAATAGCTCAGCTCTCAAATGCAGGGATCATTCAGCGGGAGCCTGCTCTTAGTGCTCCAACCCAACCACAAAAAGGGTTGATGTGGTTTATTATGTGTAAGCATGACTGACCAATCTGAAGAGAAGCACAGCTGATGTAGATTTAAAAAGAGACCTTGTTTCAGTGCTTCCATCTCTCAAAAGGAATTTGAGAACACTATGACAGGCAGAAAATCCCACATTTTTACATCAGGGTAATTTTAAATACTACATTATTTGAATTTATGATCTTGATGATCTATAAGGAAACAGGAAGGAACAAATCAAAAAAAGCTTACATTTAAGTTACTATGGACAGTTTATCAAGTATTACAATGATGTGCAACAAGTTTTGGTCTATTTCTAATTAATTTTTAATTAATATCAACATTATTCATCCTACAGTGAAAAAGTATCTAGCCAAAGCCTCTGCCTCCAAGAGTCGGTAGCTTGGAGCAGCACAGAGCAGGGATCACCCACTGCTTCTCTAGCAACCAGGATGGTGGAAGTTTGAAAGGGTCCAAGCAATCAGTTAAGCTTCACACGGTAACTACAACATGAAAAACAAGGATGCTGGCATAGCAATTTGGAACTGGGAGTAGTGGAAAAAGACCTGTGGCAGGTAGAAGTAGTGCTGCAATAGTTAAAGCGCCTGGCAGCTCCACAGTCTTGAAGAAGAGAAACACACAGCATCCTTGGGGGAACTGGAAGACATTTGTTCAGCTGAACATGGCCCAGAACCTACCTATTAATGTGTTACTAGAAAAAACAGTGGTATCTGAGTAATTGTCCAACAAAACCCAAGATTTCAAATCTCACATTGGTATTTTATAAAAAAAGACATTTAACCTACTAAAAGACTAAGCAAAGGGTTGTCTGCACTCTCACGAATGAGAGAATCAACAGCATCAAAAGCTGCCCTAACAAAACAAAATCTTGATTACATAAACATCATCCCAATAACATGATCAATTTTAAAAACAACACAAAAGTATACAGATGGCAAACAGCCTGAGTTCAGTGTGGAGAAAGAGATACAGGTTATGACTACAAGCCAGAATGAAATGGTAAACAAACCCTAATTTGCACAAGAATAGAATACATAAAAAGAAAGCTTGTATTTATTAAAATTCTATTATACTAATTTAGATGTGATGCACAGTTTGTAACGAGCCAATACACAAACAGCATATAATGATTGATTTCCAGTCATCCAGAATTTTATCATATTACATACAAAACTACCTTGACTAACAGTCTTTTTCCTGGACATAAATGTGTTAGTGATTTCTAGTATGAGCTACTGTTCTGAAATATTCCTATCTGAATCCCCACAACCCATGAACTTCTGAGATTAAGCATATAAATACTGAATAAGCAAGGTATTATCTCTGATTTCTTGTATCTGACAGATATCACAAAACCACTCTCAAAATTGAAAAATTACAGTTGACAACATACTACATTTGGTGCACAGCAAAATGAGCCCGTAACAGCCTATTCTTGGTTTTCTCCCCAAAACTATTTAGAAGTTGCAACTGAACTTCTGTTGCTTAAATCCTGGACAAAAAAAAATAAAATATTACACAAACCTGTGTTTCTTAAAATTCAGTAATCTGCTAAGATTTTTTTCAATAATTTGTAATTTAATAATTTAATGCTTTCTAGCTATGAGTTATCTCTGCAGGAAATGTTTGCAGGAAAGGTACTTTCTAAAGTAGCTTGTTTGTTTTAAAGTACCATCACGTGGTCTAAAATAAACAGTAGGACTGAGAAGTGTAAATTAAGAAATACCTGAATCTTGCTCCCTCCCTCTCCTTTTCCAGTTCCAGTACATACTGGTACCCACAGACTGTCAATAATATACCTTGCCAATTATTGTACCTTTGGTCCTTATGAAAAAATACATTTCAGTAAACAAGCTTTTCAGCTTTTAGTAAACAAGCTAAAAAGCACCGTTATTATGAAATGACGGAACCAAAAAAATAAAACCTTTTTGTTAGCATCATGTATCTTTTTCTCTGTGGTAGAGAAAAAAGTCTTGAAGTCTGCCTGTGTCTTCTTAAAGTATTCCAACGCAAGAATTGGTAGATGTAGCTGTTTGCCTCCACAATAGTTTCCTAACTGTAAATGCAGGACAGGAAAGCTGCCAGGACAAGGATACAGTGTCCCTCTGTGCCTAACCCAGCACAACTGGCGGCTCTCCTAAAAGGGATCATCCTGCACGCTCTGTCTCTCTACCCTCTTCTCTCCCCCAGCCAGAGCTCTGGCCCCGACTTGTGCTGGACCCAGCAGCCCTGCAGACTCGCTAAGTGGCCAAATTCAACACAAGGGAAGAGAGGGGAGGGAAGAGGAGAGGAGGTTTAACATCACCCCTTTGAGAGCAGTCTTCGAGGTAAACAGAAGAGATGCAACATGAAATGTTCTCCTAAGCGCTGTGCCCACAGCAGCCTCATGGGTACACGGCACAGCCAGGAACAGAGCCAGTACAAACCATCCAACAGCACTGTCTGCGTTACTCCAGAGCATTTCGTATGGCATGTCCCCAAGTCCTCACACAGCACATTTGCTCCAAAATATTACTTAAAAATGAACAGCAAGTGTCCTTCACAATCATACCCCGTAAAAAACATACACATCTGTGGAGGCCTCCACATACATACATGCCACCCCAGCATAAACTCAGCATTCAAAATAGAAAGGCCCCAAGACACGATTTCCTCCAGCGCTGTGAAATGTCTCTGATATAAAACACAGGCTTGTACAGATTATTCAATTTAATACCACAAAGAGGCAATTTAACATGTAAGCACAAAGGTAAAAAAAGACACTTAGTATTTTAAAGCTAAGGTGTCACATTGTCAAAACATCTGTTTTGGTATGAATTCTGACGTTATTTTAGAAAACTAAAAATGTTTAACTGAACAGCATGTAATGCCATAGAGAAAGTATACTTAAGTCAGTCATTCATACAGCACATGCTATTGAAAAACATAAGCCAAAGAACGAAAAAATTAGACACCCCCCCCAACCAAACCAGACAAAGTTGTGTGAAACATGTAACTACTACAAACATACATAGTGGAGGAGAAAAAAAAAAAAAGTGAGATTTAAATAGCTAACCTGACTGGTTAGGGGAGTGGCTCACCAAGTCCCGAATGGGAGGCATGCCTACAAAAACAAAACAAAACAAAAAAAACAAAAGAGCAAGAAAATTACAGAAGTGTTACTTAAGTAAACTAGCCCTTTGAGAACAGTCCCCAAACCACTCATTACTTTAAAACCATTTATTTATTAGCACCCCTTTTTCAGGAAAGGTTTCTCTTAAGCACCATCTCTCAATCTTACTGACCATGCTAGTGACAAGCAAGTTCTGAATTGCAAACACCAACAGTGATGACTACAACACAGGGAAGAGATACACTGATGGCAAATCCAGCTTTCTACATGTAGCATTTATATTTAATTATTAGCAATTCTGCTGCTTTCACTAAGTATTTCTACTACTAGTTAGTTTTTATACATTTGGCATTTAATTAACCAATTTAACATGTCCTTATGTTTGATTTATATAAAAAAGAGGAAGAATTTATAGTCATCGAAACAAAAACCAGTTAATTTTTGACTGTACTAACTTAGATTTCAGAGGTCAGCCCTGAAACTTAAGCAAGTCGATAATACTTCTTTGAATGGCATGCTTTCTCCACCTGAAAATCATTAGTTTGCTACCTGATTTAGCAAACAAGTAACTACATATAGTCTAACTCTGATTTAACCTAAGTGTGTGCATAACAAACTTTCATTTACCACTCTTTCATAGTTTCTTCCTCCTAAATGTCCTATAGGCAGCATATGAAATCAATGTTTCAAATTCACAAATTTTACTGTTGGAGACTATAAGTGTTACATTTAAGGCAATGTTTCCTAAATTAAGTCAACCTTTCCTAAATTAAGTCAACTTCCATCACTACTAACTGCATATCCCAACTGCTTACTTCTTCCCCAATTCATACAACAACTGAGAAAAAACCCCTCAAGTTACAGGAAGAATCTTTTGTTTCCAAAGGCTCTGGCTGTAACATAACTTTGCAGCTCTGCTGCAAGATGCACAATAATAAAGCGAGACCTACTCGCGTCAACAGAGGAATCCACATAACTGGACTAAGGCCAAGAGCCTGATGGTACTCTCCTGTTTTGTTCAGTCCCACAGTTGTAAGCAATTACTGCCGGCAAATATTTTAGTTCACTATATATAAATCATTTCATTGTGGAATAACCACCTGGCTATTCTGATGTGTTACATAGCATAGAGGCAAACAAACATACCAAGGCAGCATTCAAGATCTTTCTTTCATATGAAGTTTACACATGGCAGAAAATTTCAGTAAAGCAAACAACTGAACTGGGTATGAAAATGTTCTGATAAAGAGCTACTTACGTAGACTTCTTAAAATAACCACCTTGGTACAAGACAGTATTTCAGAAGTACTACATGGCATGAGCTTCACTTATGTGTCTTTATTAAAAAGATATGCCAAATGTCCTAAAACCAGCAGAGAAACAACGAACCCATAGCACTATCCCTTCTTAAGCTTTACTTCTAAACAAAGCAGGTTAATTTTCAAAAGAGAAGATGATTGTCCATGCAAAACACATGTAAAGAGATGGTTTTTTCTGACCATTGATATAATTAAAAAATTCTCCAATACTGAAGACTTAAAAACTTACTGCGGCCAGGGCAACTAAAGACAACCTTAAATTTAGCAGTAGTTGTGTTCCCTGGCTTTTACAAAGGACCTACCAAATGGTTATAACCACAGCTGGAACTGGGGGGAGATCCTATCCCAGGGTCTGTCAGGGAATGACAGATAAAACAACTGGAACCATTACCTATTCCAGCAATTTTGACTTCAACACTTCAAGCTACAGTTTTTCTTTTAGCCCTAAAATAAAGACTGATTCCAATATCCATTAAATAACGCTTTAAAAAAAATAAGAGTCAAGAACTTAACAATCTTCAAAGATATTCCATTAAGGTATAAAATTTGTTAACCCAAATGGCCCGTACATGGATACTCTTTCAATAGGAAGGGATCTACAGATACAAATTTAATGAGATTTTTAATTTCAGAGATAACAAGGAGAGTACCTAGAAGTTTCCTCTGAAGGCTAAACAGGAGGTAGGGAGAGTGAGTGAGTAAGACTGAGACAGGCAAATGAAAGTAGTATTTACTTTCAGATACAAAGGTGTCAAAAGACATTAAGTCACTCTTGCGTGCTGCTGGACTATGGCCACCTCCACATTAGCTCACAGGCAATTCATCAGAGAAGATTTTGAAACCATTACAAAAACCCAGCACTGAAAAATTATTTTCCTTTACGTTACCATCCTACCTACACTTCTCAAAGAACATGACAAAACATCTGAACCAGACATCCAATTCCCGGTTATAGTAGAGGAAAGGGATCTTTCAAGCATACAGATACATGGCACCAAGAAGTGAGACCCTGGCTGCCCAACCTCACTCGTCGGTTCTGACAAGTTTACCTTGCACACATGGGAATGCCCCAAGCAGCATAGCCCAGAGTTAAAGATCTGACAGGATGCTACAGACAACACAAAGATTTTCTTAAAATGGGAAAGTGATTTGGCCAACCTTCCTCTTCCCTAAAGGCTCTCAGAACCTTCTCCTTACCAGCTGGATGTGCAGATATATTATTCAAGTAATTAACATATTATTCAAATTGCAGAACTACTCCCAGTAAAGCAGCTGCCTCAGATGCTCAGTATAGCATTGTGGCAGTACCACACAGGGACACATTGACATCTCCCAGCCTAAAGGCTGTCCAGCCACATCATCACAAAATCAAGCGAAATTAAGCAAAACTGGGAAGAATGCAATACACAAATGGGAACCCAACTAATTAAATATTGGGCTGGCATTCACAAAAGAAGTGAAATGAACGACAGTACATTCAAAAAATCCTCCGGATACAATTAGGAGGTTTAATAGATTGTATAGAGAGTAATACTTCTTACATTAGTTTACATGTGTATTTTTATTTAAATCACTACTTGCTACCATATAATTTGACCAGTAGAGGATATATGCTGGAGAAAAAGTTTCATCTTAGAAGCAAGCAAGTATATGAAAGTTACTTTAAACCTGACTATAGACAGGAACAAAGTTACACAGGTGAAGTAAAAAAAAATATTAACTACTTAAAAATTACTTCTTGGAATGGTAAAGAGTTCTATCAGTATGTTACAGAAATAATACTGGAAAGTAATATTGGAAACATTCCTCAAGGGGCACATGGATAAACTGCTTCCAATGCTTTGATTGTTTACTTTCATTTTAAATACTACTTCTTCAAGATTCAGTAATCAGAACAGCTCAAAATTTAACGAAAACTTGAAATACCAAGGCTATTTTCCAGAAATCTTTTTTTTTTAACTGAAGGGGCTAGGAGTCACATCCTTTGTGGTGTATAAAACGTTAACTTTGAGAAACACTGGGAATTCAGTAAAGTTTCAGAAGAAACTATCTTTGGGAACAAGTTACATCATCACTGCTGTGTGCACATCAGAAAATAAATACAAGTATAAAAATAAGAAAGTATTTGCCCAAAATATTAAGCATTAGCATGCATTAATACCAAACCTGTTAAAAAAAATTAAAAAATTGAGATTCCCTACAAAGAAAGTTACTTTTTTTCCAGCCAAAAATAGACTGACCGTATTGTCCCAAAAAATTTGCTGAACTGCATACTAGTACATTCGCTGAACGGCAAATTATGCACATGTAACAGGTAAGTTTACTCTTCAAAGGGTATTTGAAAAGAATGCATAACAAGCCAAAATAACAAAGGATAACTATAGTTAAACAGTAACATTAATAAAGGTAAAGGTTGATCCATTTTGTAAGGCAACCAAGCTTCAGGTAGGTGAACAAATTAAAACACTGACCTAACAACCAAAAGCAATTCTGATATTCTACACAAGTGGTGCCCTAGCTGTATCTCTAGATATGAAGGGGGGGGGGGGGAGGGAAGTCTTTGAAATGCTGTTCAGAATGCTCTGGGAACTGTCTGAAAGGCCCTTCCTTGTGAGATCTGTGTACCAAAACTCGATGCAAAAAAGATGCTTCTTAACATGGCCATGCTTGGATCAATTATTAGGAAAAAGACTGGAAATTCAGAACATAGCAGTGGTCATACTGGTTTCAACATCTGTTCAAAAATAGACACGTCTATTGTACACCGCTGGCAACAATGAGCAACTAAGACGTCTTAAGTTTCAGCATGAAACGTGCACAAAGATGGCTGAAACCATCCTGCAACGTTTAATATTAAGCTACAACATAGGAAAATATCTCATCATGCTACAGCTTACATTTAAGGTTTAAATAATATTAGCTCAAATATTTCACTGATAATTGAATTTGAACTATTTGATTTCAGTTAAAGGAAAACAAGGTACCTCCCCCTCACCTGGCTGTTTTTTGCTGCTGTTCGGCACTTCTCCGTTGGTCACTGGCTGTTTATTTGTGACAGTGCTGCCTCCTGACTGGCCGTTTAATACTTTAGGAGTAGATCCCAGGTTTGCAGCTATAACTGGTAACTGCTGACCTCGTTTCAGAAGCTGTTTCTGTTCCTGGTGTCGAAATCGCGGTGGTACTTCACGAGGAGGGTATCGAGGCAAGGTCTGCTGCTGCTGACTGTTGGCTGTGGCCCGCTTGGCATTATTATTAGTGCTGGTTACTGTGGAAGTGCCGTTAGAGGTGACAGGCTGAGGCTGGCTTACACTTGTCTTTGTTTGTTCTGGCACTACCCCCACCCCCAAAAAGAAGAAAGTTGGACAAAGTTATTCATAAGAACAGCAACTTAAAAAGTTGAAGACTAAGTCAATATTCTGAGATGTGTTTATGTAATGGCAGCATTTTTTTTTTGTGATTCCAGTTGTAACTCATTCCCCACTAAAAGCTCTATTATCCCATAATCACACAGCTTTAATAGCACAGATCTGGAAGCAGAAATATGTCTTACTATCACTTCTAACAAAGTTATCTCCGTTAAAGTATGCTACTACTAACAAGCTTTCTATAGCTTTTCCTGACAAATCAGCACTGTGCCAGTTTATTTCGGCATTTAAACTTTATTTTAAAAAATACTTAAGTACTAAAAAAACCACAACAACAAAAAAACTTACTCCAATGGGAAACTTAAGTGTTACATATAGAAAAATGTTACAGTCTTGCCCCAAAACAACAAGAGGTGAACAGGACATACAGAACGCGTTGTTAAGACTTGCCTGCTTTATCAGTCCTAACATCCAAATTAATACCCTTAAGTCAATCTGTTGCCAGCAGGAAAAGCTAACAGCACAGGTAACCCCCATACACACCCTGGCAGGACTGTGCCAGCATTGATAAAATGCCAAATGTGCAACCACAACTCCAAATTATCTTTCAGTCTTGACAGCACAGCCACTTCAAGGCAAGATGAAGGTCAAATAGTTTGCAGAGGTCAGCTGTGAGTGAACACACCAAGCTCAGATGCTGAATAAAGGGAAAACCGCAACATCCTCAACTCAACACCTCCACCCCAGCCAGTGCGAAAGCAAAGATGGCAAGTATGGGGGTGTTCAGGTGGAGGTAACTGGTTAGTAAACCAGTCTCAACAGATATGAAGGAACATGTGAGCTACTGGATGCGTTTCCTGGTGCTACTGCCATTCATCCCAACCAACGTAACAGGTAAACTGTACTTCCAATCCTTGCATTATTGATACGTTAATGTACTTTTCAAATTTCTTGGATGAGATATCCATAAAGCATGTTTACATTTACTGTGGAATTTTCCGAGATACCTCAGGACCCCATCGTGACTTCCCTCAGCACTGACCTCCCTACGTGGTCAAGTCACCATCTCAACTCAGAACTTCACGAAATGAAACTAACAGTTTTAGAAGTTACTGAAGGAAAATAGTTTAATCTGTGCGGCATTCCTGCTGCTAACGGTGAGGGCAAATCTCAGTAATGCAACTTCTCTGATGACAAACATTTGAAGATGTTCCTACTAGCTACACGTCACTCCTTCCTCAGCAACACAACTCTTCCTGGGCCTGTACAGACAACAGTGGGGAAAAGTGACCCAGGGTAAATTCATCCCCACATTTTTTTCATGGAGATCCTATGAGAGAAGACTTCAGGACACAGCTCCATCAAACTGCTCCAACGGCATGTCTAAGGTGGTGGCAGGCTACGGAAGAGGACCAATCCTGTGTGCTGGGAAAGAGAGAAACTGAGGCAGGCGCTACTGCTCAGGACGAGCAAGGGCTCTCGCTCTGCACTGCTGGGTGAGGCAGCGCCCAATTGCTAATTAGGTTTCAGTTACTATAAGGCTGCCTTTATTTTCAAGAATAGTTTTGCACATTGGCAGCATCTAAACATACATGACTTGAGGCTTAAAAGCAGCATCCTCAAACCATTTCCCTGCTGTGTTCCATTTAACAATTTCCCAGCATGTCAGAAGCAGGAATACTGTTACTATATGACTGACAGTGTAGTTTTCTGGGGCTTTTAAAATTTTTTTGTTTTGTTTAAAGACCATTTTATCATTCATTTTCAGGAATAGATTCATGTGAATACAACATAAAAAAATAAATGAAAACAAACTCCTTAAGCTTTTGTTTAAAGAATCAATTTGAATACTGCCGGTATTACTTATGACTGTAACTTCTTTTTATTTCTACTATAATACATGGTTACATATTTTTAAAAATACAAACGTGAAGGCCTCTAGAATAAAACGTCACCTAAGCATCAGCATCTGAGTTGTGTTTTAATGGAACACTACATTTAGGCTACTTAAGAAAAGCAGAAACAAAAAACTTGAGAGCCCTCCTTGTTTCACAGGTGGCCAGATACAGGCCTTTGACAGAAGTCTCAAGGGGAGAGGAGGAGTACCCAGCTCCAGCTGCTCACCAGCACCCTCACTCTACAGCCCCACCGTCTCCCCTGCCCTGACACAGCACTGACCCAGCTCTCTCTATTTCACAGCTGACTGGAGAAGGACAGAATTAAGAAGAGGTATGGCCAAGACATACGTCAATTTAATGTACAGACCACGGGGAATAGAACGTATTCAAGAGCTATTAGATAAATTGGCAAGTTGATAAAAATCACCAACACCATATCAGATTCCATCAATTTGTTACCTATATTAGAAGAGTAGGTAATTCAGAGCAGATTCCTTGCACAATGTTTTGATGCATATAATGCAACAACAAATTTTGATCAAAACTGAATTTCACAAATATAAAGAAGTCTTAAACAAATCTATGTCCATTTATTCCTTTTCAAATTTCTTGGTTTAAAAATAATTAAAATAACTGAAAATTACTAAGTCTTGGGGAGGGAAGCTATTTTAGCAAATAGCTAAGAATTTGTCAACAATTTAATGCATAAACATTTAGCACATTTCTGTGGTCTAGGTACTGCAACAAGCTTTGGGAAAAAAAAATAAAATCCTTCGCATACCACAATCTGTGTAACTACTGCCCAAATCTTAACTTTTTGATCTATCAATTTGCCTTCTGCTGCAACTGATTCATGCTAATTACTCTCTACAGTTTAAAGCACAGTTCAGCCTACACCTGAGGTGTACTGACAGTCATATGCAAAAAACAACCACTTTTTGCAGCCAGTATATCATTATCAAGCCAACAAAGTAGTTATATGGTAATGACACTACTTAAGGACACATACATCCTTTAGTCTTCTGCACACTGTATTTAAGTTTTTTGGGTTGGTTGTTGTGGTTTTTTTGTTTGTTTGGTTTTTTTTGTTTTGTTTTTTTTTTTTTGTTTTGTTTTGTTTTTACTGTCAGCTTAAGTGGAAAGGATACCTTGCTTAAATAGTTTTTTAATCCAACACAGAACACCCCATAACACGGTCAATGAGAGAGATACAGTTTTCCTACACTACTACTTGCATTCATGTACAATTTCTCCTCTCAGATAAAGTAAAATCATTTCTGTATGACATTCCATGAGACATCCAAACAAGAGTTGCAAGTAGCATGCTTAGAGCAGTACTGCAACACAGCAACATTAATACTTTACTTTCCTAATTAAAGCTACTTTAAGACAAAGTGCGTATTATAACAGAATCCAATGGACTTGCAGGTAATTGAATCACTTTTGACTATAAAAGAGTGCAACTAATAAACAAGGTACTTTCTGCCAAGCCATCCCCTAAGCTACGGCATGAACAAGACTTCACAAACAGTTTAAGAAAACTGTATTTCTCATATATTCTATGCTTCCATTTCTTTAGCAAATATGGTAATTCTTTCTATTATCAGCAAACTAAATAGAAATCTACCAGATAATACAGTTATACTAAGGAATATGCAGGGTTTACATTCATATGTTAATTTAAAACTAAAATTAATCAGAAGGGCAAAAGAATTCCCTTGCCTTCACTTCCCTAAGTACCACAGAGTAAGTTTTAAGCTATACAATTTATCTTGTCCAACATTTTCTGGCCCAGAACTTCTCAGAAGACTAAATAATACATTAATATTCCAATATGGCTACTATAAATTCCAACACCCTTTAATTATCTTAATATTTTAATCTGTTATAAACAAGTTGCTTGTTTAATAAAAGTTTGTTCTGCACATCAGTATTTTATTCTGAATCATATTAAGGCAGAAAGATAATATTAACAGACTTACAGTCTATCACAGTTAATTTACTTGACTAGTAATAGCAAGTTTACAGAAACAAAAATTAAAAATGACAGATTTTCATAAAGAACAAACCTGCTGAAAACCCACAAAGCAGGGGATGGTGAAGTTACAGTTTACAGAGAGATTCCAAAGAAAGACGCTTCCAACTTGTGTTGCTTTCCCACTCTGCAGATTTCATTAGAAAATGGAGGAGAAGCATGGTGTCATTTTACTGCTCCAGGAGTGCTGCCTGCCAACTCCTCCTGGAGTAGGGGCCCAGTGACTTAAACTCCCCCTCCAATAAAAAAAATGGCAGCTGTTTGAATAACTTTAATGCAGATGGAAAACAGTTTCTCGCTCGCACAAAATCAGCATACAAAGATCAAATCGTCTACTAAACCACACAAAGAACAGCACCAAGCTGTCATTTAAATGTTTCTTCTTGCTGCTGCTGAAGCCGACCTCTTAAAAACGTATTGTAATGCTCTCTCCCTGCATGTCATGCCCCAAAGAGTTGTCAGTGCTGGAATGCTGAAGGGCAAACAGAGGAAGTCTGGCTTTCAAGCTGACACACGTAAGATGTAGTGCTAGAATTTTCGTTGTGGAAAAATGGCCGCAGCTGTAAGCTCAGCTAGCTGATCTGGAAAATATCTAACTGTTTGCCAATTCATTAACCCCTGAAGATCCGCACAAAGGTAAGTTGTATGCTATTCCTACGGGCAATTTTAACAGAAAGCATTTGTGATTCTGTTCATTTTTGCTATTCGCTTTCAAGATTTAAAAGCTAACATAACAGTTTTTCCAATCAGGAAAAGCACAGTTAGGCAAGTGAAAAAAAAAAAAAAACCCACCACTTGACAAAAAACAGAAGAGTTAGTGTATTCAGGCAATTTTGCTTCACAGAGAAGAAAATGAATAAGAAGTTTCCAAGGTGGGAAATATGAGTCAAAGATTTCAATTCCACACCCAGCTATTTTTAAAAGCACTTTCCGTTTCAGTGGTTGATTCAAAGTTTATTCTGTTCTGCAATAAAAAAAATAGTACTTTATGCCTCTGCCTTCTACAAAGCAGGGGAATTCAGAACTGAAGATTGACAGATGTTTTCAGCTCTCTCTTGTACTGTTTTGCAAAGCACAAAAGCATTCAGAACAACTAACCACAACGCTAGCATCAACATTACTGTTCAAATTTTATAAATTACTCCAGTAGAATATTATGGACATACACTGAAGCGTGTGCAAAAAGATACTTCATCTCATAATGAAACCTCATTCTGCAGAAGTACACCATGATTACTGAAGTGAGCATATACAACAAAACTCAAACACTCTTCTTAAATAGCATTTACTTTAGTGCTTGGCTTATCATTAGCTCGTGGCCCCAGTGTGGTTTGCAGAATCTTGTTTTAGGAGAAATTCAGGGTAAATGGATTGATTTGTCTGTCTTTAATAGCACTGACATTAAACACAGTAAAAAATATGTATTTTGCCAAGCTAGAAGGAACACCACAACCATTGACAATTCTACAGTATTCTCAACAAATAAGGACTTCCAAATGATACTTATTTTTTCCTAAAATACCTGGTACAAGAGCACTTGGAGGGCACTTGTCGATGTACAAATTTGCTATGCTAGCTGCTGCACAAATAGAGAAACCTTCCACTTAGCAACTAAATAATACATTCATCTCTAACTCCTGTGAACTTCCCACTTTTAATAAAACCAGATGTATAAAACTAGACAGGTTAGAATATTTGAAATCCATGACACTGACATACATGCATTTTTAATGACGATACTACAGTATTAAAATGCTACTTGTACCAGAAACATTTATATTAGCATCATCTTCATTAATTCCATTCCTAATTCTGAACAGGAAAAAAAAAAAAAATCAGTACTACTAACTTCCTTGGAAGGTAGTCTTATAATTTTACATGCACACTGGTAGCTACTTCAGCTAGTACAACAGCAATTCCTACCTTAGCTAAAACAACATTTTGGAGCCATCCAAACTATGCTTAAAAACAAGAAATAACCTCCCTACCCACCCCCACCACTTAACCAGCTACTTTTCTGAAAGAAGGAACATAATTCTGAATAATTTAGAGATCCTATACGCTTGTATTTTATCTTCAGCTCATGCACAGAATAAATTATTTAAGACATTAACGCGATGGAAACTTGGAAGCTAATGAAACATTAATTTGCATCCTGAATACAAGTAGGCAAAACTGTTGAAACAATGAAGGATCTATGTGCAACCCAAGCAATGAATTTTGTTCCTATAGAAACTGTTGCAAAAAGTCCTGCATCTGAATCTCATGTCTGTTCTTCAGAAGGACTGCCAGCTTGCATTTCTTTGACAACTCTAAATTCCTGCTAAACTTCCTGAAATACCTTTTTAATAATAATGTAACATTAAAGTTGGAACTTAATACTTCCATCAGTAAACATTAGGCCTCCAAGGAGAAAACGGGGGGAAAAAAATTTACTGTCCTTCAAAAGAAAGGTATTTTCTTTCAATTTGAAGATTACCATCAGGTAGCCTACTGAGCAGAATTACTGCCCTCCTGTCTTCATGCTATTTTTAGTCATTTGCTTTTGCAGCCTTGTCCCTTATGTGACGCATGGATGCCAGTGCAGCGTAAGTACATAGGTCAAATGTTCATTCAAAATCGACGTTATTATTTACTGCAAAGTATTTTATCATTTTCCTTCTTCACTATCTTTTCAGATACATTTTATTACTTTAGAATAAAACCAAACAGTTCCATGATTCTTTAAATCTGGTATATTATCTTAGAAGCCTTACTGCAGGAACATACAGAAGAAAACAAATGCTTAGCCTGTACTTCAAATGCAATTCCATGTGCTGCTTGAATAAGGGTGCTTTAAAAAAAAAAACAAATGAAAAATAATTATGATACTCTTCCAGCAATTCTATTAAGTATTCAGTCCTGTGCCTAAAGACAAACATAGAATTCCCAGCTGATTTCAGTGACCAGAGCCAGGTTGGAAGGGCCAGGACCTACAGTCAGCCCAATGAAACCCACAGGACTGTCGCACATATAGAACGTAAGCTTCCATTACTGACATCAGCTGTAGGATCGGTGCACTAAAACTCCTGCAGCCACCATGCTCTGGCAGCTCCCTCTGCCCCAAGTGATCAATACTCCATAACCAAAACATCAGCCTCCTCTAAGCAGCACACAGAACTCCAAGACACAGAACCCAGGCTGCCCTCATTCCCTCCGCAGAGCATCGTCACACACTGAAAACCTACTGGTCCTACTCAATCTTTTTTTTTTTTCTCATTTAAACACACACACTGAAGTACACATTGCACTTAAATAAACTAGACGTAAATGTGTCTCCTGATACCTGGTAATTGGTACTGCAGTCCTCAGCAGGAGGATCAGCGCATTTTTTATGTGGAGAACCTGCCTCCTCCATTTCAACCACATGCAAACTAGGATGCTTCTTCAAATGCACACCTCAGTAATGGACACTTTCATTTGTTTCTTTGCCTCTTCTCAAGCGCAGTATGTCCTCTACCATTTTACTACCTTCATGCCAGAACAGCACTTCAAACACTTTTTGATTTTTCCAACAGTAATTGCATCTCTGCTAAGCGGGGCTTCCACGCTCCTGTTCCTACCACTGCTCAAGTAAGTATTAAATGAAACCCAATGTTCCCAGAAAACAGGGATTCAGCAAGCACTCCACATGATCACTTATGCAATTATTATCCACTTCCCAACTAACAGGTTATGAGCTAGAATTAAAGAGAAAGCGGAAAGAATCTTTTTTTTCCCCTTTATAGAAGCCAGTTGAAATGGAGATCTATATAAAACCCACAAACATTGAGAATAACTGCAGTGTTCCCGACCTGCCGCTGAACATCGAAATTACAGCTTTCAGATACTGTCATCTTGATCATTTTGTCAGGATGAACCCTCCACATGCAATAGTTAGTTAAAACTAGACATATCAATTACTTGTCTATCAAGCATTCCCAACCCCAGTTGCACTTAGAATATTTGGAAATTAAGTTTCAAACAGATCTGTTACACGGATCTATATACATGGTTATACTTGAAGTGTTAGAATGTTTGTGCACTTTTCAAACAAAGCAAAAAAGGGAATGGAATAAAACAAATAAGGAAAAGAACTCAAGGTATTATGTATATGCCTGGTGCTGTATAAGTAACTGAGAATGGAAAATAGGAAGAACAGAAGACTCCAATCCCTGGCATAAACCCTTAGCCATTACTCTAGTCTTTTGTGATCACTGTTTGCAAAAGTGCAACTGAAGTTTCAAGGATCCTATCTTTTAGTTTTGAGAAGAGCTTTCAGGTAACCCATTTGCTCCAACATATTTAAAAACACAGAAATAATATACAGAATAGAAATAACTCTAAAGTAACTTACCTTTGATTTTTTGTTCAATGGCCTAGAACAAGAAAAAAGAAGTGTCAGTGATTTGTGCAGATAAGAGAAAAACCACATGTGCACACGGCACTTCATAAAGCAACATTAGCTTTTGACTTCCCTCTTTTAAAATGTTTTAAAGTTATTTAATTATCTACTTCAGAAGTGTCTCTCTAGCCAACCCATGCCTATTACTCCTTATGCCTAGAAAGCTGTTTAAATGTTATAGAAGACAAAATTAATTTGAAAGATAACTACATGAAACAGACTGAATTAAACTTGCAAATTAAGGTGTTTTAAGCGAGTTAAAAACTGTGCCTGGAAGCAAAGAACCGCCACCACTTTTATTGCAGAATATGGCAAGGCAAGAGGCAGGGACCTCAAAATTTAAAGGAAGTAAGAAAGTAAATACAAAAGCTTTAAGTCTTTCATTTCCAGGATTCTGCTGGTTACACCTGTGATAAGGCCAAGATGACAGATGGATTTGAATAAAATTATATCATAGGATAAAAACAGGGAAACATTTATTGTATGAAAGTGCACCTTCATTTTGCAGTTTTAACTATAAAATGTAGTGAAACTGACTTCACAAAGGACCTCTCAAAAGCACAAATCATAGTTCTTCCTATCTGAAACTAGACTTTTATTAAATACCACTTTTAAAATGCACTACTGCCAAAGCAAAACTAGATTTAATTTGATATGGTCACTTCGGTAGTGGTATACAACCCATTTTAATGATGATACTGCATATATTAACAGTATGCAATAAATTTGCGATACTTAAGCTATGATTGTCTATAATTAAAACTGTGAAGAGAGAGAAAAAAGAGCACATGTGAATGCAAGAAAAATTTATTGATTCACTGATTTGATGTAAGACTTGGCTAGATGCACACATTAGCACTGTTAGGGCTGACTACTGAAACTTTATTAATGAGTCTTCAGTGCCATAGCCTCACTTCTCAAGGAAATCAAGAGTACATTAACAGAAACCCTCTTCTTCAACTTCTTAAGCTGACAAAGGCAAGGATACATACAAAAATTTAAGTTATACTGTCCAATAGTTCAAAATGTAGCCTCTTGCTCCCAAGAAACTTTGATTATAAGCTTTTCGTGTTTTTTTTTTTTTTTTTTCATTTATGCTCTTAGAGAGTGCTAAAAATAGCTAAAGACTAAGATGCCTGCAAAATCTCTTCTGAAGAAAATCCATTCTACTAACAGCAATGCATCAGCCACTGGAATTAAGAAAGCAAAAATAAAGCCAATGGCTGCTTACACAGGGGTATCAGAAACACCACACCATGTTAATTTTCATTTTTGCCTATCTTATCCTTATTACCTTGACTCCTCCAATACCATTGTCCCTCTTCCTCATCTTCTAAAAGGCAGCTGCTGTACTTGGGGCCACTATATAACACCTCAACTTTTAATTATGCTCTTTGTTCAACAAATCTGGTTAAAAAAATTGTTTTGAAGACTTGGTAAGTTTTGTATGCACTTTGAACTCCAGGGTACTGTATGCACAGCAGCTGGCTTTGAACCAAGTGTTCAAAACACATTTTTATACTGTCATAAAAAGGTAAATGGAATACAACAGTTGATGTCCCACAAAAGCTGCTCAGCATCAGGATGCAAGGACAGAACATCCTTCTCTAAGTTAAGTGTCATACCTCCGTGATTGCTGCTGTTCTACTACTCCTTTTAGTTCCAATAATTAAAAAACTACAGTATATATAAAACCCAAGCGTTAGCTTTTCCTTCCACAGCATGATTACATGATGCCTTTTCAGTTCTTGCCATGCCTATGCACATGTTCAGAGCTTAGTCTGGAGAGCCTGTAAGCTCACCCCCTCTCCCCAGTTGTGACTTGCAATTTTTCAAAATTTTTTTGCTGTTCCACAGCACCCAAAGAGATCAGTGAAGAGAAAGGGTCATAGGACAAGGCTACTGACTGGTTTTTATACTACGGTGCTATTCTCTAAGAGGAGAAATATTTTAACATATTTCAGCTAGGGACTTCCAAAATATATCAGTACTTGGTGCACACTTAAATGCTTTGAAGTTTTTGCTAGAGAGGCTATGGTTGATAATACAAAACAGTATGTTCTTAAGAGATCAAACAGACAAAGTTAGCTTACAAAACAATAAGAGCAGTTTTGGCCAATCTGAAACTACTCACGAATATTAACAGAACAGAAGTGGGATTCTCCCTTCCCTGTGACCTACATTAACAAGTTTTTCATTTTAGTCCACAATCAAGCCACGTCTGTACTAAGACTTTTTTTTTTTTTTTTTTAACAGCTAAATTAACTGGCAGTTCTTTGTTACCATGGTTTTTCAGGGGCATATTCTCTTTAATCTAGATTAAGTTTAAGCTTCTCCAGGAATGCACATGAGCATCCTTGTGACATCCTACCCCTCTGCCCATAGAAACTGCTCAAGTTCCTGATAAAGTCCACACACTCAACATTTTGTTACTCTGAGAATACAGCACATCAAAAAGACATGTGGCTTCTAAAGAACAGTCTAGCAGGTGCTCCACAGCAGGAGAAAGCAGAAGCAAAACTGTCAATTTTTAGGCAAAGGTCTGGTCTCTCCACTTCAAAAAAATATTTATGCTTTTATTTCTTCTACAAATTTCACTCAAACATGCCTTTCAAACTCATGAAAAAACTAAATTTTGGAGGAGAAAGTCAGCTATGAAGAACCACTTATTTAAAAGATTCAAATTCTACAAGTAAAGCAGCTCCTTTCCCGTTACAACTTCTGATTAAAAAAGAATTCCAATAGGTAAATGAGTTATAAATGTACAATTGAGGTCCAAAAATTATTACGCAGCTTTACTGTCAGCTACTGAAAAGAATCTCTCATTCTGAAATATGAGCAAATACTTCTTCTAGGAGCATCCCTCCAGTACTATTTCATTTAGCTTTGTTGCAAGATTAGACCTACCTGATTTTGTACAGGTGCACAAACAACACCTTTAGGCCAACAAACAAGGAGAGATGACTACTGATTTTTTGACTATATAATAAGCATCTAGCATTAGTTAATGGAATCAAAGAAAAGCTGTTAAACAGGTTCACTTTGCTACCACCAGTTAGCAAACAAACCTGAAATGGACATGTTTTTAAAAACAGATTTACAAGCTCCTCTCAAGCTTAGGGTCAATATTTAGAATCAATGGCCATGATATCTTGACAGTAAACAGGAATTCTTAAGTGTTTACAAGCATTTCTGTGATGTTTCCATCCCAAAACACCTTTCCTGTCAGTATTTTCATTTTTATCCTCCTTCCCTAATACAAATTGTCTTATGACACATACTTCCATACTGAAGGGCAAGAAGTTATGTTAAAGTAAGGATACAACTGAAAGCTATTATCTTCAAAAAAAAAAGGTAATTTTATTCTACTAATAAATGCACTAACATTGAGGAAGTTTTCAAACTTGAAACTGCTTCAACGGACAATCAGGAAAAAGAATAGTCATCTCAATAACATTTCATCTCTGAAGAAACTGTACACAAAGCGAATTAAGACATTCAATATGTCAGTTACCACTAAGTAACTGACAGTACATTTAAAGCTTAAAACACTAAATTAAAAAGAAAACACTTATGAATAACAACAGCTAAACCAGCATTTACTAGTGATGAAACAAAAGTAACCCATAAGCATGGGGTTTTGTTTTTTAATGTTCAACATACCTTTTTTTGAGCAGCTTCCTTCTTCTTCTTCTCTTCTTTTCTCTTTTTCCTTTCTTCCATCAACTGTTCTTCCTCTTCTTGCACTAAATCCCTGAACCACACAGTTTGTAATTAACTCTCCCAAAATACAATCTGTACACACTTTGATTCATTTTAGAACAATTATTTCACAGTGACACAAAAGGAACACTGGGGAATTTTACTTCTAATTGGATAATATTTCTATAGGGACTATGTACTTCCACTGCAAATCACAAGTGACAAAACTTGAAGAGCAGATGCAGTGTCAAGCTACATGTAAGCTTTTTCTAAAACTTATAATGAAGGCTTAGACATTAATTTGATTCAAAAGCCAGCACAAATTCAGATGTTATTTAATCTCTACCTGCTATTGTGAATTCATATGACTGAGCTCTCACACATCACAGCTCCCCACTGTCACACGCAATCAGCTCTGACCCAGCACGGAGTTTGACTGCGCTCAGCATGAGCCCAGCAATGGGTTCCTCCCCAGCCACGCACACCCCTTGGCATCAACACCAGTGCCTAGACAGCCATGCAGGAATTTGCATCAGCTCACTGATCTTAAACACTACCTCTGCCAAGAAACAACCAACACGTATACATTTTCCTGCCTGAGCAGTGAGCTAATTCAACTGACTGTGTATCTGTATGGATGGTACTGCTGATGTAAAGGATACATGAACTAGAAGGAACATGAACTAAAGAGCATGGTCAGACCAGAGCTTTCAATAGCAGAGCAATTTTAGAGCATCTTAAATGAGTGACAAAACTGTAACTTGACAGAAGTGAAAACAAAACCTATTACATTAATTTAAATTCACTTAATACAAAGTTTTACATGCTAAAACAGAAGGCTTAGCAGCAACACCACTTTCCAGATTATGCTGTTTAAAAACAGACTTCAGCAAAGGCAAGACAAAAGGGAGAACATGGAAAGTATAAAAAAAAAAGGGAGAAAGAACTGAAGACATGCAAGCACACTTGCAAGCTATCAGGGTCAGTAAGAACTAATATCTGATACAAATTTCAGGATAACGAAAATAAACTTTTCTTTAAGGCCATGCCTGGAGAGATGCAGTGATTCTTGATAACAACGAGAACTAACTCCACACAAACACAACTGACAGAAAAGACTGTGGTAACAGGCAGACAAAAAAGCATTTAGGCTAATGGTGCAAAAAGCTTGGAATGTGCAACTGAAGATCAGTTAGTTGTTTCATACATGAGAATAAAAACAACTGCTCACAGAAAGAAGGGTTCTGAAGTTTAGAAAGTAACAACAAAGCTGAATAGAAAAATAAAACAGTGGCAGCAGTTTGCTTTTGTTAGAACACTGTAAGACAGAGGGAGAGGGAACATACTAATATTCAGTTACTTCAAAGTCTGAGATTTGGAGAATAAAGCATTTTTGTGTCCTAGAAAGCCTACTTGCAGGACTCTTCTTTGTCCTTTCACGGTCAGGAATGTTTCTAAGTTCAAAAGCTTAGAAGCTTTTGGCCCACAAGCCCTGACCATATAGTCAGGTGGATGAAATAAAAAAAAAAAAAAAAAAGGTTGAAAATGTTTTTCCACACCTCTTTCTGAAGCATGTATCTAGGTTACAACACACATCCCTCTGATGTCCTGAATCTTAACACTAGCTCCACCGCACACCTACCCTCTCACTGGCCAAACCACATCCTTCAGACAAGTCCTAATTTCTAAGACACTTTGAATGGGATGTGGAAACAAACTCCACCCATGTTGAGTACATAAAGGAAGACAACATCAAATGTACTCTTTGAATAACCTTCAAAGACTAGTATAAGTCCTCTCTTTTAAATTAATGTTTCATATGCAACTGGTGTTCTCCCAAATCTGTACACACTTTCTATCCTATCAGCTAAAGTAACAAAAGGTGCTCAGATTCAAAGCTGCTGTGGAGATCTCTGGACAGTAAAACTGATTAGAGTCACATAGCTTAGTTACTGTGGCAAAAGAAAAAGCCGAGAAACAACTGATGAAGGGAATTTACACCCCTGTTTGTGACAAGTGGTCTTGTCTGGTGTCTGCCTTCAAAATTCAGCTTTCAACGTGAAAAGCACTGTTTTTATCTTTGCCACGCTTTTCACATACTAAGCAAGGCAAAAGAGGAGAAGAGATTTTATTACGCAATTACTTTGAATGTGTTAAAATCTCCTTTAAAAAATGACCCTTGCTCAATGACACATGGTTGCACATACTCACATTATCAAACAGAAGACAGCCTTGTATACAAAACTTTGGGGGGAAAATGAACCAACAATGTCAATAAGGGGCAGTCAATAAGTGGTTTACATCTGCCTGGAAACACTGGGCTCCTTTTTAACCCCGAACTACCTACAGCTACAAACCTCCAGTTTCAAATAAGATAATTATACATGTATGTCAGAAGCAATGCCAATTGAATACAGTAAAACATAAGATGCTCCACAAGTATTAAAACTTTCATTACTTATTTAGATATATAAATAATTGGTTAATTCTACTTCTAACACAGCTCAAGTACCTTTCAAAATGAATGCAGACATCAGGTTGGGGGGGGGTGTGGTATTTAAATTTTTTATTTTTTAAAATCCACATGTGACTGCCAGTTCCCAGTTACCCAGCTCCACTGTGGCAAATTCATATAACTTCCTCACTTTTTAATTAGACAAAACAGCACTCTTTTGGCACCTGCCTCTCATTGTAGGTGGTGCCAATGTAAGTAAGACTGAACAGCAGCTCATCCAGTCTTCTCTTTATGGTAGCCAGCAGCTTATTATATTTTGCATTCTGCATAATACTGCCATTCTTTCAGAAGAGGCGAGTACCACGTTACTGCTGCCCATTTGAGTTCTACCTTTAAACTTCAAAACTGTTCTTTTGTCCTGTTGTGAGATTCTTCAGCAAGATGTTGAAAGTGGTTCTCTTCCTAGTAAGGACAATGCCATAATAACAATACTCATATTTAAATTTCAAAGCTTGTGGCCACTTGGCTATTATTAATCAGATTCAAACAAAAAGAGATATGGTAGTATTTTCACATGACATTCACTGTGGAAGAAAAAAGGCAGCAATACTTAAAATATTTATAGGGCACAGAAACTTCTGAGACATTAGCACTCAAGACAAAAGAAATCATATGATTGCATTTTGGGTAACTGAAGCAGTTTTCTCAAATCTATTTTTATCACTATTAATACTGCCATACAACAGCTATACTTTATCTAGATGGTAAAAACCAATTTGTCTGGGAGGAAGAAAGTTTTATATTCACAAAATTAACAAGTATTTCTTTACTTAATTGCAAATATCTTTTCTGATTTCTCTCTGTAAACAGAAAATCTGTGGAGCATGGCTACATGTATCTGTAAGAACAACTAATACAAACAGAAATCATGTTTTCATCCCTACTTGCAGAGATCTTTGTTCTCACTACAAATCCGATTTCATCCTCTACTTGTTTCTTTTCCCAGTGCTCCCTTCTGTTGGAATAACACTGATTTATTGTATATCCAGCATCCCTTTTCTCCTCTACCACTTTTAGGGTGACTGTTACAAGTACTCATCAACTCATGCTGCATGTGTTAACAAAAGCAGTCTGACACTGCAGGTATTTACCAGAGATAGAGTTGCAGCATGCTTTGACAATGAGCAGTCAAACAATACCAGTATTATTTCCACCCTACATACACAGAAACGTACTACAGACAGACCACTGCTCTAAAAAGTTTCCACAGACCAAATTCTGTCTTTTAAGATTCTCTAGTAACAGACAGCAAGCACTACGTACTTTTTTAAAAGAATTGCTTCTGATGTGTTAAGATATGACAAAAAAAAAAAAAAAAAAAATGTTATTTCTGAGACCCCCTGTATTCCAGTTGCACTGCAAGACAAATCACAAACCATCAAACACAACGTGGCTATTTTGCATTTTATCATAGTTTTATCATCTAGCTGCAAAATTCACTGAGGACTGTCTTACTGCAAAAAGCAATCTTCCATTTGCAATTAGGTCTCAAAAATTATTTCGCGGACAACTAAGAGGTCAGTCATATAACTACAGAAAACAATTACAAACGGCTAGTTTCATTTAAAGCAATCCATTGGATACTTGGCAAATTTGAGGTGGTGATTAACCTGCAGTGACATCTGTGCACTATGAGTCAGTTTTGGCCCTTGCTGTCTTGTATCCTGAGCATTTGTAACCAAACTGAAGTTGGTAACACTGACCCTCAGTTTAAGTGAATTTGGAATAGCCCAATTTTTAACAGGCAATTTGAATCAGTAAACATTACAGGAAGCACGGAGGTCTGAAATCAGTCTAGGAAAAAAATAGTTTCTATATATCACAATTCATTCTGGATAGAATACACAGTCTATTTACAGTTGACTTCTATGGAAAGAACAGTCACCGATTCACTGCCCTTCAGGAGGACAGTATTTCCTGAAGTACCATTGAGAATAAGAGATACCTAATCCAACAGAAAAGGCCAAGTACTGTATCTTCCTCCCATGGCCAGGAAAAGTTGTGTCCACAGCCCTTCTCCTCTCACAATCTCATTGCCTCTGTGCATAATGCACAACTACCCTGCATGTGTGCTGCTGGGCTGACACCTCCCAGAAGTACAAGCCTAACACCCATGTTCTATGAGCAGCAGTTCTCTGCCCACCTTGTCCCAAGATCACCCCAGGAAATCCATCACAAGCAGGCTGTGCAACGGGAATTCTTGTCACCTTCCCATGACATCCTCTTTCCCAAAGGCTACTCGGATCTGAGGAGGGAGCAAACTATAATCCAGAGCAACCGTTCTGAAGATTCAGCCTATTGTGGTCAGTATCCTTCCCAGAGTCCCGTGTCCATGGGTCTACCCAGCACTGGCTGTACGCGCCAGTGTGAGATGGGGTTTGCTGCAAGACCTTAGCAGATGACACCTGGGGAACAGGCTGTTGCTGTCAGATGCAGTCAACCAGTCTGAAACTTGCCTCTGCTAGGCTGTGGAGCCCTGGGGAAACAGCCCTGCTCCCTCTCAACTGCCACCTGAATTCATTGTTCTAGCAAGCTGAACAAGGTCTATGGGCACAGGTTAAACACCTCTGATGTAGTAAGTGTGTCAACACTGCAGGATGGTACATTACCTAGGGTCGTCTACTGGAACAAAATGTTATTTACAGGATTTCTAATAACCTCAGAAGATTTCTAAGAGTTAAGAAAGCCACTAGCACCTTGTTTTGTATAACAAATTTCAATGTGTCACATGCAAAAACTACATTAACTGAAAAATCATTCATCTTTTAGAAGAAAGCTATAGCACTTTAAAGAACAAGCAGAATACAAAACAGTATTTTCACAGGGGAAAAAAAAAAAGAGTAACTCATCAATCCTGCTACTGCTAAATCAACAAGATTACATTTTATTTTTAGAATAGAGATGCTAACAACTAACATACCAATATCTCTGGAATATTCTACTACAGCATCATTTTTTTGTTTCCACAGAGAAACAGTAAAACTCCTAAATTATGACACTGTGATCATTCTACTTTCATGTATTCAAGAAAAACAGATTTTACATTACAAAGCCAGCTTAGAACACATAAAACCCCCTCCTACGATTAGTATCAGGACCCTATGTGAACGCTGAAAAAAAAATTTACCCACCTATAGTTCATGACAAGTTTTTAAAAGAGTATTAGATTACCATTATAATGTTAAATCTCAGTGATTAGAAAGCAAAACTAACCCATTGCACAATTAAACAACAACAGTAAAGCCCTTACTGCCCATGTTCTTCACTGAAAACTGAGTATTTCGAGGAAGGTAGTCCTACTCCCACTACCCTCTTACATAAACATAAACCTGAAACACAAATTCAGATTTGCCTATTAACTCATCACAGTCTAAAGCAGAACTCCTGAATTTCCATCTGACAGCTGAAAGTGCAAGTTTCCTTTATTCTTTCTAACACATTAATACACGGCCCTCTCAACAGACAGCAAATGATAGTATTTAAGCATGAGATTCCAACACCCATTAGAACATATAACAAACAAGCTACATTTTTAATGCTACTTCTTCAGAAACAGAAGTGTTATGTAGTATTTCCCATTTATCATTTTAGACTTTAATAGATACCTATTCCTGCTATATTATTCTTTGTGTACAGACTATCAGCAGCTTCATGTTACTTCAGAGCACATAAAAAGAAACACTGTAGGAATCCAGTCTCATAGTAACAAAACAAAGCCAGAAAATTAACAAGATCTTTTGCTGGGCTTTTCCCTACATCTGGGTAGATTTAATCCATCGACCTTGTAGCAGCACAATTGGTCCATCAGCTGGCCAAATGACAAGCAATGGCTGAGAATTCTGATTCATAACATGAATATATAAACAGATTTCTATTATTTCCCCTACCAGCCATCCAACTTTCACTAAAACACATGTATAGGGAATTTCCTTTTCCTCCTATATAATTGGATTAGCTTGCTCAAGGTTAAATGGTCTTAGCAGAAGTGCAAACTTTATTTTTCAATTTAGATCAACCGCAAATAAAATACCCATGCCATACGAAATTCACATTTAAGACTGGAGCAAAGGCCTTCAGTTTAAATAGCTTAACTTGAAAGGTGCTTTATTTTCAAGTGAGACCCAAATGAAAATGGATCTTGATCTCAGGAGAGACTGCACATTTGATGGCTCTGAGAACATACAAGTAGAAGCTGCTATTATCTGCATAATTTTAAAACAGATTTGAGTTTCAGATAAATATTTACCATTATTTATTTAAAAATATTTTTTTCTCAAATTGTGTACCTCAGCACAATTCTTGTTTGTGTAAGGGGAAAAAACCAACAAACCATCAAACGCTTTCCTCAATTAAGCCATTTAAAAAAAAAAAAAGTACTTTTCAATCTTCTAGGACAGGTATCACTTTGGCAAGACAAAGTGCTTTGCGATTCGGCGTGATTTCTGAAACGAAGTCTTTCATCTCATTACCATCACAATCACATGCCGTTAAATGAAGAGCAGCAACATTCTTACTTCTACAGTCAGCATTCATTACTACTTCTTTGTCTTAAGTTTTGACAGTGTTAATTTTATTTTTGTATGGCTTGATTTGTTATTTGGCTTGTGAACTGGAAAAAAGCTGTAACACTCAAAATATAAATATTACCTGAAATGTTTACATCAAATAATATTTTACTTATTACTTTAATTCTTGAGAAAAGTTCTGTTAATCTTTAATTTCAAAAGCTCCAGCTTGGCACTGTAAAAATATTTGGCCTGCAACAGACATATTTAACCTCTCTTCTTACGTTACAGAAGAGGAGAACCAAGTATAGCTGTATTTTCCCTGGAAGACATACTGAGGATGCAATAATTAATGTTTGTGCAGCATGCTATCTTTGCTGTTGTAGTATACAAAAGGGAAACGTTATGCCACAACAAAATTACAATTCCAGTCACCTCACTGAGGAAATTATGGTTACAAGAAGAATTCTGACACAAGACATAGCATCTAAGACATAGTACTGTATTATTATGATTTGAATTCAATATTTATCTCAGAGTGAAAGCATATATTATTTGCACGCAGCAAATTTCAACACCAAATAAAACAGGTTGCCATTCACCGTTAACGCCAGTTACCTCACATCCACCAAAACCGAACTACCTACGCAACAGAATTGTATTCGTTGGGTTTCCAGAGTCTTCGAGCTAGCACTAACAGTTAGAAATGCCTCTCCACAAATGCTGCTAAAGACGCCAGCACTATTACAGATGCTCAGGTACAGCGTTTGCAAGCCAAGCAGATACCTTCAACACTTGCAAACCACATTAAAGTCACACTGCCCCACAAGATGGTGCTAGCACATTTTTAAAGACGCTGCTTCCATTGCCAACAAATGCTTTTAGAAGCCTTGAGGCTGTGAAGGGATTCTCCCAAAGGTATTGCATGTTAGGTGTCCTTTGAAGCACTTTAAACACTGTGAAGAACTGCACTGGGGTTTTTGGTGTCATTGCAATGGTCCTCCAGGCCGAACACATCGAGTGACCAAGCACTGCACTGGTCCCAACCGACAGCAGGCAGGGGGGTCACAAAGGGGAAGCATTTGCCACTGGACAAAGGAGACCAGTTAAACAACTAGCCGGCCTCTCACTGGCTCTGTGTTACTAACAGAAGGTAAAAATATATTTATCAGTCCGTTTCTCAAAAGGACACACATCATTCAGCCTATTTATTGACAGCCGGATGCAGGAGACCCTGATAGCACAGCTGCTACTTAATACCCCATCACCAACTTCTGCGTTTACTATTTATGGATTTTTACCTTCTACCCATTTACTACATGGAGTAAACATAAAAGAAAGAATTAGAAGTGATTAAACACAGTGGCTTTTGAAACCACTCTAAAATTTCCAGTGACAAATATATAAAATAAATTTTGGGGAAAATAAACAAACAAATCCTTTCCACCATTTGCTTTTCTTCTAGTTACAAATTAACTTGCAATGCTACAGGTGGAACACTGCCAGATAAGTATCTGGAATCTTTCAGTCTGGAATTGAAAGATCTTTTACAATTCTGCAAAGACAGTAAACATGTATGCATGCACGCACTACATATTCAACCTATGTCTGATATTCTACAGAGACTTTCAAACATTGCTGAGACTTTAAAGTTTTGATTATTTTTCTGTATTCTGACCTACAAGTTCCCTAATCTTTAAAATTATGCAATTGTGTACAACTGCCAATAAAAATTATTTCTCAGTTTCTATAAAAAAAACAATAGCTAGCTTTTCTACCAAACGATCATTATACAAGCACCTATTATAAAATGGGTACTTTGATGAAAACGGATCCTCCAATTCCTTTATCAATGCTTCCCACAAAATAGTGCACTACACCAAAGAAAGCACTCTTCAAGTTTATGGAATAGAAACCAGTACTTTGAAGTTAACAAAAAACCCAAACAAAACCAACAAAAAACCCCAAATAAACAAAACCCACCAGTGCCTTAAATGGAAATGCTCTGGCAACTAAAACTACTCAGCATATTACACGGGAGCAAAGAAAGCCTCAGGCACTGATAACAAAACAAAAACACTTATTTACAGATGTTGTGTACGTCTGTTAATTCTTTCCAGCTATTAATGTATAGAAGAGGTGCTGCCAAGCTAAAAATTGAAGCAATTACTTCAATGAATAATTAATTAGTAAATGTGTGCTACCTTCTTTTTTGCTTTTAAATACCTCAGTCTTTAAATTATCACCCTGAAAGTGAAGTGACAGAATTCTACCTACCATGTCTACCACTACCAATTATTTGGAATACTCATCTTTCCCATTTTCCTAATAGAGAAGCTGTCTGAACAGAACTATGTTTCAAACTACAAGCACTATAAATATGCCATAGTTCTGGAATAATATTTGTGTTCCAGTTTTGCCCTGAAGTTTCATCTGAGATGTTCACTGCTACATAAGCATACAAAAGACAAATCTCTTTCCCAAGAAGTTTATCATCTAAATACACAAGACTTCAGTAGCAGCAATAAACAATCCCTATCTTCATTTAACAAACAGGGACCCGAAGAAGATAGATTAAACTGCTTCTCCATAATCACACTGGTCATGTAGGATACCTGTAACAGATGCACAAACCCAAACGACTGTTGAAGTACAGCATCTTAACCATAAGACCACCCATATTCTAGACTGCTTCAGTTTTATTAATGCAGAGTCAAGCAGTATACTGCACAATGGGTTTGCTGTCAGACTAGAAAAAGAAAAGGTAACCGCAAGTTACCTTATAGGGACAACCTGACAATTACACATGACCTGAAAAAGATTGTGTAGAGGAGAAAGGAATGCATAATTTTGCCTAAGTATCTCTAAAGGTCTTGAAAAGCATGAATAGAATGCTGCCTCTTTTCCAATAAACTCTCCCCATTTGACAGCTGAAGTCTGCCCAGAAGTTTATCAGGAAAAAACACACACTCCCCCAAAACCCAACAGAAAATCAAGTCCTTAAATATCAACAGAAAAAACTACATTTCTCACTGTTTCTCTATCCCTCTATCATTGAGCCATCCCAATTTTTTTCTACAGCAAATAAGGAAAGCCTTGTGGAAATACAGTAGTTATTCTAACATGGAAGAGTAAAAAAAAAAAAAAAAAAAAATCCACATAGAGTAGTAACTTAGTAGAATACATGGATGAAATCTAGACATGATTTTAGGTAAAAAGTTTGCTCTTCCAGAGCATGGACAGTCTGCAACCAATGCAGATGGAATCTCTGGAGCAGAAACACAGGCAAATGAAAGCAATGTGTGAATCTTCCCTATCATTTGCATGCTTGTGAAGTAAGAGTCAAACTCCTGTGTTTGAAGAAGAAAAAAAAATAAAAAATCGTAAACATATTTCAGATATTTACCTTCTCTCAGTTCCACATAAATGAGGCAGGAAAGCCCTGTTTACCAAACAGAATTAAAAAGTTATTTCTTAAATGAGAAGAACTAAATGGTGATTTTTATTGGTCTTGATTTTAACCAAATTTAATTCTTGCATTTCTCCAGTTAATAATGGACAGTTCTTTTTCAGCAGTAGTCTGAACAGGTGGCATTTAACTTGCAACATTATGCAACAATACAGCGTGCAATAGATTTATTTGAATTATTGTCGCAAATCATGCACTATGCTTGTTTTTGAGACCAGGAATATTTGCACAGGACTAGGCCTGTATGCATTTTAAAGGGAACACGGACCAAAAGAAGATTCTTTTCTAAAAGGCCAGACAAGCCAAATTGTTAATCCTGAGTTTAAAACAGTAATCACTCCAACTGGATAAGCAAGCTGTAGTAAAAGCTATAATACTTATCCTATTGTAAACCCACAGTCTAGGCCAATATTCCTAGTAAGACAAAAAAGAGTATTTGCTACCCATTAATTTAAAAGCAGAAACTCCAAAGGTGACTTCAGAACATACACAAAGCAATGCCAATGTCCCATGGAGTTTACAGTCTATATATACACTATGCAATTTTAGATTAAGAAAAACTGTAGCACAGGTCTATTTACCTTTCCCAGGAAAAGATATTTGCTCTTTTACAATTTGACTAGGTCACTGCAAATTTAATAAGATCGTAAATAATAACGTTAGAGAAAGAATGAGGGCTATCTGTTGAGTTCTGCAAGAGTAAAACAATTAATCGGGCCTATCCAGAGTAGGCATGCCACAGTTTTATCAGGCTACGTGCTCACATGATGAAAACTCCCTCACTAAATATAAACCAGTTAGAATACAGGTTTCTGAAAACAACTGGTTTATTAACATTAACTTAAAACCAGTTCTGAATCTTTTAAATTAATAAAACATGCAGCTCTGTCAGACAACAGGGAGACCCATTCCATATCAGAATTTACTCGGTGAACCTTGTCCTGTCCCCATCCCCCACCAAGTTTAGGCAGTCCTAGCTTACTTTCACTTCTTGTCACTATCTTGTCACAGTGTGACAAGATATCTCTCTTAAGGTCATAAAAATGTGAAGATCTACTGACTTCCTAAGAGTTGCACCAGAATATTGTTTTGAACTTAGCACTCTATCCACCTTATTTAATAGTTCTGAAATCGCTTCTGGCATCAAGTATGCAGCAAGTGCTTTCCACAGAATGCTAATGATTTAAATTTTTTTAAATTTTTTCTTTTTTACACAGCAGTTTGTTACCTTTTGTGGACAGATCGCTTAAAGAGTTGCAATTTGAAATCATTCTCTTCAAGTAAAGTTCATTTAACAGTTACCTTGTCATTGTATTTAAAAGCAATATGCTACGTGTATCTTAAAGATTCTATGTATTTCAACAACAAAATGGGAAAAATTATTAATGCTTAAGCATATTACCAAAAAAAGGAAGACACGCTGACAGCAGGGGAAAGCCAATCAGCTTTTACAGTGTAATCATAAATCAGTCTGGAAGTTGGAGACTGATTAGGCACAGTAAATAAGAAAAAAGCAAGGTACCAGAAACTAATATTCTATCAGTTATATTCAGGGTTTCAGCATATTTCAGATGGCCCTAGTAGAAGTCTCTTTAAAAGTTCGCTGGCAAAAGTCCCTTTAAGGTCTAATTGAAAAAAGAACACAAGAAGAAAGCAGGATGAAAGTCGAAAACAAAGAATGTAAACAACAGAAAGAAGTAGATATTTGCAAGAAAGTCACCGTACTAAAAATAAGTGGTGCAGAAGAAATACCTTCTTAAATGCAGAAGTGATGTATATTACTGGCACAGAATTCTTAATTCAACATAACTCTTAACTCTTTACTCTTCAGCTAAGTAACTGAAAAAAAGCAACTGCCGATTCTACAAAGTTCTCAAAAACTACATGCTAATGGGAAATTCACCGTCTTTAACTCTTCAGGGAAAAAAAATGCAAAGACCTAATAGTTATATGGCAACATCCAGTTTATGTGAGTTCAAAGCAAGTTTGTTGCCAAAACCAACTATTTCTTGCCTCCCAACGATATTTGCCTGCACCGTATAGGAAAAAACCAAACAAACCCTTCATTCTTTTTTTTTTTTTTTTTTAGTTATTGTTAGGTACTACAACTTAGGACAGAAAAGTAAGTTATTTTTCTCTTCAAAAACCTACCCTATTAAAGGAATTCTATTACAGAGCCTGATATTATTATTATGCAAAAGAAACCGTGCTGAAAAGGTGCTTAGTCTACAGAATTAACTGAAATTGCAGAGATTTCTCTATGCGGTAGAGAAGCACATTTTCAAATTCAGGGTTTTTTTATCCTTACAATTAACGTGAGATTAAAGCTCCAGATAAAGCCCACAACGATTTCTAGCCCAAGGCCAACTCTTGTTCTGAACTGTAGGAGTGAATTTAAATGAGTATCTTACCTGCTTAGTTTTCTTTCGACTTCTTTGGTAGCTTTAGCTTCCAATTCTCTGGAACAGAAAGCGGTGTTGGTTTCCATGTCAACAGAATGCAGCACAAAGCAAAAAATAAAACTGGAGCGGGGTTAAGATACACACTGAGCTCCATATGTTGGTTTGTCAGGAGGAAGCGGGGAGACCACCAACTGCCAAGTAATCAAATGATATGTTTACCCAGGGACAGCGAGGCAAGCGGAGCATAGCCAACACCAGCGGCTACCCTTCCCTACTACACAACCTCTACTTAATCGTTTCAAGTACTCCGCGGAAAGCGATCCTGCCGCATCACTTTAGCCCGAGAATCTGTTTAAAACACAGCAGCGAGATAAGCCCTCCTTGCCCTGTCAGCCTGCAAAGACTGGCGGCTACAAAGGGCTGCCGGCCCCGCAGGACCGAACAATAACGAGCACAGCAGGTCAAAGCTCAGCTCCGCAGGGAGAAACGTCGCTCCGGGGCAAACGCCGCGGCCCCTCCGGGGCCGAGCCCCTCCCGCCGGCTGCCGCCCGGGCGAGCACCGCTCCCGCGGGGAGCCCGCCCGCCCGCGACCCCGTCCTCCTCCGCCGGCCCGGGCCGCGGAAGGGCTTTCCCCCCTCCCGCCCCCGCCGCGAACCGGACCGGGCCGTCCCGGGGAGCGGAGAGGCTCCCCCCGCCCCCCGCCGCCCGGCCCCTCCCCCGCCCGCGGCGGCCGGGCCCCCGCTGGCGCCTCAGCTCGGCTCGTCGGCGCCCGCCCTTCCCGCCGCCCGGCCCCGCCCGCTACCTCATGTATGTAAAGTGCTCGGAGTCCGGCCCGGCGTGGCTGCGGCCCGGGCCCGGCGCTGGCGCGGCGGCTCTAGGCGGCCTGGGCCCGGCACTGCGGAGCGGGAGGGCCCGGCAGCTGCTGCTGCAGCACCGCCGCCATTTCCTGCCTCCTAACCCGGCCGGGTCCGGCCCCGCCGCACAGGAAGGGAAACCCCGCCCCCGGGGCAGCACGTCCGGGTCGCCGCGCTCCCCCAACATGGCGCCGCAGCAACCGCCCTAGCAACGGGGTGGCGAAGCGCCGTCGGCCTGACATTGAGGCCGAGCGCGCTCCGAGGCCGGCGGCCGCCCCGCCGGGCGGCCCCTTTCCCGAGGGCTGCTTTGCGAAAGCCCGCCTGGAAGCCGGCCACGGCAGCGTGTGGGGACAGGGCGACCTTTTGTAGGGCGCCGTTCCCCTCGGCCGGGTGATCCCTTTTGGACGGAGCGTACCGCTGGAGTTCTTAGTTATCCTGAAAACACACGCGGAATTCCAAGCGCTGTCTCGTCAGACATCCTATGGAAAAGGGACGGTGGTTTCCCTGAGCAATGCAGGATGAGGCGCAGCCGGGAAGACGGCGTACGTTAGGTTTCCCTGTGTGGGACAGCTCCTTTGGAGCCTTGGCGCTGCTGGCGTGCCCAGCTCTGTCCCGAACTTTGGGGCGTCAATAACTGCCGAGGCCGATGGAAAAGAAGCGTTCATTTGTAAATAACCACCACAGAGTACGGCAGACCTTCCTCTTATCCTTCCACTGACTTTATTAGGTTGAGGGAGGGAACGGAGAAGTATCTAGTACTTGCAAACCTAGCTAGAAATTGATTTATGTGAACATATAGCTTAATCCAAAAAGTACACAGAGATACTCTTCAAACACATAAAATGAAGAGGGAAGAATGTATGAGCCCCGCTCTGCGTTAACTGTACAGTAGAAACATCCCAGAAATTAGAAAAATCAAAGCAGTCAAAGGACTGACAGGGAATAATGGAGCAGAAGAACAGTAATGTCAAGACAGAGGGAAGCTGAGAGCAGACAAGAATTCACAGTCAACAGATCTGCATTCCTCCAGGCACTTCCCTGTGGAGACGGTGGAGCTAGCATTGCGATGAGGTCTTCGTAGCCCAAACACTGCTGTCGAGGTTTAAGCCACACAAACCCAAAACAACTGCGAAAGTGAGAATTGGAAAATTCCTTAAAATGAAAGGGGAGAGATTTCATTGTCCAAGTCCACAGAATAAATAATGGCAAGAAAGTATTTTTTAATATTTTGTGTGTTTTTAGCCATCTGAAAGTGTTATCACTGGCATCAGTAAGAAGCATAGAATAAGGAGTTTGCTTACAATACTACTTTTAAACTCTTGAGTCTGTTTAACATACCTGCATATGAAAACATTATGGCTAATTTCTACTTCCGATTTCCAATGCCTACAGGATAAAATTAGAAAGATGCAGGTGCACCCTTCTCAGCAAACTCTTAATAGAAGAGTGAATACAGATAATAGGTTCCTGTTTAGAAATTTAACTGAGAAGGAATTAGTGCCACACCAGGTACCCCGGTAGTGAGGATGTATCATACTTGTAGCTACATCTCTGCAGAAGAAACTTAAAAAAAATTTATTGAGCTATATTAGCTTTCGATATATACTGTCTGGTCATAGGGCTCAGTTACTTTGGTGCATGGCAAAACTGACGCTGAGATGGCTGCTTACTGGCATTCCTGCAATGAGTTCCAAAGCCCTGGTTGAAAATACCCCAGCAGTCTGCAGAGCTACTGTTGAAGGGAATAATTGTTATTTTATGTGCCTACGGTACTGTTCAGGAGTTTAATTTTCATCTCAACTCCCTTCCACTGTTCACATGGAAATAAGCATCATCCTGTCTGCTCTGTAACAAGAGCTACTGAGAAAAGTGGTTTTGTCGGCATAGGGAAGTTCTTGCTCTCTTTTTGCATCCAGCTTGCACTTTATCACAAGCATTTACCAGCCCAGTTTCAGTTGGCCTTTATCATTCTTATTAATGCTAGTGAAAAAATGAATGCTATTTTATTGACCTGTAGAATAAATGGATGGCCTGGACAAATGAGCAATTGTCTCTGGAAATCTGCTGCAATATCCACTGTCTTTCTGCCAGCATGAATGGAGTATTTTTCAGCTGGAGAAGATCCTACATTATTAAGGAGGAGCATTTATGACAATGCAGTGTAGCCAGTAAGGGTATTTTTGTCCTCTTCTTAGAGGCTTAATAATATGGTGTGCATTGCTGTGAGCCGAACATGCACATGCATAAAGTGTTTGTATTATCTTCGATGTACTTAAAAGGGCACTGACAATTTGAAATCGGTTTCTCAGCTTCTATTAATAAGTTGTAAGTTAATTTGGTCTTGTTTATTTTTCTTCATATGAAAAAGTTTGGATTGTCGTGTAATAGTGTGTAACTGAAAGCCATTATTTCCTGGCGTCTGATTCAGCTTCCTGTTACTGTTTCATTCACAGCAGTCCTGTTTTATCTGTCTTTAAAGGCACTACACTTGATGTAGGAGGACTGCTGTTAAGTCTGTCCTCAGTTAGGAAGGCTAATAAATGCATTATGTACTCCTGCTATGTCATTTTGTTAACTGTATTATGCCACTGTCAATAAAATTCATAGTCAAGGTCTGTAGCTTTCCTTATTATTTTAGATTGTTCTCTAATTTTATTTATGCACATGCTCCTAGCGACTAGACTGCTGCAGCAACTGCTTCCATTCTGCCTTGTAAATACTGCAGCTGGTTATACATTGTCAGCAAATCTGCTGCATTAACTAACCCTCTATTACTTATCCCATCATCGCCTGCTCGCATCAACATCATGATCTCACCTCTTTCACCCTCACAGGTAATGCTTTCTTTCAGCTAAGTTCTTACACATATGAAACTGGCTGGTGAACTCATGAATACAGTAGAGAAATTCAGGCACCCTCAAATAGGAAGAATATTTTCTCCAAGAAGGAACAGAAAGTTGAACTTCACCCATGCAAAACACTGTTAGTCAAAGCAGTGGTGCTTAATAGGTCATGGCAGCCGGGTGGAAGCAGCACTAGAGAGCCTCTCCTTGTTTTAAACCCTGCTGCAGAACTGCATATTGATAGGCCTTCTACTCTGAATTCAGATTTCACCAGTTGACTTGTCACCTTGCAGAAGCTGTTGTGGAACATGCACGACGGTGTAGCAGGGTACACACCTGAACTGTGCTGGCTGGCCCTGCTTCCTATCAGAAACAAGGGAGAATAGTGGGGAGGAGCTCCAGGAGGAGTTGTCCACCAAAGAACTCTAGCTGCATCTTCTGAGCTCCTGTTGTCCCTTCTGATTTCCATGCTGCTCCGAAAAGCAAGGCAATCCCGTTAGGTCCCCTCCAGAATATGTCCAGTGTTAATCACCCACTCTTGGCTTTAGCTTTAATACGTGTTTTGTTGAGCATAAGGTTATTTGGGAGCCAAGGTCTGGGTCACCTTCTCTCCCGCTTACTACATTTTTTTTTAGTTCATTCTTTGTTCTTTTACTCTTGTGTTTATTGGAGCTTGGACCTCTGGACTCTTTGCTAAGGTCCTAGTTTCTGATTCTGCCAGCAAAGGGACAGGAAAATAACACCTCTCCACTTAAAAAGACGTATGTAACCCTCTGGTTTGGGAGCAGCTCTCAGCTGAAGAGTAGATAAATCCTTAGCACCCACCTATGAAATGTCAGCCCTTCTCTTCCTCGTGGGCTCACTGTCTCTAAGAACCACCATCTTCCCAAGCGGGGAAGGAGTGCTCTGGGTACCGTACGCAGGGAGGAATCTGGTTAATGCCACCAGCGATGCTTCCTCCGCACCCTGTCACTGCTGTCCTTAGAAAGGCGAAGCGTTCGCATGCAGCGTTCGCATGCATTACAGCATGTTGATAGGCATCACCTAATGTCCACCCCGGCTAGCGCCTGTGCACATTTTGCTGTGCTAGATTACTCGGCTGGGAGGTGTTTGCCAGCTGGGCCTGCTGGAGACTTCCATCCATCCCCGCTCCCTTTCCCCGGAGAGATGGAGGTGTTTGGAAGTCGTGGCTGTGGCTCCTGGTCTCTCCCATGTCCGGCGGCCGAAGCTGGGCTCTGGCTGGTGCAGCAGCCGCCCTCCTGGCCTGCCTGCACCTCCTCCCGCTGGTGGGAGCGGGAGGACGAGCGGAGGAGCTGCGGTGTGTAGGGATTGCAGGGAAAAGCAGAGGCAGCTGTGGGAAAAGCCCCACGGCTTGCAACGAGCCGGGGATTGACTCTGCTGCTGGGAAGGGGTGGAAGCGAAGGCTCCCTGTGCAGGGGAGAGCCTTCTCACACCGGCCGGCATGTCTCTCAGCATGGATACTTCCCGGGTCTGACCTCTCTGGTCTAAGCAAAACAGTGAGGGTTTGGGATTTGGGAAGCATTGTATTTGGTGGTGTTAGCACTGCGGTTAGACTGTCAGCCACTTTTCTGTTGTGCATTTGAATGGCTCCGAAGCGCTATGGTCATACATGGAATTAGAAGTAATGGAAACAACTATTCAAGGGCAAATGACCTGCCCTGCATTCAGGTGGCTGCCAAAGATGGATCTTTGCTGTTACATTTTCACCACTCGGTAAACATGCCCTTCTGGGCAGTGATACCCAAATATCTTTTCCCAGCAACGGCAGCCACCATCTGCACTCTGCCAGCCTGGCATGCACACGGGTCCTCCCATCTTCAGATCCCCATTAACTTTTTAATTAGGATTTTCATATAATCAGAGTGAGAGCATAAACTGCAGGAGACACAGAAATGTACTGACTGAAAACAGTTAAAAATGAGCTGGCGCCATTTCAACATTTCCCATCCCCTCCACCCTTCCCCTTTATCTGCAGTTTGCTGTCAAGGCTTCATGCAAAATGAAGGCTTCAGCATGGAGTTGGAAAGCCAACATATTAGAAAATACTTTCTGCTTAATGTCTGGGGAAAATAAAGCAAGGGGCTGCTTTTTTAAGGTGATGCGAGACGTGCAGGCCTGGGAATGTGGAGAATTCGCCATCAATAACCCTTTGCCGCTTGTTACATTCAGCATCATTATACAGAATGAAGATGCTGTCACAAGCAAAACAGATTGTTTTCAAAATTGCACTTGACTTAAATAATCTAAATGAGCTGATCTGACAGACAAGGGAAAACAGTCTTCTCATTAACACAGAGGCTCTGTGTGTTACTCTGCTAGGAGGATCCTTTCCTTGTTCATTGTAGTGGCTTTATTTACAAGATTTAAAAATAGCTCAGCCGATAGTAAGAGGTGGCGTTACAAAGGTACCAGACAGGCAGCGCTTACTCATAAAAACAATGCCTGCCCAGGAGTTGCTCAGTTAAGTCAACCGGACTATTTATGTTAGTGAGGAACATTTGGGTCTCTCTAGGATCCATAATTAGGAGGAAAAAGCACAAATGACAAAGTTGGAAGTTGCTAACAGAAAGTGTTCGGCTTGCCTTCCAAACAGATCTGGAAAACAGCTAGCAAAATCTTATGCTAAGGCTCGTGATTAAACAGTCGGTGCCTATTTTGCAGGCTGCAATAGCAAACAATCATTAGATCTGTGCTCAGGAGAAGAAAATTCACTGCCTTGCCTCCAGGCTCCCAGCGCCTTTCCAGCATTATCACCGTTACACAGAGTGATCAGAGCAGGGGAGAGCAGGCACTTGGGGTTATTAAACGAGAATTTAATCCTACCCTTTAAATCAGCAAAAAATTATAAAAGATAAAGAATTTCCCTGTGTTTTAAAGCTAGTCCAACTTGCTTTCCATGATCTGCGTTTGGGAAGGCTGCCAACTGCAAAATGGAATCGCTGAGCCTGGATTTCACTCTGCATCCAGCCAATTATGCTGTCCTCACATCCCTGGTCTCTTAAGTGGTGCAGTGCAATAGATGTTTCCAATCTTTATTTATTTACCAGTGCATTGCACTCAAAAGAAAATCACACCGATGGGCTCATTGCCTCTTTCCCTTTTTGCCCATTCCTGCGCTCTGCACTGGTCAGGCGTTAGCAAATACGGCCCAGTCCAAATTGCTCATGGAGCTGGCCGGAGGTTTCCCCCCCGTCGCTGAAGCTCCCCTCGAGATGCTGCTGCAGCGATGGGGTCCGGCTGCCACGTCCCCTGGGCATCACCTGCGGCTGAGGCTGGCTCAGCTGATTTTGCCCGCACGGAGACTGCTGGGTCATTGTGTGCCGGTATCTCTTTCACAGGCATGGTTCTTTCTAGCTTGCTTCTAGGTTTTTGCTAAATAGAAAGACAATTTCAGAAAGTAGTGGGGCACTATTTGGAGAGCCCACATACCTACAAACCACTGTCCTTCTTCACCACCAGCAAGAAGATGTGGATGACATGTGCAGGGAAAAGTGTTTTCCCCCTTCTTCTCACCCTCCAGTCCCAATAATCTGCCACAGTCTCGTGCAAACACTGAGATGTTCATGGAGGAAACGGCTTCCCCCACCTTCAACCCACCAGCTGCGCTACAGCCACGGCAGAGCTCAGGTCCTTCCACCAGGATTAATCCTGGTTAGTGAATTGGTGAGGGACACATAAGCCAGTTCTCCAGAGAAACCCCTGGAGCCACGGGGGAGGGACGGGAGTGACTGGAGTACCAGAGCGGTCACCGACATGGAAAGACCCTCAAGGGCCGATGCGGGAGCAAAGACCGCGCACGTGCTGCGCCCGCAGCCGGGCAGCTCTCGCCTTCGCCCCGGGGGGACGTACACCCTGCCTGGCCAAGTGCTGTTGTTTTTGTATATTTATTCTGTCCTCCATCATGTTTAACAGGAGTAAGCCTCTTTGTAATCAATGCTTATTGATCGTCTAACTCAACAACTGCCCTTTCTCAACACAGTACCAGATTAACAGATTTCACCTATTTCTTTTGCACTTCTCGCTGACAATAGCACAAATGATTTCTACTTTGCCACAGACTGTTTCTTTTTGTGCCAGCAATATTCTCTGGTTTAGGCTTCAGAAAGCGATTCATCTGCTGAATTTCCTAATTACAGAGAATAAAATAGGGCCAGGACACATTTTATTGAGCAGCACCATAGACCACAGCATGAGCTCTGGCACTTGTTAGCCTCCTGGGACTGTCTCCAGGTGGGGAAGTGTCCTCATGCAAAGTCATGTCGGTGCTGCCAGGGAGGCACTTCCATCAGTCGTTGTGCCTGGGCCACGGCTGGCATCTGCCACGATCTTTCTGTGCGACTCCGAACTCCTGTGCTCCCGTTTCTCCCAGCTGTACGTGGTCTTAGTCACCAACGATTCATAAACACATGATGCACCCTAATTTGTTAATGTTTGCAAAGGTCACTGCGTGTTCTGAAGAGCAAAAAAAATCCTAAAATGTGTCTTAAATAAAATTTTACTATATAGCTTATTTCTTCTGCTATATGATTAAAATAACTTTCTCTACTCACCTTTCTGAGCAGGAGACATGCAAATAAGTTTAAGCTTTAGGAAAAGCGACTTTAATTTTCAGGTCTATGCAAAATCTAGGCTCTGGTCCTACTGGCCTGGGTTTGCTTCTCTGCATCTGTACAAATCCAGAGCAGCTTTTCCCACCTCTTGGTCACAGTGGCTGAGGTATGAGGCTTAAATGCAGCAGTTGCTTTTGGCCATGAAATGAAAGGCAAGATTTTGCATTGTGCTTTTGAATGCCAGCCAGCTAGTTCCTTACCTAGTTAGAGACTGAGACAATTCTTTAAGGGCAGCATGTTAGCCTAAAGAAACTGCTTTAATTTATCCTCATTATTATTTATTAATCAGTCCAGCAATGATCTGATATTGTGTGTCTTCCACAACAGGTACGATCAGCTCTGAAGCTCTGGGGTGTGAGAGGATGCACTGTACAACAGCCTGCAATGAATAAATGCAGTCACTTACAGTATCTGGAATGATAAACAAATGCACCCAGAAGTAGCACTGTACAGTTATTTATATATAAGAACTGGCTCACTGCTGGCTCTGTAAAATGGCTCCCTGTTCCAGACATACGTATGTGTATGAGTGGCTCTGCTGAGGTGTAGTTGCTTTGCTGTGCTTTTCTTTCACTTAAAACATTCATTTATAAGTATGTATCTGGGAATCTAGGGGAAAAATCCCCAAATCCCACATTTTAATTGCCTGTTCCAACTGGCTTTTCCAGATTTGTCCCCGCTGCCTGTAGCCCTGTTTGCGGTGTGCCGCCTGCCCCGGTGTGGGCAGGGGTCCCCTCCAGCAGCCCCTGCACAGCCACTGCCTCCGTGGCAGGACCCCGGCGATGGGCAGCATCGCTCCGGCATGGAGCCGCAAGGCTCAGTCCCAGCCCGGCACACGTCTCCAGATCAGCAAGGGAAAGAAAGCTGAGATACCCAGACCCCATGCCCCAGACTTGGGTACCTGGTGGGCTGATAGACCAGAGACGTTAAATATGGCTGGCTGGCTGCTTTTTCAAAATGGGTGATGAGCACTAACTGACCAGCATAGACCTTTGTCGGTATAACACGACTGCCTCTGCCTCCTTCCTGACTTCTCATTTTCAGATCCACTGCCCTGTCACAGCGGTCCAGCCAGCAGCAGCACTTGCCCTCTGTCAGAGACAGGCTCTTTTCCTTTTGCATTTGAAAAGATGGGCAGTTCTGGGCAAGACTTCGGCTGGAAGCCAAACCAACCCTGCCTTGCACGTGTGCTCCGGGAATTAGCCGTGCAGCCTCTCTGAGGGTCCCTTGGGGCCAGTTTGGGCTCCCCAAGAGCTGAGCTCTCCCTGCAGGTGCCCCTCTGCCCTGATCCTGCACGGAGACGGACCTGCTCCCCAGTGCACTCCACGTGCCTGGCAGGGACGGCACGGGGCCAGGCCGGAGAGGACGAGCACACAGCATTCCCTTCAATTATTCACACGCAGGGCTGGATAGCGTGCGATTTCCTAAGCTGGGATGTAGGAAACATCTAGGCTGACACCATGACTCCAGTGAAATGTGTCATGGGAACTGTAATGCTACAGTGGTTTATATCTCACCATAACGATGCAGTAAATTACTTAGAAGACTGTCTGAGGTTTAGCAAGATGAAAGGTCTTTCCTGCAAGACCTTTGAGGCCAATAGTTTCATGCCCACTTCCAGCTGCATGCCCACTGCTGAGCAGCAGCCAGGCTGTGGGTGATGTGGCCCAAGGCTGGAGAAGTCCCTGTCCCACCTGCTCCCCATAGCAGCAGGGCAGAAGACTCGGCATGACTGCATGAGCTTTGGACAGACAGCTAGCTGTTTCCCTGCAGTTCATCTGGTGTTTTGATTTGCAGTCAAGAAATCGAGCCCAAACACTCAGTGAGTCTGAACAGTGTACTTTATAGAGTGGGCATATGCAAATCTCCCCACTTGCTCCTGGGCAAGAGAGATGTTTTGCTCCAGGCATCCAATGCATTAGAAAGCTGCATCATGCTACTGATTTTGTGCACGTCAGCTGAGGACACAAGTTACGTGGAGATTAGTTTTCAAAGAACACTAATTTTAAAGTGGTCTTGTCATGATTATTTACATTGCTCCTAAACACACCTGAAAATATATCTATTTGGTATGTCCACATATCAATGCAGCACAGCAGAGATTCATAGTATAAAAGACTCCAGAGTTATTCTCGTAATAGAGAAGAGACTTGAGCTTTGCTGCTCTGGACCAACACTGACATCTCTGCCTTCCCTGTTACCAGATGTGCTGCGCGTGACTCTCATTCATTCCAAGTCTGTGTTGACTCGACAAGAACTGCAGAGTATATCCCAAGTATTTCATTCATTTTGGTCTCTTTTCATTTATGCCTCTTACAAAAGGCTTTTTTTTTTTTTTTTTTACTTGGACTTCTTTTAAATAAGCTTCTCTTGATTCTCCCTTTCAGTTTGCTTCTGAGTGTCACAGACTTTCTAAGATCAAAACTGAAGACCTCTTCCTTTTTCACCACACTGCAAAGCAAATGCATTGCTTAGAGACAGGCGGATGTGGGTTTTTGAGAACTACACTTTCAGTTAACTGTAAATGCTGTATTTTCATAAAAACAGACCAGTTTTACCTTATTAAGACTATCCACCTTAAATCATTGAAACTAAACAAAAAGTGAAGACTGCTTTTGAATTCATGGAGGGGGATGTGTATGTGTATGATAAAACTAAGGCAATTCTGGCCCGTTCCACTTGGACCGTGCTGGTTTCTGTTAGCAGCTGTTTGGCTGCTGGTGGGTGGCATCCCGCACCAGGAGAGGGTCCAGCCCCGCCAGGGCTGTGCAGGATGGGTCCCCGGGACAACCCTCCAGCAGCCCCCAGCACTTCGGGCTCCTGTCCCGGGGCTGGCAGCCCACCCGCAGCGTTCCAGCCACCGTGCCCATCGCTGGCCCTCTGCTCCCAGATGCTCCCCTGGGCCCTCCCAGGACTGGAGACCTTCCTCCTCCTCCTGCTGCCGGATAAACTCCCTGCAGCCGCTGTCACGGGACTGGCTGCCCAGCTCATACTGCCTTCCAAGGATGCCTTTATTAGAGGACAGGCTGCTCCTGGAGACATTTTATTTCTGGACAAGGCTAAGATACGTGGCTCCTGCTTCTGCCCTTAACGAAGTCTTCACTGTTCTCCAGTCATCCTCTTCTTTTCCTCCTGCCGCCCTTCGTGCTCTGAGAGCATACAGGGAGTTCCTGGAGAGTGCCAGGACCTCAGCAATACGCACCATTGCCCCCTTTTGGGACACCCTTTTGTGTCCCCTCCTGGCTGCCTCCCCATACCCTGGGGAAGGTCCTCCAAGGAACAGGTCGACCAGAGCCAAGGACCACAGTGCCTGGAAACCAGGATCTCGGCTAAACCTGCATCGATATACCTATGTAGGCCTGTGCATACTTTTGCATGTATCTTTGCACACTTCAGCAGATGTGTAATATCGTCACATTTTTCTAAGCCTTGAACTCCCCTAGAAACAAGGATGGATACTGCAATTAACGGATCACACCCTCCAGCAAGTTGGCTTCAACCCCTGCCTCCCTTGGCAGGAGCAGGCAGCCGCAGGAGGGAAGAAGCAGTAAGCTGGTGGCAGGATCCTGGCTTCGGGCTCCTCTTTCACTCCAGGCAGCGTTTTCCGCTGCCCAGGGACTGGGATCTCGGCTACTGGGCTTTGCCGTTCAGCAAATCCAGCTGTATCTGAACCTCGTGGACGGGGTTGCTCTGAAAATGACACATCTGACTGTGAAAGAAAAATTCAGATATGCCTAGGTAGCAGGAGAGAGAAAGAAAATGTCTCCCCCCTGCTTGCTCCTGCCTGTCCGACACACTGCAGCTGGCGCAGACCCATTTTCGCAGGCTCTTAGCAGGGCGAGCTGCTGTCGGCGGGGCTTTTCCCCGAGTGCAGGTATCAGCCGGCTCCGCCGAGCAACTGCATCTTGGCTCGGGGGAAGAAGAAAAGCGAAGAAACAAAGTGTTCTCGCCCTGATTAAGTCACATATATTTCTGACCAGCTATTTCACCAATAAAACAAAGGCTGCTTTGAAATGGATGCATGGCCTGGCCGGCTGCCAGCGCCGAGCAGGAGACAAAGGCTGGGAATACAAATGCGGCGCTGGAAGTGGCGAGCCAAGGATGCCTCTGCGGCAGGGAGAGCGCGTTGCCATGGAGACGCGGTGGCCAAACCGGGGGAAGAAAGGACCCGCACTGGGATGGACTGGGAGCCACCGGAGGCACGGGACCCAAGAGACAGGGGCACTGGTCCCTCCAGTGCGCAGCTGGACCCCCGAGATGGGGCTTGCGCCCGGGAGGCAGGACCAGATGCCGGCTCTTCCTCACGCCGGTGCCCGGGACCTGGGCTGTCCTGGTGGGCGAGGACAGAGAATGGGGTTCTCGGAGAGCATACGTGCTTTAAACAGAAAGGTGGGCACTTGGGGGTTCTCATACAGCTGCCGAGCATTGGGCTGGCCCCATGAGGTGCCCCATCCCCGTCCTCACCTGTGCTCCCTGGACTAAGGGACCAGGCAGGAGAAAAAGGGCAGCTCACCTATGAACAGGTCGGTCAGAAGATCGATGGCAACTCCCACCTGGGCAGAATAAAGCAGTCTCAGCTCGGAGGAAAAGCGCTTTCTCCAAACTCTGTGCAGCTCTCCGGGTGTAAAGCAGAGAAGCAAGGCTGCCCGTGCCCGGAGGATTGCTGCCGCGGTGGCTCTCCAAAGGTGAGAGCCTTAGGATGGGGCAGAGCGAGGGCAGCGAGGGCAGGAGAGGGGTGACCCTGCAGGGAAGCCCGATCTCTTAAGTGTCAGACTGTGGGTGGAAAAACTACGGGAAACAGAAGGTGAGCCCCGAACCCCTTGAGGATTGGGATCAAATCTGAGCTTTATACATTCAGGTCATCAGAAAGGCAGTTGTTTTTTTTGGGGGGGGGGGGACGGACTAGGTGGTTATTAGCTTTCCCCCACTGCCCACAGCTGTATAAACACACCCTTTGACTGGGTACTTAGATACCACGGGAAGAAGTAAAAAGGGCAGCACCTTACAGGCTGACTGAGGGAGAGCTTCCCAAGGGTAAAGGTTCAAGTAGCAGAAAGTGTTTAAAGGTGAGACAGAAATCCTACGGAGGACTTCCCAGAGCCGAGAAGGGAGCTCTTCCAAAAACTTCACCGAGCCCATCAAGGCCGCTGCCAGGCTGGTCCGACCAAGGTGGGAGCGGGGCCGGTGCTACAGCGCAGGGGTGTGACAGGCACTGCTTGGAAGGTGCTTGGGCTGGTGGGGTTGGCCGTAGAATCCTGCAAATATCTCAGTGGCAAAGTCACAGTCTCTGTCAAACACGGCAGAATTTGTCAGTGCTTTGTCAGTGCCGTCTTCATCTACCAAGGAGAGCTTTATGCTGCCTAAGCAAATTAGAGCCAGTCTACGGCAGATAGATGTGTGTGCACCTACAGCTTTCACAGCTACTGAGGGTATTTTCTAGTCTAAGGAGAGGACAGGCACAATGAATGGCATCCTTAAGCAGACGGTGAAAATGAGGAGGGGGGGAATTCTCTTCCCCCCCTCGTTTCATCAATGCAAAAGCTGTCTGTGGGGGAGAGGAAATGCTTTAACTGGTTAATGCCGCAGGCACAAACCCTGCTGGACTGGCCTGGGTGGCGATACAGACTGAGCAACCCATTCAGCACATCCAGCCCCTGCAGAGCTCTCAAATTATCTGCAAAAAGATGTAACAGTTGCTATGCAGAATTAGTTCAACCAATTTTGGCCAGTGGGCTGCTCATGAATGGTTTGTGGTGACAAACACGATTTGTGTGCCTGATATTGGTGCAGGGTGATTTATCATTTAAAATACAGGAACTGCTCCTGTGTCCTGTCCGAATAGCCTGCAAGTCCACCCACACGGCTCCTGCATCTTGCCAGGAAGTGGGCTGAGGCACTGGCCGGGCGGGGAGAATGTGGGCTTCCCTCCCCAGCACCCCCTGCCCTCACCTCTGCCTGCCCGACATGATGGGGAGGATGCCAGGGCCACCCAGAGGTCTCTGCTCGGTGGCAGTACCCACCACCAAAGCTGAGACACCAGTGTCCCGGCAGTGGGGAGAGCTCCTGGACATCACCCCGCCAAGCCCCCAGGGCCAGACCCACCATCCGTCATGGGGGACGAGGTGGACCCTTCATCGCCGGCAACTCAGAAGTGAATGGGAAAGTAAATCCCGCGCACTTTTAATAAATCCCAAAGCCCTCGCTGGCTTCACAGAGCAGGGAAGGGAGCAGGAAACAAAACATCATTTTTTAAGCAATGGGAGGCACTCAGGTGCTGCCGTGATGAGGGCTATATAAATAGCTAGAAAGACAGATTAGACAGAACAGAGCACACTGTTAGCACACGACAAATAATAAACGAAGGATAAGAATCCCCGGGGAGGCACTTTTCTAATAAATGACATTTTGATCTACAGCTTTAACAACTCGTCCCAAGCCATCATGTACTGAATTAGGAAAAGGAAACCCATAACCTGCCCTGTCAGTCCTGAAGAGGGTCAGAGACGCATAAATATAGCTGTGTGGAAGGTAATGAAGACATTTACTGCGCTCGCAGAATGCCCATTCCGCTAGAATTCCTTGTCAGCTTTACTGCTGGTAAAAATAACCGGCTAGTTTTCTATTTTCAATATTGAACTACTAATACTGCAGCCTGGCCCTGTGGCTGTGGTGAGCTGAGGAGCCAGCTCAGCCCGGCCCCACGCTCCCTTTTATTCCTGCCCCTGCGGTCTCTGCAACACATGGTGAAACGAGCAAAAGCAACCAGGTAAGTGTAATTAACTCCTTCTGGCAGGCTAAAATCTCGAGACAGGTATTTTTCCATTTAAATTAAGTGCACGCTACCTCTGCAAATGTGCTGGAAGTCACCATTGTTTCTAGATGCTTGCGATAAAGCAGGATGTGATTGCAATGGCTCCAAAGGCCAAAGAGCCCCATTCCCCACCCAATCAATTAGCAAACACCTTCTCCCATTCTTCTCAGTAGCAGTCTGTGATCGGCCATCTCTGGGACTCACTTGTTCTTGTGTAGCCATCAAAACTTAATTTACCTTATTTTAATTAAAGCTAAAAAACTCAGTAGCCTTCAATTTCTCCCATTGCTTTGCAAGGGAAAAAAAAAAAGCCAGGAGAATAAAGTCACAGGCTGGAAAGAAAGGCCTTTGCAATATACATGCGCGGGTTCTGTTGGCTTTTATTTAATATGTAGCCCTTTTCTTAAAAGAAATAATTATGTTTCAAAACCTCCTTTCCCTGTTCAGAGTGCTGCCTCTTTCCACATTAATGCTATTTGCATGCGCCATCTCCTCCTACCCTTCAATAATTTAAACCTTCATTTTTTATTCACTCAGTTGTCAGATTCATTTACATATCATATATCTATATTTAACACCGAGTTCGCTCCCCTTTTTTTTTTTTTAAACAGGAAATAGATTTCCCTTCTAATTTAACAACATCTCAGGGAACGGCTGGCTGTGAAGAGAACATTACTTACATTTGTGTCAGTTAGCAGAGATGCTAAACTCTGGTTTGATGGGAGGCCGAAATGCTGACCGGGGCTCGTCAGCCTCCCGTGGCCAAGCCCGTACCTTCGTCTTCTCCACGGGAGCTCCTCCTCTCCACGTGCACGGAGGGAAAACGACCTCGGTACCTGCCGCGGGCCGGGGGAGCGCCTTGGCAGGGGATTGCTCCAGGCTTCCACTCAAATATTTGCTATGGTTTGACAACTCTGCCTTTACTAATAGCGCGATGCAATTAATGTGATTGCTGTTAACGCTTTTTATTAATCGTCGGGTTTGTTGCACGTGTGGTCGCAGGCGGGCTGGAGGGAGGCACGCCAGGAGCCTGCCCTGCAACGCCGGCTGGAGCAAGAGCATCTGCATCCCGTGAGCCGTAAAGCCCCTTGTACGGGCGCTGCTCCGGCTCCGGCTGCAGCCTCGGGGGCTCTGGGGGGGCTCCCGCCGGCGGCTCCAGCCTCTGCACTCCCTCAGGGAAGGCAGCGAGAGCTCAGCCTGACCTTCACGGGAGTTCAGCCAGATCTGGCACGGGTTCGCGCACCAGCAGACGCCGGGGTGATGAGGAGGTGGCGCGCAGCCAGCGGGACTGCTGACAGCCCGGCTTGCCGCACGGGTGATGCTCAAGACGGATGAGCCTGGCAGCGAGCCCCTGCGTGGGGCAAGCCTCGGGAAGGCAGCTGTGCGTCCGCGGGGAATTCTGCATCTGCATAGCTCGGGGGTGGCCGCCTTTCAACGGCGGGGAGGGGGTGTCCTTCAGCCGTCTCTGCTGTAAGTTCGCTCAGAAAACCGAGGGAAGTCACCAAGTAAGGGTTCAGCTGACATTACAGCCTCTCCGTCCGGAGAGCGGCTGGCGCATCCCTGCACGAGCCGTCATGCCGGAGCTCTGGGATCAGCTGTCTCTGACGTTTCAGAGTGGGCTCTGCCTGCCACCCACCCACCACGACCCCCGGGAACAAGGGGAGGCAACGGGGGGGACACAAACCAGGCTGCTGCAGAAAACCAGGGAGCAAGCCCATACGGCAGCGCCCTGCAGTGACCAGCACGATGCCGAGAGCACGGTGGACGGTGGCATCCACCATGGTGAGAGTCGAGGCTGTGACAGGGACGGGGTGTTAAGCCCTGACCCCCCCCCATTTGCTGGCCCACCAACAGCAGCCTTTGCTTGCTGAGATAGGTGAAGAACCTTCTCCATCCTGCCCAGGCTTTGCTCTTGGACCACCCTGGCCTGACCAGGACGGTATCATGGGCCCCTTAGGAAGCATCCCTCTGGTGCTAGGATAAAAAAAAGTGTAGCAGTGTCTGATCTGTCCTGTGAGTGCACTATCATGAGAGCAAAGGGTTATGTTCCACATGGATAGGCTTAAGACCTATGGAAAATAAACAGCATTAAAGGCAATTTGAAAGACAGGTCATGAATGAGAAAGGGGTAAATCAAAGAGTCGGTCACTGAGAAGAGGCTCAGATCCCCCTCCCTCATTTTCCACATTACTAGAAAAAACAGTGAACTGATATCAGACAAATGAGCCCTCTGGACCCAATTTTTCAAGTTAATGAGCTCCCCTTGCAGCTCTTCCCCAGAACGGAGACTCCCAGCACCTACCCTTTGCCACAGCCTCTAATGAGCAAAGCCACCATCATCTATCTCAATATCTGCAGAAGAGATGGCTTCCATCTGACGCTAAGGATTTACATGCCACCCTCGGCATGAGCAGGACACAGCCTGGGTCTGCACGGAGGGACCCACAGCATCTCTGGATGGGAGCCGGCACGGCACCTCTCTAACCCAGGGACCGCATTTCAGCCGGCGGAGGGGCAGCCTGCCCGGGGCAGCTCTGCAAGGGATGCCGCAGGGCCCTGGCACCGGCTGACATTTTTAAAAGCCGGGATGGTTCAGTGGTGGCTGCCTGCTGGGCGAGCGCTGACGGCTTGCCTGGCGAGCCCGGTGCGTTCCTGCCTCTCCCAGGCTTCTAGCATCAACCTTCAGCTGAGTTGGTGTGTTTGCCTGGTTCAGGATAACCTCTTGTTTCAGGAGGAAATTGCTTTTCTTGCCCCCAGGAACCTCTTTGCAGTGTTCATCGGGAGATTTCAAATGGACTTTAGTGTATTATTAAAATTCTCCCTCGTAATTGCCCTTTGCAAGGCTGCGGAGAGGGAGGAGCGGGAGGTGCAGGACAGGGCTCCCACACTCGCATCTCTCTTCTACTATTATGCTTAAATTAACAGGGATTTTTTTGTAAATTGAAGACTAATTTTCTCTTGGGAATAGATCATTAAATTACAGAATACTAATGAAAATTTACAGCATCCTGAGAGTGGGCAGGGGGAGGGGCAGAGGGAGCATTTTGTTGGTTTTTTCCATTTTTTTCCTGGCCCAGCTGGCCATGGCTGCAGCCAGAGGAGGGGAGCTGCCGCATCCCGGTCCAGGGGCACAGGAGCTGGGAGACAAAACGGACACGTCCACAGGGGCTTGGAGGACGGGACCAACAACCCCCCAGCCCACGGAGAAACGCAGGGGCTGTGCAGCGAGGCCGGAGCTGCTGTTCTGCAGACCCCGAGAAAGGTGACGGTGGGGAACGAGACCCCTCCATCCCCTTGCCACCTTGGTCGGAGCTCGGCTGCCTGCCGCCATCCTCCCTTGCGGGAGCTTTTCTTCCCCAGCCGCTGCTGCAGGCAGCGTGCCGGCAGTGGGGGGCTGCCTGTGCCGGGGGCTCCTTCGCCCCACGCCGTGGCCATCACCCCTCCCCAGGCCTGCCCTGCGGCGGCAGCAATGACCATCGCCCTGGCAACGGCGCTGGCGGGAGATGCAATGCATCACGGATTTATTAGAGAGCAGCGGTTGCACTTGACGGCCGTATTTTTCCAGTCGAACTCAATTTCTTTGGAGCGATGAGGCTCAATAGATCTGGGAGTGTGGAAGCGAGGAGCGGCCTTTTGGGGAGGGGACACTTGGGAGCGTTATGTCTGGGGGGCTCGGAGTGAGGAAATGCAGATTTTTTTATTGCTTTGATCATACATAATTTAAATATTCAAACTACTCTGGAATTCATTGAATTATACATGAATTGCACAGGCAGCATTTTTGTAACTCCTGAAAGGCATTCTTTTTTTTTTCTCTCCCTCAAAACGTTGTCTAACCTTAATTTCTTTTTTATTTAATTTTTTAAAATCCAAATCAGTCGCATCCCAAATCACCTTGAGAACGGCGCCCACGCCAGCCCGTAATTCCACCGAATTAACGAGTGATTTGGTGATCACGGTTTGCTGTTGGCTGTAACTAATGTACTTTATAGCAGTGTTTAGGGTCAGTCTAGCATGGTGAGAAAGCTCCTCTGAGCCTTACCTCCCCATTTGGGTGCTCCAGCACCGGCCAGGGCAGCAGCCGCTGCGGGTCCCCCTCCAGCAGCGGGGCTGCCCCCCGAGCGTGCCCTGGCTCTCTGACCCCCCTTTGGGTTTGTTTCGGGACACAAAGCTCATGGAGCTGGTTGTGCAAGAGGCTGAGCACCAGGGCTGGGTATTCAAGGTGGTGCTGAGCCCCTGCCCTGGCCGGCGAGGCCACAGAGCAGACCCCAAACCAAAGGAGGTTCTCTCCCAGCCAGTGCCCACAAAAGCAAAACTCCCATTCCGGGAGCCAGAGCCAAAGCTGGGTAAACTAATCCCAGGGCTGGGCATGGATTAATTTCTGCCCGTACCAATAGGAAAAGCATGGCTGTCTAAAAGTAATGGAGGCCAGAAGCATTTAAGACGGACTCGCAGGGGTGCTGTGGCTCTGGTTGGTTCTTCACACTGCACCGAGAGCCAGGAATGGATCCAAAATTATGCCACTGTCCTCGCTGCCGTGCCCAGCCAGCGCCTGCCCTGCGCTCGCTGCCACCCGCCCTGCCAGCCGCTGCCTCCACCATCACGGCTGCAGCAGAGCCGTTTGCTGGGCAGGGGGGTGAAAATGCAGCCCCGCTGTCACAGGCTCGGGGAAAGGAGAGACTCCGCGACAATGGAGCGACCGAGCCTCCCTGGACACACCATCCCTCCTTCCTGGTCCCGTTTTTCATGGCACTTGAAACCAGGAGCGTGGGACGTGCTGCGTGCATCTGGCCCTCAGATGGCAGCTTGTACCTGTTAGCTCGCCAAGCGGCCAGATGTTTCGGGGAGGGAAGGAACACCACCAGATGTTGCTCTGCAGATTGCTGTGAACATGCTGCACGGTTGACAACACAGGCACGGCAGAGCCATGAGTGCCACTGACAGGCAGCCCGTTGCCTTCAATGGGCAGGGAGGGATGCGGGGCTGGGAAAGCTCCGGGGTCCCACCGGCAGCCGGGTCGCAGCCTGCTGCATCTCCTCCAGCCCAGAGCTGGATCCACTCCCGTGGAGAAAGCAGTGCTGCTCAGAAAACCGTCCAGGTCTGGTGAGAACTAGGACTACAGAGAGCTTTTCCTCTTTCCCAGGAGGTGCCAACAAGCAAATGCTGGACCAGACATTGGTTTTTCTTTTGCCCTTTGTTTTGCTCTCACAGGTCCCACCTGGTCCATCACGACGCTGTGCAGCTGCTGCCCGGGAGAGTCTCATGGGAGGTGGCTACAGGTCCTGTTCAGCTGGGACTGAACTGGGATGTGTATTTGCTGGCTAGGAAAACACAAGGTATACAGCACAGCGAGCCAAAACCTGCCCTGCCTCTACCAAGGCTTAAGACATGTTGATTAAAGCCTGAATGAGAAACATTTTCCTTCCCGGGCTGGAGTGTGAGCACGCCTTCTGGTTTCCATCAGACCCAATAACGAACCTCCCAGGCAGGGATGAAGCCAGGCAGCGTTTCTGTGTCACACAGGATCCTTGTTTCCAGGGAGAACATTTTCCAGCCCCAGAAAGCTCCCTGGGGAGCAAGCGAGAGCCTGGAAGAGAAGCAGGGATACGCACAGCCCTGTTTGCAGTCTCTCCCTAGTTAGCTCACTCTTCATTATCCTTCTCTACCCTTTTAATTTCTCTCTAAACTCAACCAGCTATTGCTGCTCAAACTGAAATAATTAATTGGAACAAAATTGCCACTGTAGGAGAAAAGAATGATTAAACCCATCCAGCGGACAATGGGGCAATCATAGCCTAAGCATCTAATTACAGGGTTAGAGAGTGTGGATGCAGGGATAATAACAGAGCCTTTTGTAAACTGTGTGGCTGGATGAGCTGGGAGGAGGGTCTGTGCTTGACTTCACTCCAGGTTTAGTGCATGATTCCTGGAGTAAAGATACAAATGCAAGAATAAAAGATCATCAGGGAGTGAATACCCACAAAGGTCTGCTGGAGAAACAAGAGCAGCGGGAAGCACAAACACCTCCCCGCGCAGCTCCCCGTCTGCTGTAAGCATGGGAGTTACTCAAGGTGTGAGCCATTGCGGGATGCCCGGGGAGATCAGTCACCGAGACTCTTCTTTGTAGGCGCACAAATAATGGTGTCTTTAACTGAGTAAATTATTAAAGCACATTGCACACCTGTGTGCATACATGTATCCTTGTACAGAGCGTCACTCATTAAGAGATACCACCGGGAATCACACAGTCAGGAGGTCCACATGGAGCACAGCAGCCCAGCGAGCCCACGATCATCACCAGGGCTTGTGCCAAAAGGCATGCGCTCTCCAAAACCTGGAGGCATCCCCCACAATTGCTTTGTGAGAGCCAACCGCAGGAGGTGGGGGTTTGCCCTCCCTGCTAACACAGCCCGAGCACTTCTGGATGTATCCCTACGATCCCGTTGGGTGACAGCGAGGAGAAGCATCGCCAGTGAGGCTTTCCCAAGCAGGTTTTCCTTTCTTCGTTTACGGCTTTTGCAAGTGTTTGCATCCTGCCCGGTTAGGACACCACCAGTAACGACTCGTATTCCTACTGACACCATATCCTGCTGTTCAGTAAGTGTGGTTTGGGTGAACCAGGACCAGCAAGGCACGTCTCAGCCAGAGGTAGGGCAAAGCAGGACCCCAGCAGCTGGAGATGCTCTTACACGTGAAGATAGTTAGAAACAAACAAGTGCTCTGGGATTTTCTCTGCTGTCTCTGCAGGAAAGGTTGCTTATTGGTCTGGGAGACCTCCCTGCAGAGCAGCTGGACAAGTGCCGGGGTGGGGAAAAGGAGGTTAGCGTTGCAATGGGACTGCCACGGGTTTACAGACAAGGAACAAGCAGAGCTGCAAAAGAAGGGAACAGGAACACCTGCAATATCGCATGGGTGGTGGGATGCACCTGTGAGTCCTGGCCTGCGGGCACACCCGAGCCCTGCGCTCTTCCCGACATCCCCACGTTGTACAGCTCCGCGCCGACCCCAGCACATCAGCTGCGGAGCGGAGGTCGCCTCCTCCCACCCCTGCGGAAACGTGGGGCGACGGAGAGTTCAACAAGCCACCTTGCTGGCCCGAAGTAAATGCCACCAACCATCTCGAGATGGTCAAAGCAGCAGGAAAACTGAAGTGAAATCCTTTGTTTGGAGTTGCTGTGCCCTGCCAGGCTCCCATGGGAGCTCAGTGACCACCGTGGCTCCCCCTCCCCGCACTCCTTCCTGCCCTCCCCACTCACATTAAAACACATTTAGCAGCCAATCAGGGACCTGTGACTTCCCTTAATAAAGACATTTTTCATCTCCCCAATCTCAATGAGAGCGAGTTTAAAGTGGTGTGAAATTGCAAACGGTCACGGTGCACTAGTGGCGGAGGCTTCCCCAGGTATCCCAGCAAATGGAGTTCCAGCTGCCCAAAGCATATAAATCTTGAGCAACTCTGAGTCACTTTGAGTAATAGTTCATTTTCTGATTTATTTTTGACTGTGACCGGAGCTTCTAAAAGGCATTTTCAGTGATGGGCTTGTCCCAGGGGGAGGGGGGTCAGTCCCAAGTAATAAATGTAGAATAAAGGAGGCTCCTCTCTGGCTTATGGCTGAATCCCTGGGGCAGGACCATCTCGGGAAGGTTTCACTACATGCTGAGTTCCCTGCTGCCTTCCAGGCAGAGCTGGGGGATCATCTTCACCACGACCCAAGCACCGTGCTCTGACACAGGGCAGGGCACACACGTCCGTCCAAACACAGCACAGGTCCCCCAGCCGGGGAAGGGCTCCCGGTTGCATTAGTTCCCTCCTGGAGAGTCCAGGTGTCAGGGAAGAGGTGTAGTGCTCAGAAACACAGCACAAGCTACTTCAGAGACCTGATGAGAAACACAAATGCTGCTTTTCTCTGCAGACGACGCTGTGCCCCTAATTGGGAGAGGCTCTCGCGGCTGCGCGGACGGTGCCCTTGGGGGTTTCCTCTGCACCCCACGGCCTCTTCCACGTGGGCCAGCACAGCCCCGCTCCCCGTGCGTGGGGCAGGGGTCTCACCTCGGGCCTCTGTCCCACTTGCACCGGCCACCCCGGCCAGAAGAAAGAGGGAAGCCCCGGGGCCGCACTGCTGCTGATGGAAACCCCCGGAGCGGTGCGGCCCCGAGCAGCCGTGGGCACCGAGAGCCCGGGGCTGCGGCACCACCATCGCCTGCGCCTGCCCTTGGCTGCTGGAGAGGGGGGATTCACGCTCCTCATAGCTCCAGCACAAACAAATAAATACGCAGCAGGACCTGAAGAGAGAGCTCGTCGGTAACGAGTCTGGCTACTGTGTCCCAGCCTGCCCTCATTGTGCCTAATTTATAGCTGACTCTGCTCCATTTCCCCGCCGTGCCGGCGGGCTGTCGCGTGGCTGCTGGGGCAGCTGTCGGTAGCTGCGGCACGGTGCCACCGCACTTCTCCCGGGCTTCCCGCACTCCCTGCCCCAGTCTGGAGGGGATGGGTGCGGCGGCTGCAATGTGGGACCAGCACGGGCAGCTTTCGGCGGTGCCAGGAGATCCCACCATCCCACGCCTGCTACGCCTTCGCTGCCATCTCATTATAGCCACGCTTAGGTATGTTCCTGCACGCCAGTGCACACGATAGCAAACCTTTCCTAGGATGCAAAAAATGCGGGCACCGTTCCCAGAGCTGCTGGTAGGGTCTCTTCCCATCGCCCACGTGGGATCAGTGATCCCAGCTAATGCACGGTTTTGCCAGCACAACAGCGGCCGTGTGGGGCTGGGAAGCATGGGGAGCCCGAGCCTGATGGCACAGTCGGAATGACGGCTGCGGGGAGCTGCAGATGGACAGCGCTTCTGGAGATCTGTTAACAGTGATCTGGCAGGGATTGCACGCGTCAGGCTGGGTGCCAACTGCAACCATTGGCATAATTAAATCAAGGTCCTGCACAGCCGAACAGCCGCAGCTGACCCGTTGTGTCTGTGCCGCTCTCTGCCTTTGTATGAAACCGTGCAGCAAAACATCCCCTTGCTGCCGCTTCGGTTCCGAGCCAGCACGCTGCCGCTCTCCTGCACAGGGCAGCCGGCCAGGGATGCAGCGACCGGGGGCTCTGCCTCCCCCAGGGTCCACCAAAGCACTGTGAAAGCTTTGGGTTACACCCCAGGGTGCAAGAAGACCACTCTGGAAATATCAGAAATCTTAATGGGATCACATACCTGCTTCCCACTGCAGGCAGGGATGCAAGGGGACCACCTGGAGCAGCTTCTGCCCACCTTAATTTCGCTGGCTTTGATCCTGCACCCTGCCAGCTGGCTGTCCTCCGTCCCCCAAGGCACGCAAGTCGCCCCCTTCCAGCGAGACAGTAAAACCGCGCAGAAATGGGCTCCCCCAGCCTGGCGGCTGGCCCAGCACTGACAACTGCCCTGAGCCCCAGGCTGGGTGCTTGCGGGCCCCCCGGTCAATGGAGCTGCAATTCAGCCCTTGCCTCTGCAAGAAGGGCTCCCAGATGCTCTCAGAGGGGTTAGTGAGGCTCCGGAGGAGCCAAAACTACCCTCCCTCGGTTCCTGCCATTCCCACTGAAGGAATAAGTTGATGGGAAAATTGCAACTCAAGATCTTGAAGCATCACTGGGAAGACAGGACAATACCCCATCACCGACATGATTGTTTGTGTGAGTGCCAGGGCTAAATTATGTGAAAAAGCAAAGAAACAAACCCTTGCAATCAAACTCGTGACAAGAAGGAAAAAAATGGCCAGAGTAAAATCAATGTACATGCAATCAAGCAGCAACCATTCAGGAAGAAAAAGCAGCTGCCTTACTGTTCAAAGTCTTCTTGCACCAGAGGGTGGAAGGCCTCTTCTTGGCACTTAAAGGACGATGACTCTTCTTTGACCTTTATGGAAACAAAAGACAGAAGAGGATTCAGCTCCGCTGTGATGCCGGGAGCAGAGCTCTGAGAGCGAGAGGCAGAAAACAAGGCACAGGTTCCTCTTGCCCCGTGGGAAGCCCAGCAGAGCTCCGCTCCAGCCGGGCAGCGCTGCGCTTTGCAGAGGTTTGGTGATGCTGAGTTGGGGAACCGCTGGCTCCCCAGGTCCCAGCGCCGCCTATGACATGGCAAGGGACACAGTTTGCTGGCTGGCAGGGAGGATGAAGCCTCGATGCTGAGCAAACGTGCCCAGCGAGCTGGGGAGGCTGCTGCTTTTGTCAAAAATCTGTGTTTCTGTGAATATTTTCTCACTGCAGCAAAGCTACAAGCACTTTGTCCTGTCTTCTCACTCTGCAGACCGACAACAGCTTGTCAGGATACCGTCTGTGACAGGCTAAAACCACGCTGTGAACCCGAGCCCTGCAGGTGTTGTAGGCCAGCGGCGCAGGATCACACTCGGCATGATTTAGCTCCCATACTTTGAGCTTGTAAAAGCAAAATAAAAATGAGTTACAGGAACAACTTCATTGATACACTTTTTAAGAAGTTCAGTGAGAGCAGACGAGTCTCTGTGATTTATTTTAAGCGTAATTCATCCTCGCAGTGCTAAAAGCGAGCCCAGCGTGGTGCTGGGCTCTGCGACGCCAGCGAGATCCAGCCCGGGCGGTGTGATCCTGACCGCCCCCGCGTGCGGTGGGGTGCGGGCAGCCCCGGGCAGGATTCCCACCGGGGCCCCTCCGGCCCGTTCAGCATCTCCCTGCTCGTCCTGCCACCGCTAAGGGTTTGCCTGGTCCCCGGGAGCTGACGCTGCAGCCCGGCAGCCCGCTCCGGCAGCATCTCAGGGGAAAGCCGCGGCCAGGAGAGCCCCGGCAGCGGCCGTCCCTTCCCGGGACCAACCGCCCCGCGACCGTGGCCGGAGGCAGCCCCGCTTTCCTCTCCCCCGCTGCCTCGTGGCTCCCTGGCACGCAAAGTGCAGCGTATGGAATTGTATTTTTCCCCTGAACGCTCTGGAAGAGAAGGAACGAGACTGAGCCCAAGCTACAGATTTTGCTGCCTGCTCCCTGAGCCAGCCACCTCCATCCAAGAACAAACACAGCAACAGAACAGGCCTGCAACTGTAATATATACAGCCTAATTAATCACATTACTCATGAAAATATATTGGTATAATTAATAACACAAGGCATCTATATTGGCCTCTGTGGCGCAGCAAATTATGAGGCAGTAATACTTGGACGTGTTGACCTGGATTTCATACATAATCCATCAAGCCGTTCCCGCCAGATCGGGTCTCCAGAGACACGAACAATACAAAAATGATAATTAAACAAAAGCAAGATGGACAGCAATAGTGTCACATTAATCACTCCCAATATTGCAGGGAAGGGATGGGACACCCTGATTTTGTTGTCCTGCGTATTCTTACACTTTTCTCAGTGCAGGTTTTGGTATTTTAATAGGCCTAGAAGGGGCTCTATTGCTGCTCATTACTTGTAAGAACATATTACAGTTTGGTGAGTGAAAGCATATTGCAGTGTCGTTATCCAGGAGCAGCAGGGAGGAGAGGCTGCAGCTTCCCGCAAGGATTCAGGGAATGGGTGACATGTAGGGACAGGGCGGCCACCGGTGAGGGCAATCCTTAAAGCAAAGGGAAGAGAGACCAGCTCAGCGCTGGGTTGAGGGAGGAAGGAGGCGGACAGATGTGCGTCCTCAGGATCTGTGCCAGAGCCAGAGGTATTCCCTAAGTCACCAGGGGTGAGCCAGGAGAGGAGTGACCACATGCCACCCGAAATTGCGGGTAATGCAAGGCAACGCGCAGGACTAGTTAAACCCAGCCCTCTTCCTTGGATGCCATCGCACTGCCCGTGAGCGCAGCCTGGCCGGCGCTGTGACGGCAGAGGGGAAAATCCAGCCGCCGCAGCTGGGAAACTTCGTAAAAGGGACGACAGCGGTCAAAGGGAAAGGAAAGAAGGTGCTGAGGGAAGGCCGGTGAGCACCCCTTGGAGCAGCAGCACAGACGGACTGTGTTCTGCGCAGGAGGGTGCTGCGGGGCAGGGACGGGCAGGGACAGGCAGGGACGGGCAGGGATGGGCAGCAGGAGCGATGTGAGGCTGGGGAAAGCACCCGGGTGAGGGCTGGAGGCCGGCGTGTGCCTGATGGGGAGGCGACAGGGACAGGCCAGGGCAGAGACGCACGGCAAAGCACAGCGGAGGCGGCCGGAGGAGCTCTCCGATGACCCTCTCCTGGCAAAGGGGACGCAGGGTTTCCTGCTGACCCCACCGAAGGGCAGGGGGCTGCTCCCAGCACACAGCTCACCCGTGCATCTCATTCCCCACGTCAAATGTATTTACGCAACCGGACTCCACCACCGATGCTGCAAGTGCCACCTGAAGTCCTCGTTACAGATTAATGTAATTTCCCCTATCCTGCTGCAAACGAGCCATCCCCATCGAGGCGCTCCCAGCTGCGGCGATGCCACCCGCCAGCCGGAGCTGACTCCTGCCCTGTGTCCGCGTGCGGACCGAGAAGAGTGAACACCGAAATAAAGGACCCCCTGGTACCAGAAGAGGAGCAGGGCTGAGCAGAGTCCTGCTTCAGTGGCTGGAAAGAGAGTTAGTAATTACGAGAGTAATGCAGGCAGGGATGCGAGCCCCTGCTGAGCCACGGGGGCCGTTCGTCGGGCCAATCTGTTTGACCGCCTTGTACCGACTTTCACTGATGGCTTCGGTTCAACAGCAGCACAGCAGCCAGGGTAATACATGCCTTTTGTATGGGAAAAGTGCTGGGGGGAATCCTCGTGCCCTCACATAACCATGATGTTTTGAAAGTAGCATGTGTTAATAACAACAGCAGTCTTGAACAGTTAGATTCAGCTTTTTACAATTATCTCATAAATTGTAGCTAATTTATGCTCTCTAAACCCAGAGAAATAAGCAGCATGGCCTGCTGGAGGACTGGAGCATGGGAAAGCTCCGCAGCTGCCCCAGGCCACAGAAGGAGGTCGTCTCAAGATTCATTCAAGTGGAGCCTGAATTCAAACCCCGTCATCATCTTGATCTTTCACGTGTGTCTTTCCTGGCCTCACATCGGCCTTGCAACACTTTCCCTCTGCCAGGAAATTACCTGGGGGGGAAGTTTGCACCCAAAGCTGCATCGCAGCTGTAAGCGCTGCAGAACAGACCCGATGCTGCCCTGAGCTCCCACCTGCAGCCCGCGGCATCGGCAGCCGCGGGGCACGCAGCCCACTGGCGCTGCTCGGGGACCGCAGGGCTCTGTCCGCTTGACGCCTGCTCCCTGCACAGCCGCGGTCGTGCTTTGCCCAAAAGGAACTGGATTTCAGCCATGCTGCACCTGGTACCGTAGCTTACCACAACAGGTTTCCAGAGCTGAATGCATCTCCTTTGGAGAGGTCCTCAAACACATTTCTTTGACTTTATATTTCATTACTGTTATCAGTTCTTGAAAGGCAAATGCGTGTTCAGAAGGAACCCTTTGATGAGAGGTATTGGATAACGTATGAGGGATGGAGCTGGCTATTAAGTGAATCTGGATTTAGTATCCCATTAGTGAGATTGTGTTTAGCAGTGGTAAGTAAAAGGTTTGTGGGAGAGACAAAAAAATTTTCAATAAAAAAGGGGAAACCTCCAGTCAAAACAAAACAAAAAATAATGAGTTTGCTTAATTCGAGTATGACAGCAAGGAGGTCTGCATCTGCAGGATGGAGAGTTAGTGCATGGTCCCCCAAGGCTATACCTGGGCTTGGGAGGGCTCCCATCAAAGCTTCACCTACTAAATTAGTTTAATCATGTCTGTCATTAGTCATCTTTGTTCGAGCCCTCATTTGGAGGCCATTTAAAGGGGATTAGAGAAAATCTCCTCTCTTTATTCCCATACAATAGTGATTAACTCTCAGGATTCACAAGGCATTTTCATATTGATGGAAAGAAGCAAAATGAACTCATAACCACAAAAGCCAGCGCCCTCCACCAAGAACCAGGACTCAAAGCCAGCATTAGAGAAGGAATTATTGGGATGACACCTGGGGTGCTAATTGATACACCGGGGAGCCACCAGTACAGAGTTGAAGATAGAGGGCTCGGAGGAGTGCCGGTGCAGTTCAGCACGACTGTAAATGGGGTCGGGCAAGACCCGTGCTCTGCAGGGCAGCCGTGCCAGGCAGCTGCTTTCCCAGCTGGCTGGTGCCCACCTGGCCCCCGTGCCCAGCCCCGACTCGTGCCGGGGGGACAGTTTGGGGAAATGCCCGGCTGTCCCCTGGAAAGGGCCACCACGGCATCACCCGCTTCCAGTAGCTGCCTGCTCAGCCCTTTGCTGCCTGTTTGAGCACCTGCGCTTGTGCAGGGGTGTGCATGGATGAAAACTGTTCTTGCTGGAAAGCCGAAAAGACAGTAAACACATTTTTTCAAAAAAAATCTGATAAATAGAAAGATATGCAAAAATATAATTCAGGATTAATCTGACTGCAGGTATTATAAAATCCACCAAACGCTTTGAATTGCACAGAGGAAAGCCTTTTGCTGGAGATGCAGTTTGTGTTTTTTCCAACAAGTGGAAAGTTCTGCAAAGGAATCCTTTCCCTGAGAAGGGACTCGTCTCCCCAGAGGCCCCCGCCAGCAGGGAGGGCACTGAGCAAATATTTTCTAACAACACAAACCAATACAACACAACCCATAACAAAATGTTCAGAAGCAAATCAGGTACTCGGAAAGCCAGCAGGCCATCAGGACACGGACGCTACGAGCCAGGGCAAGAGGCATCTTACCCAGGCTGGTTCCTTTTCTCGCCCTTTGGTTCTGCCGCGGCAGCACATGTGTGTGGTTGAGCTGTGCCAGCCGGCAGCTGCCTGCTGCAGTCCCGCACCCTGCTCGCCAGCTCTCCTCGCTGCCCGCATCAACCATTCCTGCCCTGCAAAGCCAACCCGGCTCTGCCTGCACCTGACCGATCCCAGCCCGGCGGCAGCCCTGCTGCCCAGAGCTGGGCTCTCCTACCTCCTCCCTTTAACCAAAGAAACACCGCTGACACAAACAGCCTTTAACATTATTTACAGAACCTCTGTCATAAAGTGTGTTTGCCCCTTTGCCCCTTGCCACGGTGCTCTCGGGACCCCCCCCAGGCCCCAGCTGAGCTTGTGCCGGCATCTCCAGCGTGGTAGAGCCCCGGCTGCGGAGCAGCAATCCCTTCCTCCGGCGGAGAGGAATGTGCAGCGCTGCAAGCAGCCCTGCACACAGAAGGGACCCTTGTTTAGAAAGCTCATTAATCTTTAACAGAGCGTTTGGGTTAATTTGAAAGGTTACTCACCCGTCAGTGTGAAGGGATCCCAACGGGAACGCTCTTCCAGCGAGCACCGCAGCCTTCGTGGGAAAGAGAGATGGGCAAATGAAACCCTCTTACAAGAGCGCGGTGCCACTTGCATCCTTTGCCCTGAAATGGGGAGCTGCCGGCAGCGTGCCCGGCACGCCGGGCAGGGGAGCATCCTGCTGCCCCGCAGCCAGACCCCGCCGGACTGAGAGAAAACACCCCCGGCTTTCGTTACCTCCTCCCGGGGCGGGATACTGACCTTGCCTTGGCTCCGCTCCAGCGGCAAGCGAGCAGCGCGGGGCCCTCGGCGTAGCGCAGAACAAGGGGCGCATGGTGGGGGACACGGAGGCGACGGCGGCTCGCTCAGCGATGCTGCCGCCGGCTCTTCCCCACGAGCGAGCGGCCGGCGGCGGTGACGGGGCTCCCCGGCAGCACCGCGGCTCCCCAGGCTGCCGGCAGCAGCTCTGCCGGCTTTCTGCCTGCGCTAGCCCTCACCATCGCGCAGCCCGGCCGTCCTGGCACGCTGCGGTGGCCGCTCGCTAAACATATCTTAAATAAAAGCGACCGCCCGTGCCTGCGTTTGAGCTGCTTTTCTGACTTGGGCGACGGCTCCGGTTTTGGATTTAGCATCTACTGAGACAAGTCCTCGGTGCATTCTGTGTTAAATAACTAAGGTTAATTTGATTTGATGCACCACTTCATTATCATAAACAGCTCACAGTATGTCAGTCCTCTGTAATTACAGTTTCCTACAGCCAGCATCTTGTTCATTTTCTGTCACTGATGGTGCTTCCCTATGATCGCCTCACAGCTAAGCACTTCTGCCTGGACTTCCCCAAACAGTAATTAGGTGTCATTTATTCTGTAGCTGACGGTTATACTAATTTACAAAAATAGGGGCAAGGATATTAAATTTACTTTTCATTACAGCCACATTTGCCTCTGATGATTGGGATGAGGCTGCATGTGCAGGAGGGCAGGTGGGGAGAAGGGGCGTTCGGAGAGAAAGATGCTTCTGGCGAGGGGATGCTTGCGACCGGGGGCTCCCGGGCTTTGCTGCTGGCACGTGGGCACCCAAGAGCCCCGGGGAGCCCCAGCAGCGGCGGGTCAGGCTCAGCAGTCCCTGCAGAGAAGCAGAGGGCAAAGCACGATGCCAATCACCGCACCGGGGCTGGTGGGCTCCCAGGCGGGATTTCTGCCAACTCAGTGAAGTGGCGCGGCTCCTGCCCACGGTCCCAGCTGCCAGGGAGGGAGGTGCTTTGCCACCAACGACGGCACGAGAGCGGGCGCAGAGCACAGCCAGCGTGCCAGCACATAGCAAATTAAATATGCAAAGCCACAATCAACGTCCTTCTCCCACTTGGCCCCTTTTGGCCACCGGTCCCTTTTCCAAGGCGGGCGCTGCCAGACCGATGGCGGCAGCACCGACCTGTCAGTGGGCACTCACAGGGAATTTCATTTCCCCCAAACACCACGGTCCTGTGAAGAAACCTGCCTCCCTGCTGTCCCTCGCTGGCATCCCCATGGACCCCTGGCCATGGGCCCTTCCTCTCCCAGCAAATTTGGATATCGGCCCCTGACCACGGCACCTTGCAAGGAGCATCTCCCTCAGACGCAGCACTGGGCAGGCAAAACGGCATTTTCCATTGAAGCTCCCGTCCCTGGGGAGGTCGTGATGCTGCAGGACACGCTGCTCCCAGTGCAGAAACCTGGGACCGACCACCAGCCTCCTGTGTTCACGGCTGCACAGTGACCACGCTCGGGGGCACCCCAAAACTCCTCCAGCCACTTCCCCAGCTGTGGCAGCCGCAGTCACTCAGCCCTGCACCAAAGCCTTCATCCCAGCAAGACTTCCCAGCCGGCTCCGCTCTGCCCCGACCCACATCCCAGGCAGGCACAGAGCCAGCCAGGGGCACGGGAGCCTCCCGAGGGCTGGGGTCTGCTGAGGAACAGCAGTGGCCCCTGCACCCCTAATGCAGCACCTCCAGCACTAACGACTGCAGCGGTAATTGCGTGAGATGGCTTGGCACTAGGCCCTGCCACACGGAGCCGGCACACAGCAGTGGGATGTTTGACCACGTCGGTGTTTTACAGGCAACACAGTTCAGTTTAGTTGTTGCACCCTCGCTGCAGCATGAGCCTTCCCGAGACACGGCGATTTACGCCAGCGTGTGCCAGGGGTGACTCGGCCGCTCGCCTCCGTTTGGGTGCCTGCAGCAGTGACCCCACGTAGATAGAAAAGCCAGGGCTGAAGCCAGCTGGTGTTTTACGTGTATTAAAAAGCCATCCCAGATAAGGGACGTGAAGCGCTGTGGCGTGACCCCACAGCAGGGTCAGGGCTGCCACCGCTGAGAGCAGCTATAGCCGGGTGGTCGTCCTCCCCCTCGGCTGCATCTTCCCACCAGAGTAAAGAAGCAGCTGGGAGCCAGTGATGAGGATGGGCGCTCCAGCCTCCCGCTGCGAGCCCTGCACTGCTGGAGCGGGGAACAGATCTGCCTGTGCAGCCAGGGGGGACTGCTGATCCGCCCTCCACAACAGGGGTGTTTCCTCATTGTCTCAAATTTAATTACATCCTCATACCGGAGGTGCAATGCTGGAGATGTTTGCCACTGATTTTATTTGACAAATGACTCTGCTGTTTGGCGTCTTCCTTATTTGCAGCTACAGCAAGACGACCACGTTGGCCCATCCCACAGACATAGCAAAGCGGTTGGTGGGACAAGTCCTGCAGCACCACGCGGTCAAAACAACATCGGCCTGCTGGGACACAGGGGAGTTTTGTTAAGCTCGAATTAACAGTGCAGAAAAATTTAAAAGCAGCAGACTATGGCTATGGGTAGGGTTGCAGATGCCATGAACTGTCTGACCCCCACAATTGCAAAGGTTAGAAACCCTAATGGCAAAGCAGCAGCCCTGTCCCGAGCCGAGTAAAGCTGCTCCCAGTGGCAGCACCGGAAAGTAGTGCACAGCATGCAACGGGAATATCCAGTATAAAAGAGGAATACCCAGTACATAAGAGAAATACCCAGTACACAAGAAGAATGCTCAGTACACAAGAGGAAAACCCAGCACACGAGAGGAGGACCCTGGGAGAGCCCTGGCCCCTGGCTGGGCTCTGGCTGCTCCTGCTGCCCGGGATGGCCGGTGGCAGTGGCCGCAGAGCCGTCCCCGGTGGCCTGGCTGCAGTGGATGGGTTCCCATCAAGCCGCCCCCAGTTTGGCCACCCACCACCGCTCCCCTGTGCTGGGCACCACCGCAAGCTCCATCCCTCCAGACCGAGCTGTGCTCCACGGTGGGATGCTCTGCACGGAGCTCACCGGACAGCAAACAAAGAGCTTACCCGGCAAAATTCGCTCTCGGTTATAAGTTCTGGCTTTTTTTAATTGAAATATCCACGGAGCTGAACTGGTGGTGTTTGCACTGACTGCAGAATTAGCAGGGCGCTAGACTGTAACAATATAAAATATATATTGTTAAAAGCCACTTAAGACTTTCTCTGGAAGGGTTTGCTGAACCTTTGAACAAGAGCCCAGGGGACAGCCCTTTATTACCACTGTGACCAGGTCAATTACTCTAGAACTGAGCAAATTATTTATGAGGTGGTCGGCCTATTAAAACATTAACACATCCATCACTTAGCTGCTGATCTGGCTCCTGTCTTTATTGCACTGGTGCTGGGCTTGGGAATTTACTGGCATTTTATTTGGTTCAGAGCTACATTTACAAGAAAAAAAAACAAAACAAACCCACAGCTCTTACTTTCACAGAGCCTGAGTTACAGAGGGACCCTCTGGCTCCTCCAAACTCATGTGAATTATTTTTCATTTTGCTTTTTGTCTTTGTTCCTGTTGCCTTGTTGCATGGCCTAAACAAAGGCACAAATTGCAGGTCTTTAATTTGCAGAGATACTTCAGAGCGTCAAAAATCAAATTTAGCTATTACCATCAGAATCTCTATCTGCCCTTTAAGTGTAAGTGCTTGCAGTGGGAATGTATGATGAACTAGCTGAGCCGCTCCTTTGAAAGTGATAAAGCATCAAATCTTGAGAATAAATGGGCTGTTACAGCTGTGGGCACCCTGTGGTTGCAATACAGCAAGGAGAGGCAGATAGTGCTTTGCAGGAAGAGGGGGCATTTATTTCTGTCTGTCAAGACACAGGAAAGATGGAGAACATACAAGGGATAGGAATTAGTGTCTTAATCTACTGCGTTTACACTCTTCCCTTTTTTAAATGCCTTTTGGCTAGTCATTTTCCTGCATCTGATATTTTATTGTCACGTCTTTTATGACATTTCCAGATACTTATTAAATCAAGATGGAGAGCTCTGCTTTGTGTGCTGGCTGTTTGATGGGGAACCCAGAGACCATGCACAGCGGAGGGGGATGCCTGGAGATGAGGGTCTGGATCCGGCCACCCCCTCAGCTGGCAGGGAGCTGGCGGGGGGGGAGCGGGTACCCCAGCCCTGTGCCTGGGGCGGCCGGGGGGCAGAGGGGACGCGGCTGGTCTGCGGTTCCAGAGGGTCCTGGCAGGGGCTGCAGGGCAGGTTGTTGCTTAAATCAAGGCAGAAAGTGCTTGGAGGGGCTGGGGCACTGCGGGGGGGGGGCACTGCCCGTTGTGGAGCTGGGCAGCGGTGGAGCTGAGCGCCGGGGGGACGGGGACCCTCCTCTAACAGGACCACGGACGGGCTTTGCCCACGTGGGTTTAAATCCATTCTTACGCCACGTGGCACTACAACCCAGGAAGAAACGGGTCCCCGGGTTTTAATCCAGCGCAGGAGAAGGCTGGACATAAATGTGAACAAATAGCAGCAAACAGCCCGCGGAGACAAACCGACACAGCGTGCCCAGGCTGAGCTTTAGAAACTGGGGCCTTTCGTGGCCGGTGGCCAGAGCTGGTGGCTGTGCCGGGCACCGGCGCTCCCTGGGGAGCCGGGCACAAGGTGCCTGCAGAGCTCTCCCTGCCCAGGCTCCCCCCGCACCCCGCAGACCCCCCGGACCCACCGGCACTGCTGCCATCAGCCCGGCCCCGGGTTCCCGGCAGCCGCTTCCCCCAGCAGCGCAGAGACCCAGCACGAAGCCTGCGAGGGGGCTGGCTGCTCTCGGGGTGGGCTCCGCTGCTTGTCGCATGCATTTCCCAAATGCTTGAGGTTTTTCTGCACCGGCCTCTTCTGAGCCTCAGCTGTCCCCGCGAGGACGCCGGGGTGGCAGCACTGGAGCTCGGTACAGATGTGGCTCCGGGCAGCTGCTGGCATTACGAATCGTGCCTCACCCCGGCGTGCAGAGCACGCGGGTGCCCCGCGGCATCGCCGCGACCCTGCCGGGGTGGCAGCGGGGCCGAGCTGCTCACCTGGAGCCACAGTCAGCGACCCACACGCAGTCCTTGTCCTCCACCCCACGCTGACGCTTCACGGGAGCCAGCCGTCCAGCCCGGGGGCTCCTTCAAGGAGCAGCCAAGCTGGCCACGGGACGCAGGAATGAAGCAAGAGCCCGTCGGAGGGCTCCGGCCGTCATTTGGCTGGGGGTCGGCAGCCTCCTGCGGTGTGGAAAGGGCAGGCACAGCAGGACGCGCTGCCACGGAGCTCTGCCCTCCTGCTCGGCTCAGCACCGCACCGCGACCGGCTTCGGAGGATACACGTCCAGGTCGTGGGCAGCGGAGGGGGAGCTGAGGGTGGTCGGAGGATGGGGAACCGGGTGCGAGGAACAGCCATGGGAACTGGGCTCATTTGGTTGAGAGGAGCAGGAGGAGAAATAAAACCATAGCCCAAGAAGTGCCAGGCAGACCCTTAGCGGTGAAAGCGCCCTGCTCCTGCCTGCTGTGTCTCCCCAGCAGCACAGCCCGCTCCTCTCACCACAGCTCCTCCTGCAGCTGGGGTCCTCCTTCCTCCAGCTTGGGGTCCCATCCATCCCTGTCCCACGCGGGGGGCAAAGGCCATACGAACCATCCCCAGAACCGGCTGCTATCCCAAGGGCTGCTCAACCCTCTGCAATGGACAAGGAGCTGCCGCAAAGAAGGGAGGAAAAAGCTGCTCTTTGTGTCTCCTGTTGATAGGACGGGAATCGGCAGCCGTGGATCTCCGTGAAAAAATTCAGCTCAGCTGAAGGGGCTGTGCCAAGCCCAGGACCTCCACTGTGGCACATCTTCCCGAGACGTGAGCAGTGGGTGAGGCTGCCCACCCCATGGACTCCTTCCCCGCCGTCGGCGCCCAAAAGCACACCGGCTGCAGCAGGATGCACGTCGCAGAGACACCTCCCGCTCACCCTCACCCTGATCCCCCCCCGCCAGCCTCCCAGGGGGGCTGCATGCAGCAAACTCTCCATTTGCCATCAGCCTTCTTAATTACCGACCACTTGTTAACAGCCTTTGATGAATTCGTTCTTAATTCCTCGTGGTGGAGGGCTGCTCTCCGGTGGTTCCTGTCGCTCTCAGCTCCGGGCAGTGCCCGGCTCCCTGGTCAGCATCGCCTGGGTTTTGCAAGGGCTGGGAAACTCCGGGGCCCGGACAGGTCCTGGGTCTCTTAGCAGAGTTCTGGCTTCCTGCAGGGTTTCAGTTCTCGTGTTTGAATGTTTAATGTTGGTGGCATCCGCGGTTACGAAGCAAAGTCAGAAGCAGAGCCAGCTGCAGGACTCGCACTGCACGAGGTCTGTGTGGACAGAGCGCCTGGGCGAACCGGAGTGCAACGGTCGGGAAGGTCCTGGGGAAAAGTCCCTGGTGCTGGCACCCAGGAGGGAGGCCGTGTCCCCTCTTTGCATCAGGTATCTCTGCTGATCTGTGGCTCCCCGAGCTCCTTAGAAGAGTGATCTGCATGTGAACCGCTCTGGAAGGCAGCGATAAAGCCTGAAAGAAAAGCACCCGGGGCAGCCCGGGGAGCCCATCCTCCCTGGGGAGCTGGGCACAGACGGGAGTGGAGCACAGAGAGCGAGAGCTGGTTCCCCGGCAGCCCCAGAGCCGGGAGGTAGGCGATGGGCGTGAGGAGGAGGAGAGAGGAAGAAGCCTTCCTGCATGGGGGGGCTGGGGAGGACCCACCACCCCGCAGCTCTGGGTGCTGGGCCAGCACGTGTCTGACTGCAGTTTGGGGTCTTGCTGCAGCAGAATTTGGCCGCCCCACTTGCCGGCCAGCACAACCGGTGCACAGCGGGAGGTTCGCACCCAGGAGTGGCCTCGTCCCCTGGGACGCCCAGCCGAGAGGCAACGCCGACGTCCCGGCACTCACCAGGAGCCGTGCCCGCAGCTACAGGCGCGGTGGGACCGGCAGCGAGACCGCACAGGACACCCGCTGCGCGGGTGTGCAACACGGGGGGCTGTGCGCTTCGCACGGCACGTGAGGGACGCCGCGCTGGCGCTGGGGCTTCCGCCACGTCCTCTCGGTCGCGCCATGTGAGGGACCCCAGGAACCAGCTCCGGCTCTCCGGGCACGGGCGAGGTGCCGGCGGGGGAGACGCGCAGGCTGCGACCTGAGCGCGGCGTCTGCAGCCGGCACGGGGCTCCCCGCGGCACGGCTCGCTGCTGCCCGAGCAGGAGCACGCGGGACCCCGGCACTCAAAAAAGCCCTTGTAAATTAAAAACCACCTGAACACGACTTCACACGTCCTCTCTGTTTGCGGGGCTGGTGGCAGCAGCCTCGTGGTCCTCGCAGCAAGCGCAACCTGGGCTGTTTCCCTGAAAACGTCGGTCTCAGCAGCCTGTTGCACCCCCCGTGCCGGCAGACAGACTACCCCGGCCGTGCCGCACACGCCTGTGCTGGGGCCCGTACGGCTGACGGGGATCAATTTTCCTCATTACTTATCTCCTTCATGCCACAGGGGAACGTTCACATGAGCAGGTTTTGATGGGAGCAGAATTGCTCGCCATGAAACTATTACGGAGCCAATTAAACTGAATAAAAATACAGGGTACGAGCAAACCGCTACGGGGAGAGCTGGAGAAATGAGCCGGGGGACGGCACGGCGCGGCAGGGCCCGGGTCACTTGTTTGTTTGTTTAAGTGCTTGTTCACGGGGACAGCTGGCTGCAAGTCAAAAAAAATCTGTATGAGCAGCGGAGAAAAATTATTCTCAAGCAGCGACGCCGCGGAAGCCGCTTCCCTCCGCTTGAATTAAAAAAGAGTTAGACTTGGGAGTGCCAGCAAATGTGAGAAAGGGGCAGGGCGGACATTTGTGCCAATTAAAAGCTTGCATAGCTCGTTCCCCCAGACGGCAAATCCCGACTACAAACATGAGCCCATATTTACCGAAGCTGCCACCGCCGCCTCGCATTCCAGGCAAGCACAAGGGAGCCGGCGCGGGATGCCGGGTGATTGGCAGCCGCATTCAGCAACACACAGAAATCCCTTTTTTTGTTGTTTCTGCAAGCATCTTTAAAGATGTCGCTGAAACATATGGCTTCCTTCGGCGGCACAAAGGGGCTAATGATTGCCCGGGAATGCCCTGAGTATTAAATATGGGATCACTACAGTTACAATGCCACACCAGAACGGCAATTCATATTTGGCGTCGGCTCAAAAGCGCTTTTGTGGATAATTAGCTCAAGGACAAAAAAAAATTGTTACCGATGCTTAAAACTGCGGCGGCTGCTGCGGCGCGGTCCGATCGGCGAGCCGGGCTCGGCCCATTGTCCGCCCCGCACCGCGGGCTGCGCCTGAGCCATTTTACTTTTCTCTCCCGTTTCCCTGCTGACAATGCGCGGGGAACAAAGGCTCGCGCCTGAACAGGGGCAGTAATTCATCCGCGCCCTTCAGCGCCTGCATGCAGCTGCCCTCTTCCCAGCACGGCTGCCAGCCGTACCAGACACCGATTCACCCGGCCCTCCTTTCCCATCGTCTCCAGGGAGATGGCGATGGACCTGCATCCTAATGATGGGCGGCCGGCATCGCCCGCGCCTGCCGACCGGCACCCGGCCCCTTCCAGGCTGGGGCTGCTCAGCGCCGGCACCGGTGCTCCCGGCGTTACGGATTCAGCCCCAGCTCCCGCACGGCGGCTCACGGGGGACAGCGAGCGGCCGCACCCCTGGCAGGGACATCGCCGGGGAGCGCCGAGGCAGCGGCCGAGCGCCAAAATAAAACCCGCGTTGTCCGAGAGCCGCCACCTCGGCACTGGCAGCCCAGCATCGGCGGCGGGCACGGATCACCGGCATGGCGAGCACCCGGCACCAACCGCCCCTCGGACGCAGAAGGAGAGGGAAGCAGGCCCCCCAAACCCACCCCACTCGGGACACGTCATTTTTTAAATCCTAGCGTGGAGGCGGTGAAAGCCGGCGGCCGCCGGGCGCCCTGACCCCCGCCCGCGAGGAGCCCTTTGTGGAGCATCGCGACGTCCGCACGGAGGCAGGCGGCGGGACGCGCCGGGCGGGAGGACGGAGACGCCGACACGCGCCAGCGAGCCCACGCGAACCTCAACGCCTGACCCCCTGCCCCGAGCCCCCCGCGGAGGGCAGAGCCGCCGTCCGTCGGGGCCGGCGAGCGGTTCCCGTGGAGCGGCGGCGGCGCGAGGCTGCACGCGGCGGAGCGCCCGCGCGTGCCCTGCATGCTAATGAGCGGCGCCGGCAGAGCCGCGCCAATTAATTGCTGGAAGTATCTGTTAACTTACCAAATGGGGAGCCGTGGTGCCAAATTGGAGGGCAGGGTTTGCGCGGCGCGGCGGCGGCACGGAGCTCCCTGCGCCCGCCGGTCTCCGGGCGGCAGGTACGGCTCAACTACAACAGGGCAGGTGAAGGCAGGAGACAGACCTGCTTATATTTTTGTATTTAAATTTTTTTTTTTTTTTTTTTTTTTTTTTTGAGCTCACGTAGCATTTAGGGTCACATGCTGCCGTGAGCATCGGTCGGCACCGTCACGTGCCCAGGGTCAGGGCTCACGTGATGAGCAAACCTGATGAAGTGCCACTACGACCCATTTTGCGTCGACCCTAAAAAACTTAGTTGTAAAAATCTAATTTATAATGGGTTAATGAAAGAATTAATTTTTGAAGTAGGCTTCTAACCTTTAGAACCAAATAATTTGGGGGGGAGGAGGCGGGAGAGAGAGAGATGGGAACGAAATGCCAAGATTTCGATGAATATTTAATACACCCTCCACGCTCCTCATAAGCTCCTGTGCCTTGGAGCCGTGCCAGCACCATTTGAATACCATCCTTTGTTAATAACTAAATTGACGCCTCTGTTGCTATTCGGTGTTTGCGGCTCTATCAAGCTGTAATCTGTCACAGCGAATACGGGGGGAAGCATAACTCAATGAGCGCCCACCCGTCCCCGCCGCGCTGCCCGGACAAAGCCCAGGGCTGGTCCCACAGCCCGGTGGCACGCAGGGCGCTCCCCTGCCCTTCCGCCCGTATAGAGATCCTAATATATATACATATACGTGTATATATAAAAGTACATATATATGTATATATGTGTATTTTTTTTTTGCAGCCAGAATTAGCGGCAGGAAGCTTCGGAAGGCTTGTTCCTGCCATATTAAGTGCAGGATTTTGCTTTATTGGAAATTTTCGTAATTTCAAGCAGAAAGTAATAGGGCACGTACATTTCTGCGATTCCACAAATAAACATCTCTTCCCCCCGCTGCCAGACACGACCTTGCCCTTCACGCCTGCAGGACCCGAGGGGGCTGCTCACGCTACCAGCAAGGACAGCAACAGTCGCGATATCCCCAGCACGGAGGGGTAGGACGCAGGGACCACGACTACCCCGGGGGCCAGACCTGACAATGGGATGCGATATTTGGTAAAAGGACCGGGTCACACACCAGCTACACCCCTGCTGGGCATCAATGGGCTGAAATTAAAAATCTAGTTCTGTGTGCCCAAGCACATACAAATCAGATATATAAATAAGAAATTTTTTTCCCTATGAAAATCGACCAGTACAGCAAATATGGAAATCTTGGCTCTGCTGAGAGCATTCGGGTACGGCCCCGTTCCTGCGGCAGGGTTGGGTCTGTGTGCCGACGGGGACACCGTGGCTGCCACGGGGCACCGGGTCCCTGGTAGCCCTCCTTACTTCGCAATTAGTTTAACTAATTGGGCAACAGCTTCAGCGTAATTCTCTTGATTCCCCTAAACCATTAATTATTCTGTATTCAGGACAAACACGCTCTGCAGTTTGCTGCGTGCAGCGTGCCGGCAGCTTCATTGGCATTCCCGGCACACGGCAGCCGCTGGAAACGGGTGTCTGCGGCTGTGCCGGGCTCTAACGAACCGCGGCGAGGGAACACTCAATTGGCCACACGCCGGAGGAAAGGGGGGAAAAAAAAAAAGAAAAAAAAGGAGAGAAAAACAAACCCAATTTTCATTTCGTATTAAATCAGCTGCATGCGTGGCAGGGAAGCGGTGGCTGCAGCTCCCGCTCCCGGCACCGGCGCGCTGCTGGCTCGGCGTGTGGGCAGAGCGCTGGCGGCCGTGCCAGCACCTCGCTGCACACGAGGGGGCCAGCGTCTCGTTGCCATCGGTGGGGCGTGCTCAGTTCTGTTGGTTAATTCGGCGTGTGCCGCTGCCGTAACAGGGGCTCGCTGCGGTTCCCTGAGCACCATGAGGGCTCTGAGCTGGTGCGAGAGGAGGCGGCTCAGCTGATGGGGAGGGGGATCAACGCCAGCACCGTCCCGCTCTGGGGAACCAAAAGGAGTGGAAAAACGCTGGGATCAGGCAACTTGCAGCTCTCGGTGCCCGCTGGCCGGCTCTGCGGTGCCAGCCTGGCTGAGTGCTGCGGTGCACAGCCCGGTCTTGGGGGTGGGGGGGGGTTGCACCCGCCGTCCCGCACACTGGGTCACCTCTGTCCCCCCCAAACGTGGGCACGCACCCACCGAAGCACACAGGGATGCAGCTCTCCTGCGTGCGCTGTTGCGGCGACAGGGTCCCACCTGTACGGGGACAGGTATAACTGTCAGCTCCAGGACCCCATGGCAGTGCAAGAGGACGATGTCACCCATCGTCCGATGGCGGGTCCCTCCCCAGCACACCTTTGTCATTGAAAGGGTGACCCGTGGCCGTAGCTCACACCCGAGAGCACTCCTGCTCAGGGTTGGGCTGCTCACGTCCCCACGTCCTCTTCCCCCCGTCGGCTCCCACCGGCCAACACACGGAGAAAACTCAGCTGAGGAAGGACACAGCTGGTCTCACGGCCATCCTGCTGGAATGGCTTCAGGGTGGGAAGAAGGCGCAGCCCTTCCCTCTCTCCCTCTGGTGTGCCATGAAACCCCCTGCACCCAGCCGTGATCGTGGCACAAGTGCAGCAAAGGGCTTCTCCGATCGTCCCCGAAACACCAAGCTGTCCCTCATGCTGCCACGCGCTGAGATCACTGTGAGTTATCTCCTTGATGCTCGAAGGCCCAGGAGAGCAGGATTTAACAACTCTGGTGCTGTCGGCATGGGGGTGAATCAGTTCGGGGGGAGCTAGACCCCACGGAACGGGGTCCCTAGGGTGCTGCTCACAGCCTCCCTCCATGCACAGGCTGCGGATGGAGTGAGAGCTCCCGCGCCGGTGCAGGTTTGCAGCCTCCCTCCCTGTGCTGCTGCTGGGATGCCCAAGACATGGTGGACGCAACTGAAAACAAACCCGTGCAGCCCACAACTTCATGCGGGCCCAAGCCCCGAGCAGCCACGCGAGCCCTCAGCCCCTGCCCCGTACCCGGCTGCTTTGCCGATGTCCTGCGCCGCACCCCGGCCTCTTGCTGGAGACCCACCGCATCGCTGGGCCACCCGCGCCTGCTGGGCCCCCCGCTCTGCCTGCAGCTAAAATGCAGGGTGGGCAGCGGAGAGGGCAGGGACCACCCTCCGCGAGGAACAGCGATGCCTTCCCATGCCTGCCCGCACGCTGCCGTCACTGGCAGCGCCGCTCCCAAAGGACGAAGGTGGTCCAGGGCAGGGACGATGCTGGGATGCGGCGGGCAGCAGAGCAGGGCGCGGCGGGCAGCCGGTGGCGGGGACACGGCAGGGACGGTGCGGACGTCTCACCTACCTGCTCTGTTGGCAGAAGGGGAAGGAGCGGAGCGCGGCCTCTCCTTCGCGGGGAGAGGGGACCCCACGTGCTCGGCCGGCGCTGCCCCCGCACGAAGCAAGCCGGGCGGCCGCCGGGTACCGGCTCATTCGTGGAGGCGAATGGGAGCGGCCGGCTGGAGACCCGGCATTTTCAGGAGCTTTTCTTCCCTCTCGGCAGAGGCGAAGGAGCGCCCCGGCTTCATCTGTCACTCCGGCACTGCTGCACTGAGCCGTAGGCGCCGTGTTATGTCCTTGAGACACAGACCGATGCCATCTGGGCAAAATGCCACGAGATCCCTGGAGACCGAGGAGTATCGCGCTGCATCCGAGAGCCGCGCAGAGCGCCGAGCACGCCGCCGCGATCAACAAATATTAACTGCTTTGTGGCTGGGGCGAAGCGCGGGAGCAGGGGGCGCGTGGGGGGATGGCTGGGCAGGGAGCGGGGGGGCTGGCACGCTGTTAACCCTGTGCCGGGTGTCCCTCTGGCAAGGGCAGCTCCCACGTGTGGGCTGGGGGGCAGCGGGCAGGTCTTGGTGGGGCCGGCAGGACACGGAGTGCCGATGCACCTCAAGGCTACGTGATGCAGATGCTCGGAGGGTTCCATCGCCACCTCCGTGCCAGCAGCACTCACGGATGCTGTGCCCAGCGGGGTTTCCCAGTAGTCCTACGAGGCCGCCCGGGCACACAGAGCTGCCTGAGCATCCCCTCCCCACAGCTGCCCCACAGGCGGTGGCCACAGGGCCACCACAGAGGGAAAGTCATCCAAGCGATACGTGCACCGGTCACGGTGTCAGGGTGCAATCAAACACCCTGACCTGCCCAGATGAGAGCAGGAGCAAAGAGGCACCCAGAGGGGTTGTCCCCACCAGCGGGGGTGTCCCCAAGCCTCAGGCAGCCGCCAAAGGGCAGGTACCCCCCCCCCCCCCCGCTCCTCCCTGCCTTCGCGTGGCAGATGTCCTGCACGTGGTGCCAACCGAGCTGCTGCCATAGAGCACCACGGGCACAGGTGACCAGCAGGCACAGCCATAAACAAGCAGCTCCGGCGCACAGGTCCCCATCAGCATCCCAGCCATGGAGAGATTAAAAGGAAAGCAAAAGAAGCACCAAAACCAAAGGACGAGCGAAGCCATTCAGCGCAGAGGGATCACTGGTGTTTTTCCCGGGGGAAGGAGCTCTGCCAACAGCTCTGCCAGCATCCCTGGCCCTGGCTGTGCCCTGCACCGGGACAGGGCAGGCGGCAGCTGGAGCCGGGGAGGTGGGTGCTGCATGAGGCAGGGCAGGTTTGCACGGACACCCCGCTCCCTTTCTCCCACAAGACACCCAGAAAGAGCAAGCTTCCCTAATTTAGGGAGTGTAAATCCCTCCAGGTTCCAGCTCCAGAGCAGCCACTGGTGTGAGGTCGGCAGCTGTGCAGCCACGTGTTGAGAACTGTTCCTTACAGAGATCTCTACTTTTTGTTGCTTGGCACTGAAACTTCAGTAGGAGTTTTTTACACTTGTTGCATCTTCCCCACTCTCTGGGGAGCAGAAGCTCTGGAGAAAAGCCCGCTCCCGCTGCCTGCACCGATGAACAGCCTCAAATCCCCATCAGCACACACAGCTGCGGTGAGAGCCAGGACCAGGACAAGCTGTGGGCTCATCTCACACCCCCTCCCGAGCAACGGGACAAACCCAGATCAGAGCCCAGTAACAACGCCTCCCAGCAAATGGCACCGTCAGCCTCTCCTGGGCCAGCCCATGGTTACTGTTTGCATCTACCAGGGAACTGCAGCCCACTAAGGGGGGAGATCGGAGGAGAAAAGGCCAGACCCGCTCAGCTGCCGAAGCACCTTACACTGCCCTGACGTGCTCAGCATCCCCGCAGTGCCTGTTCTCTGCCCGCAGCCCGTGGCCATGGGTGCAGCAGGAGCCCAGCAGCACCCGCTTGCTCCGTGGGGTCACCCGGCACAACACTGTAAGGGACACGGGTACAGCATGAGGCGAATGATATCCGTATTTCAAAAAGGAGAAAATTCAATATTTGGGGGGGAAAAAAGTAATGCAAGATAAGTAATAGTCCTGGCAACCCTAAGGATACTTAAGGCTCCAGAAAAGCCATTGCTCAGAGCAGGCTGGTTTAACGTCTGCAACACTGAGTTATTGCTGAGACAGACCCAGGCTGTCCTTTTAACATATTCATTCATTTTTATGGTGTCATTCATATCAGTTTCTCTTTTTGTTTATGAATTCGGACCCTCCCTGGAGAAGATGATGTCCTCTGCACAGAGCCTCCCTGGAGCCGCAGGTCCAGCTGCCGTCACCCAGGGACCGAAGCGACAGGAGGGTCTGGCACGGGGGTGTCCGCAGGAGCCACCTTGGCCCCTGTGACACCTGAGCCAGCTGCACCCGAAACCAAAATCGTTCCATTTCTTCCTCAAAGCTGACGTCTACCCCGACTGCCTTCATGCAAGACTGAGACCAGTTTTAAAACCAGACGTAAAACAAATTGCAACCAAAGCAGCCCTGTGCCATTCCTTACTACAGAATTCCTTTCCCCCCTCCCTCAACACCCCACGCACGAGACCTAGAAACCAGGGTGAGCGGGCAGAGGAGCGGGTCGCAGCGCGGCACCCACCCGGCTGCCGGAGCTGCCGGCCGGGAGGATGCTGCCTATTGCCTGGTGCAGGGAGAGCCACCCCAGAGCCGCGGGCAGGGACCTTCTTGGGACCCCAGGAGACATCCCGTCTTCCCGGCCCTGCACAACCTCCGTGCAATGGGGACCTGGGTCTGTCTGGGGTGTGAGAAATCCCTGGGGGGGAGCCAAGGGCCATCCCCACCCAGCCGAGACTTTACGAAAAGGGGCCCCATGTTCTTTGCAGTGGGAATGAGTTGGAAGGGGAAAACATCAGATAAAGCTAAGGTTGAACAAGTGAAGGGAACCATAGTCTTTTTGTTTCTCCGATCCTCCCTGCTGCACTTGCTGTGGCCGGTGGGCTCAGCTCTTGGGGAGCTGCTCCCCGCTGCCTCCACCCCGGGGCCCTTCCTCCCCCCTCGGTCCCAAGGGGTCTCAGTGGAGGCAGAGTCGCGGGTCAGCACCTCTTACCTGTTCGTCTCCGCTCCCGAGATCCCTGGTTACATTTTCCCGGGCATGATTTGACAGTTCTTCCATTACCTACATCAAAACACAACACAAGCTTACTCGGCTGGAGCGCGGCGGGTGTCTCCTCGCCACCAGCCGCCCCGATGGCTCTGCAGCCTGCGAAGCAGCCAGCGGGTCTCGCGGGGGGTGCGGAGCTGCCCCCAGCCTCGGGCATGCAGACCCCCTTGCCCAGGGGCGAGGGGGAAAAGCAGCAGCAACACCGCAAAGCCTCCTCGGTAGCTCAGCGGCCAGTGACAGCGCAGCTTTGACCTGGCCAAAACCTGGCAAAGTGGGAAAGACGTTTTCTGACCGACCCTGAGCATTTACGGGCGTTCTGCGCTGCGGGAAGCCACGTCTGCTCCGAGCAGCTCGGGCTGAGGATGGGCTCAGATCGCACCCGGCTGTGGCCAGCACAGGGCATCCAGCCAAGCCTCCGTACCTCCTGCCTATTCAGGCCCTACAAGATATAGTGATGCTGACGGAAGGGATTTCACTGAATCTCCCTAAATTACAAGCGTTTAGAAGCCAAATAGTTCCGCACTTACTCTCAAGAATGGCACTTGAGGTGGGAGGTTTCCTTTCCCTTGGTTGGCAGTTTAAATCCCGACGTTATATGCTAAGACAAAAAAAGTGAAACATTAAGAGCACACTCGAGGGATGGGGACACGCGCCCTGCATGGACCCGGGAGCTGCCGGGGGACCGGGCAGCACCAGCACGGGGGTGCCGGGCACGGGGTCCCCCCTCTCCTGCCCCGGCCAGCAAGGCTGCTTGCAGATGTCTGTCTGTCTGGCCAGAGACCCCGCTTCCCCCCTCCAACGTCTTCCCATGCCGGCCCCACTCCTCCCCACCCTGCCTGCATCTCGCACTTCGTTAGTCGCTGCAGCTCTGAATTGGGCACGTGGAGGATTTGCGGCAGCCCAGGAAAGAACCCCTGCATATAATTAAAATGTACATCCAGTTAATTACTGATAATAATGTATTTCCCTCTCCGATACAGGCTTCTAGCAAAGCTTTTGCTGAGGACAGCAAAGCAAAATGCCTTGTTTCCATTAGTTTTTTTAAAACGAAAAGCCTAATTTGTCTTAACATGACACCAAAAGCCAGCAAAACATTCCTCGGCTCCAGCCTGCGCTCACTAACAATATCTTTGCAGTCACATACCAAGGAGATTCAATTATCTGGCAGAACATGTCCCAAAGGCATTTAGATAATTGCAAACATAAGTACAAAATCTGCCACTAATTATTAAAGAAATACCAAATAAGGAGACCAAATGATAGAAAAATAGTGTTACCGGGTGCAAAAATCATTCACACATGCCGGAAGGGATGGTGTTTTCGCAGGGGTGCATCTCTGCAATGCTGGGAAAGCCCAAACCCTGCAGAGCTGGGGGAAGGCACGGCCGCCGCCGCGGCCCCTCGCCCGGTGGCAGGAGGGCAGGGGGCTGCAGGGGCCGGAGGGGCAGCAACGCTATTGCCAGAGGGCAGGGCAGGCCACCCTCTTCCTGCACAAAACCAGCCGAGCTGAGCAAACAGGGGAAAGATGGTCTGAGGGGCAACGTGAGGGCTGGGGGACGAGGTTCCCCGGCACCAGCCCCGCAGCCTGAAACACACCCTTGGGTGAACCCCAAACCCCCCGTCCCCGGGGCAGCCCCGGCTGCGGGGCAGCTCCCGGCCGAGGCAGCCCCAGGCACTGCTGCTCCCAGGCACAGAGGTCCTCCACGTGCCGAGCATCAGGGTGGGATTTACGGCCTCTTACACTTAGATTCGCTTTGATTTTCTTCAGAACTGCACACTCTTTACATCGAGATTTTGGGAAGCAAGAGTTGTCTGAGGGGAGATTCAGGAGCAGGGAGATGCTGGGAAAGCGGCTGGAGGCTGCGGCACCGTTGCTGCCTCCTTCTCCTTCCCAATTACTTTTTGCACAACGTGATGCAGAGACAAGACTTGTGTTCTGTGGTACTTGCACTGACATTTCTGTTACCTACCCTGCAATAACAGCAATTACACTGAATATAGGTCACAAATGATTTTTGTTGAATATTCAGCAGCTTGAGTCAGAAAACAGTCACATACAAATGGATGTTTTTTCCCTATATCTCCTCTGTGTAATAGCTACAGATTTCCTTCCAATACGCCAGGCAGCAATAGCAGAGGCATACAAGATGCTCATTAGACAACATCAAAACATACATCAGAGCTTCAGCATATCCCACACTGAACAGCAATCCTGACCAGGGAGGAAAGCACTGCTTCGCTGCAAACGTGCACTTATCCCAGGCTCTAGTTTTCTTTGTAGCTGTTAAAAGAAAGGCCGTTTCAATAACCTAATGCAGGGCTGCTGGGCTCAGTCCTCTGAGATGCCCAGTAGCTTCCTACGGGCTCCTTCCCTGCAGCCTTCCCGATCTGCCTGGACCCCCAGGGGGACATGAGCTGACACACGGAAGGGACCCCGTTGTCAAAGAAAGATCCCAAATGTAACCCTGGACCCTCCTAAGTCAACATGAGTTTGGATGCTGAATTGAGCAGAGGCAGGGTGTCATGCTCTCTGTCCAGGACCATCCTGCTGCCTTGCCCGTGGCACAGCAGAGAAATCCCAAAGCCCAGGAGACCCTCTGCTCGCCCAGCCCAGCGGCAGCGCTGGGGGTCAGGACACTGGACTGGAGTCTCCGTGGAGCGTCGCTTGCCTGCCTCTGTCCCAAATGGTGGGATGGCAAAGCATCAAAGGTAGGTGGGAAGTTACAGCTGTCCAGAGCCGGTATTTCCAGCTCCAAGGAGAAGTTGGATGCTGTTTAACTGTGACTTAAAAAAAAAAAAAAAAGGAGAAACAAGAAAAAAAAAGGAACAAAACCCAACCCCACACTATGATTTGAAATGAGAAAGCCTGCTTATAATTCAGTACAACTGCTGGTTATTGTTGCTATCTATAATCACGGACTGCTTTTCATCCTTTGAGGTTCAGCTTTCTTCCCATCATTCTTCTCCCTTCAGTCATTTATCCTTCCCGTGTTTGCAGACGCTCTTTGGCTCTCTTCTCCCTTCACCTCACAAGCTCCTCAAGGCACACCGGGGTCTGACCGGCTGCAGGATGTTCACAGCCGAGACCTTCAGCCCTGCCGGGCTCCGACAAGAAAAGCTAAAGGTGTTTTTGGAAGCAGCAGAAAGCTCTCATTTTGCCCTCTCCGCTGCCTGCCCGGTGTGCGGCCAGGTGAGCCATCCATAGCAGAGAGTTGTGCTCCCAGCCGGGGAAGGAGCAGGAGCACAAGCGATGATGCTCCACGCACCGTCGAGCCGATGGGCTTGGAAGGAAGCCCATGTTTGAGGGCTCCTAAAGGGAAAGCAGCTTCTCCGTGACAGCCTTTTGGCAAAAAGTGTTATTTAAATACAACAGTTTCTTCAGTCAAAGTAAATAATAATTAAGTAAACCCAATTAAAATCAGGAACGCTCCAAAATACTCTCAGAAGCGTCTGAACGTTTGACTAGGCTCCTCGCAGAAGGAGCACGGGCTCCTTTCAGAGCTGGAGGGCTCGGTGGGCCAGGGACGTGGCCAGCGACCGCCGGGCACCGGGGCTGGGCATGGGGTGTCACTCGTGCAAGCAGCCCGGGAGTCGGGGCTGCAGGCGGGACAGGGGTGCCTCTGCCTCCTCCTCCTCCTCTTCCTCCTCCTCACCTCGGGGCTGCCGCGTGGCAGCCCATCTCAGCTTCCAAGCACGGTTTGCTTCTGGCCCTCAGGGTCGAGGACACGAGCTCTTAACACGGACAGCCTGAACGGAACCGGCAGCCGAGCGGCTCTGGGGGCACAGCCCACCCCTGGCACCCCGCTTTCAGGCCACCCCACCTCCCCGGGGCAGAGCAGGGGCTGCCCTCGCCATCGCCCTGAGGGGTCCCCACCCCGTCCCCCCTGGGGCCGGAGGGGTCCCCACCCCTGCCCCGTGCCCGGAGGGGTCCCCACCCCTGCCCCGTGCCCTGGATTAGAAACCGCAGGGAGAGATTTACAGGAATCGGCCAAAACACCCAGGGAGGAATCCCGAATGCATCTGAAGATGGACCTGTGCGTCCACCTCCGCTGGGCTCGGCTGCCCGGCCCAGGGCTGTAGACCAGGGCAGGGGATGCTGCGAGAGCGTGCACGTCCACGAGGTACACATCACCGAGCGGGATGTATGTCAAACAGAACATAATTATATCTCTGCGGTGACTATTTTTCCACCGTGTCCTCATTTCCATGCTGTCCTTAAAACAATGCAGAGTGTTTTCATCTGCGACGCTATTTCATTTGCTCAGGCATCCTTTTGTTGAAAAGGCTCTCTCCTTTCATCAGCATAATAATAATAAATTAAATCAAGCTCTTTTTGAGAATATCCTTAAAAAGCCCAGGCGTTTTGGAGAGATGCCAAGGTGCTTCCTGAGCTGCACTCAGAGCAGGACTGCAGGCAGGAATCCTCCCGCCTCATTTAGTCTCTGCTTTGGTTCTCAGCTTGCAGAAAATTGATGAAGGCTGCTGGTTTGGCAACTACAGATGTCAGATACGTTTGCAGACATCTTTCTTTATTTTCCCGTGAAAACATCACGATACGTCTATGCTGATAGCAGCGCTGAAAACAACAACAACAACAAAATCCCACCTCCAGCAGACCCCAACCCAACGAGCTGCGGAGGCAATGCCGGATCGGGCGTCCCGCAGCCCTGGGGCAGGACTGACCCGCTCAGCCGGGGACCGCCGAGGGCACGGGCTGAGCCCCGAGCAGCGACCAGGCGCCAGGAGGGCAGACACCGCTCGCAGCCACGGCCGGCAGCGCTGCCGGGCAAAGGCAGATTGTACGATCCTTGCCCGGCCTCGCCTTTACCAATCAACAGTCAGCCAGCATGACAAATAATTGTTTGCAGCTGTCATTAGCTCAAAACAAGGCGAATCTGCATATGCTTAATCTTAATTAGGCAGACTTGGCAAGGAGCCCTTGCTCGCTGCTACCAAACAACCATTTCGCTCACAAAAGGGCAACAAAAGCCCAGGCGTGCGCGCGCACACACACACACACACACACAAAATGTGGATGGAAAAACCGCCTGCAAAAGCCTCCCCCTGCCCCGGCCCGTGGAGGGGTGGTGGGGTGGGAGGGTGCCCGGCCAGAGCTGCCCCGTCCTGCCTCCCCCCGCCGCCAGCCCGGCCCAACGCGATGCACGATAGCGGAGCTGGTATAAATTAAAGCTGAGGAATTTTGCCACCGAACGCGTCGTCGCTCATTATTCAACTCTCGCTTACCTCTCGAAGGGGTGGGCGTTGACGGACCTCGCGGAGACATTTCCACTCGAGGAGGAGGAGAGGACGTTTGGACGACCCGCCAGGGCGGGCTCTGCCAGCAGCCTGGCGCAGGATCGGCGCCGGATTAGGGCTTTGAATTTGTGAGTGAAGCCCTCGCTGCGTGGGGAGGGAAACCGGGTCACGGGCTCGGCAGCCGGCGCGTTCGGCCCCTCGTGCCCGGCGGTGACGTCAGCCCCACGAGCCGGGGCAGCACCGGTGCCGGGCGTCCCCGGTGGTTCAGCAAACGCAGCTGAAGCCCCGGAGTCCTGCCAGACACCCCGTCCTCCACACAGCATCTTCCTCCTCATCACCATCGTCATCCTCCTCCTCCAAAACCCTCCCACCATCTCCCCTGCCCAGACGAGCCTGGCATGACCCAACGGGGCGTTATTTCATTGTTGTGTGTACAAATACAGCCGTGATGGGTCTGGAAAGGTGCCATCATCCCCCACGTGCCACGGAGCCGGACCGTCCACAAGGGCATCGTGGTTCACCAGGCACCTGTACTCCGGCACACCGGTACCGCGTGCCCCGCACCCCTGCCCTGGGTCAGGTGCTGCCAACTCATGCATTGCACACACCAAACCAGGGAGAAAAGAAGCCATGTGAGCCCACGTGCAAAACACCGGCCCGGAGTCAGTGCCCTGAGCCCGTGAGCTCTTACGTGGGTGCTGGCGTATGGCAGAGCGAGCGGAGGCACCGGCAGCCAGGCAGGGAGATGCTCACCGGTGGAAGATGCGAGCCATCGAGGCGGACTGAAGGTGTTGGCACACAGCATCTGGGTAAAAAGGTATAAAGTCAGACCAGGAACGGGAAAATATGTTTCCTGCAAAGAAACACCGTGCTGATGGGAAACAAAGAAGATGCCCCAGAGCAGCGCCGAGGGAGAATCTCCCTGAGATGAAAGGGACAACCCCGAGACCTGCGGGAGGGGGCTCGGCACCTCCATCCCCTGGCATCCCAGTTGGCCTTTCCAGACCCGGACAGTAGGAAGGGGATGCCGGTGTCCAGTCGAGGTGGCCGGCCGGGTAGGTGCCATTGCCTTGTTTGCTGGTTTGTCTGGGTCTGGTTTTGTGCCAGAGAGGAGCCAACAGCCAACGGGATTGAGCATTGCTGGAGAAGTGGTGTAACGCCAGGGACGGGCTGTGGGTAAATGCTTGGAGAGCCACCAACTATTTAGCAAAAAAAGCCCAACAAGGTAAATTTTGGACAAAAGTGAGCCCATTATTTTAAAAGCTGGTACGCCCCTGGACAAGGGAGCAAGAAATGCCTGCGCTGGATTTGCAGTGCCTAATTTTATGCTTTATCAATTTACAGCATATTCTACACAGAGGGGAATTAAAACTAAGGCTGGGAATCATCAAAACATTTCACTTTTAATTGAAATTGACTCCAAGATTATACATTAGGGAGGCTAAATGAAAGACATTACACCCAAGCAAACTACTCTACCTGCTGTCTTTAAGAAAATACCAGCATGTCAGCTCGCCACACAGCCCTGACTCTGCGCGGGGATCAGTGCAGCTGCGGGCAGAGTGCTCGACACAAGCCGAAAAAAACCTCATGAACAGCTTTAGTTCAGCAAAAAGCACAGAGGTTTGAATGTTTAAAGCAGAAACCTCCCAGTGCTTTACATAACTGTAATTAATGTATTCAACAGGAGCGTGTCAAAAACTAAGTAACAAGGAGCCCGTGGCTTCCCCTGTTTGGCATCCGGAGAGAGAGAAATCCATCCGCACACATTTAAAACATTAAATGTACTTTGGCAGAGACAATGACTGCTATATTAGTGGTTGGTGTCTACTACAGGCCGCCCGATCAAGAGGAGCCTATTGATGAAGCCTTCTTACTCCAGCTACGGGAGGCATCGTGCTCGCAGGCTCTCGTCCTGCTTGGGAACTTCAACCACCCCAACATTTGCTGGAAAAGTAGCATGGCGAGCTGTAGGCAATCCAGGAGGTTTCTGGAGAGCACTGAGGATAACTTCTTAAGCCATGTAATAGTCCTACAGAGGAGATGTGATACTGGACCTGCTGGTCACCAACACAAGTGAGCTAATAGGTGATGTCAAGATCGGAGGCAGCCTGGGCTGCGGTGATCAGGCACTGGTGGAGCTCACAGTCCTGAGGGTTATGGGACAGGTGAAGAGCAAAGTCAGGACCCTGAATTTTAGGAAAGCAAAATTCCAGCTCTTCAAGGAGTTAGTCAATAGGACCCCCTGGGAAGCTGCCCTCAGGGACAAGGGAGCAGAACAGAGCTGGCAGATCTTTAAGGATGCTTTCCATAGAGCACAAGAGCTCTCAATCCCCAGGTGTAAGAAATCAGGAAAAGAAGGCAGGAGACCAGCATGGCTGAGTTGAGATGTGCTGGTCAAACTAAAGGGCAAGAAGGAAATGCACAGGCAGTGGAAGCAGGGACAGGGATCCTGGGAAGAGTATAGGGATGTCAGCCGATTGTGTAGGGAGGGGGTCAGGAAGGCCAAGGCACGGCTGGAGCTGAACTTGGCAAGGGATGCAAAGAATAATAAGAAGGGCTTCTACAGGTATGCCAGCCAGAAAAGGAAGGTCAAAGAAAGCGTACCCATCCTGCTGACCAAGACTGGCAAACTGGTAACAAGGGATGGGGAGAAGGCTGAGGTTCTCAACAACATTTTTTGCCTCGGTCTTCACTAGCAGTCCCTCTTCCCACACCTCTTGAGTGGATGGACGGCGGGATGGGGACTGGGGAAGCAAAGTCTCTCCCACTGCAAGAGAAGATCAGGTTCAGTGACCACCTGAGGAACCTGAACATGCAGAGGTCTATGACACCTGACGAGACGCATCCCAGAGTCCTGAGGGAACTGGCCGATGTAGTTGCCAAGCCACTCTCCATGACATTTGAAAAGTCATGGCAGTCAGGTGAAGTCCCTGGTGACTGGAAAAAGGGAAACATTGCACCCATTTTTAAAAAGGGTAGAAAGGAGGACCCTGGGAACTACCAACCTGTCAGCCTCACCTCTGTGCCTGGGAAGATCATGGAACAGATCCTCCTAGAAGCTACGCCAAGGCACATGGAGGACAAGGAGGTGATTCCAGACAGCCAGCATGGCTTCACCAAGGGCAAGTCCTGCCTGACCAGCCTAGTGGCCTTCTATGTCGGAGTGACTACGTCAGCGGACAAGGGAAGAGCTACGGATGTTGCCTATCTGGAATTCTGTAAGGCCTTTGACACGGTCCCCACAACATCCTTCTCTCTAAATGGCGAGATATGGATTTGATGGGTGGGCTGTTTGGTGGATGAGGAATTGGTTGGATGGTCGCCTCCAGAGGGTAGTGGTCAACAGCTCAACGTCCAGATGGAGGCTGGTGACAAGTGCTGTCCCTCAGGGGTCCGTATTAGGACCAGTACTGTTTATTACCTTCATCAGTGACATAGACAGTGGGATTGAGCACACCCTCAGAAGTCTGCAGGTGACACCAAAGCTGAGTGGTGCAGCTGACGCCTGAGGAACGGGATGCCATCCAGAGGGACCAGGACAAGGTCCCACACCTGGGTCGGGGCAACCTCTGGTATCAATACAGGCTGGGGGATGAAGGGCTTGAGAGCAGCCCTGCTGAGAAGGGCTTGGGGGTACTGGTGGATGAAAAGCAGAACACGGCCCGGCAATGTGCATTTGCAGCCCAGAAAGCCAACCGTATCCTGGGCTGTATCAAAAGCAGCGTGGCCAGCAGGTCAAGGGAGGGGATTCTGCCCCTTTACTCCGCTCTAGTGAGACCCCACCTGCGGTACTGCATCCAGCTCTGCGGTCCTCAGCACAAGAAAGACATGGACCTGTTGGAGCAGGTCCAGAGGAGGGACACAAAAATGATCAGAGGGCTGGAACACCTCTGCTATGAAGAAAGGCTGAGAGAGTTGGGGTTGTTCAGCCTGGAGAAGAGAAAGCTCTGGGGAGACCTTACTGTGGCCTTTCAGTACTTAAAGGGGTCTCATAAGAAAGATGAGGACAAAGTTTTTAGTAGGGCCTGTAACAACAGGACAAGGGGTAATGGTTTTAAACTAGAAGAGGGTAGACTCAGACTAGATATAAGGAAGAAATTCTTTACTGTGAGTGTGGCAAGACACTGGCACTGGTTGCCCAGAGAGGTGGTCAATGCCCCATCCCTGGAAACATTCCAGGCCAGGTTGGACGGGGCTCTGAGCAACCCGATCTAGTTGAAGATGTCATTGCAGGGCGGTTGGACTAGATGACCTTTAAAGGTCCCTTCCAACCCAAACCATTCTATGATTCTATGATTATTTTATTCTGCCTTCATGTGTAATGTATTTTTCAGCTAGAGAGGAACAGATAAAGATAAATACACATTTCAGGTGTAAGAGCACATTGTACAGACTGCAGCCCATCTGCAAGGACCACAGCTGCAATAGAAAATAAACAGCGATAAGGAGGAGGTGTTATCTCCATAAAATATTTCCTATCAGATTATATTTACCAATAATTTGAGCACACCAATGGGGGTTGTGGAGAAGGATGGTCTGGACAATAGAAACAGATATGTGAAATAGAAAATGAGATGTGGCATTCATAATTGGAAATACAGACCACATCTTTTCTGAAGTTACAGGCTAACATGCATTCAATACTTGCCCCTCTCAGGGCAGTGTGGGAATGGGAAATTCTGAGCTGTTCCTCCTGTTTTTTATGTATTTGATTCTCTGACATTATCACAAAAGAATTAATCAATATTGTTGCTGAAAATTGTATTACAAAAAAATATTAAAACCTAGCTCAGCAATATTTTGTCCAGGTCTGTAAAAACAATTTAAAGTACTGGCTTAGATTCCAATTGAAATGTAAATTGCAACAAAAATCCTAACTTAATTATTTGCAAAGCAAGACTTACAAGAAAATGAGGATCTTACACAGTCATTCTATAGGCATAAGCGTTTCAGGGGCTGACTCTGCCCAGGCAGATTAGAGCAGCCTTCACAAAGCTGCAGAGATTTCTGTTGTTACCTCCACAGACAAATTCTGCAAACCCATGAATCGCTCACACAATGCAATTGCACGGCAGTAAATGGGGCTAAATAACTTAGAAATTAAACAGCAAATGGGAAAAGCCCCAAAATTTCCCAAACACAGAACTTTTGCAAACTTGTGTTTGCAATTTTTAACTTCAGTTCAAAATCACTAACTTCTTCCAGTGAATTTTCCCAGCTCCAGAGACTGATCACAGGTAATATCAGCAGAATTTTTCATTTGTGAGGGTGGGCAGAGCTGCGGTCTGGCAGGGTGGGAGAAGGCTGCGTTCAGCCGGACGGGTGAGATCGACGTTGGGGCTGGCAAAACCAACACCTTCCGTTTGCAAAACCCGTTCCATCGCGTGATCACAAGTTGTTTTTCGTTCGGGTAGGAACAGTCCACGCCGGGAGCGGAGGAACTCGGGGCCAGGGCGAGCACCCAGACATGCGGAGGGAGCAGAGGGACCCCCAGCCCCCCCAGCTCCCCACTGGCCATGGGTGGGGGGCTGCTTCCCCAGCCAGAAATGGGGACCATGCCTGGGTGGGTCATCTCTTAAACCACAGGCCATAATTAAGGAGCTGAGCAGTGTGATGGGGCAGCCCCTCGGCTTTTGTCCCCCAGCCTCATCCCCCGGGGTGGTGGGACCCCAAAAACAAGCCGGGGTGGGGGTCAGGGCTGCCGTGTCCCCACCAGCCCTCCCTACGGGGCTGGGACAAGAGCTTTGCCCCAGCTCCGCACCCCTTGCTGCCAGCCCAGCCGGACCTCCCGGGGAGCGGTACCCCACAGCCGCCCCCGGCCAACCCTCCCAGCCAGAGCCCAGCGTCCCTGTGGACTACCCGTCTTGAGGTGAATCTGTCCTCCAACTGGTCATGAGCTTTACCGCCTGTTTCTTGAACGAGTTAATTGCTCATCAGCCCCAGGCAGGAGTCCGGCTCCACTCCCCTGCCCCAGCGGGACCCTCGCTGCCATCACACGCAGCAGAGCGGCTCCGCGAGAGCGGCGCTCCCAAAGCCGGCAGAGCCCTAATAGCTTCCACCAGCCCCCACCGCCGAGTGCTGCTCTCCCTTTTTAATTAGGGAGCCTCCTTCCCCCGAAAGGTGCGCTCCCCCACCAGCTCAGCCAGCATCCCCCAGCCCAGCGGGACTCCTGAAAGCTCCAGGCCTTGATTAGCTCTTCCTTTTAATTAGTCTCATTCAGAGGTGTTGCCTCCTTCAACCTTGGGCTGCCTTTGCTTTCTCTCCCTGACCTGTTAACTGAACGTGGGGGGCAGCGGCTGCCTCCCCCCTGCGATGGGCTGCTGCCCACGAGGAGGTGACCTTCTCTGCCAGGCCCCCTCCTCACCCGCCCCCGATGCCACAGCAACCCCGGGGTGCGATCGCTGCCCCGAGCCGGCCCCGCTCCCCGGCCGGCTGTGCCCGACCAACCTGCCCACGAGCCACCGTGCCCCAGAGCTGCCCCATCGCCAGCCCCGCGTCCTGCTCCAGCCAGGTTCGCAGATAGAATGGCTTGAGCGCTGCTAGATTCATGCAGGATCCGTGCCGAGCGGACAGCTAAGCTCACGGTGTGTTACTTTATATTAAAGTTCTGCCCTGGAACTGGATTCCATAGGAAACGATGCAAAAAGCAAATCTCAGTTGATCCCATTTCAATATAAACCCCAGCCTCTAAAAACCGAGCCCCTCAGCTTGCTAGGCAAGAATACAAGCAGCAATTTGGCAACCATTTCTTTGAAAGCGGTGCTTTTGGCCTCGCATTTAGCTTTAGTCAGGAACTTTAAAAAAAGTTCAGTAACAAACACTACAGACTTGGAAGATACCAGGCTGCACGCGGAAGTTAATCTCTATTTCCCTCCTTCCACAAAACCCAGTATTTGATCAAAGATGATGAGCAGGGTTACCTGCATGTCTAACCCCTTTAGGGTGGAGATCATGACACAAACAGGATGGGTATGCATTGCCTTTGCTATTTAAGAAAGCCTAAAAGATACTAAAGAATACACAATAGTGCCTTTAACTATGGTGACCTACCTGCATGGTGACATGCCACAGGGGACTGCGAGGTCCAAACCCCCAATAGCCAGACGCCTCTTACCCAGAGCAATCAGCAAGATTTTTGTGGACTCAGACCCTCTTTGTAACCCATTCCCGGTGTCAGGGTCTGCCTTTACAGCTTACAGGGAACTGAGGACCGACAGCAAAGAACAGCATTCTTCTGGTCTTTCAGCTACTCAAACTGCAGTGCAAGTACCATGGAGCCTCTCCGTTAGTTCTCCTTGCTAACTGTGGCGGTTTGGGATTTTGCATGTTACCATTTCTTTTTCAGTGATGCTGTCAGTCATAGACTCAAAATTACCTGTTTCATTCTTTGTCCTGGGGCAGATCAGACGCCCAGCGCATTTGTCTCCATCACCTGGGAAGGATGGAACCCTTACGCTTCCTTCAGCGCCTCCCCTAACCCGCCCTTTCATTCTTTCCTGGTTTCCCACCAGACAATACAACCTACGCCAACAACTGACAAAACCGCCACCACCCTCTTCATAACCACACCTACAAAATCGTTTCGAACCAGAAAAAGCAGCTGGCAGAAGCTGTCAAGAATTCAGCTCACACAACCCCCTTCTCCCCGTGCTGGGTTGAGCTCCCAGACCTGCCAGCGTACTTCTGCCTCCTGCTCAGCGCAGCGGGGTCTGCAGGCACCAGCGGAATCCAGCCCAGCCCTTCACCACCCCTCCTGAGCATCTCTATTGATGTCTACCCCAAGTTTCCCTTCCTGCACCCCAGGCTCAACACTTCCACATCAAAGCCCGGGATTCATCCCGGCTCCACGAAGCGTCCCAACACGTGCTCCCCCAGCTCCGCAAGCCTCATTCTTAGGGAGCGACGCGGCTGCGAAGCTTCGGGCTGAGGGCACACACCCTGGCCCCCCAACTGCCTCAGCAAGCCCGACCATTGTGCGGCATTATATAAACCACGGGCACCATCACCCCCTTCACAGATGTGTTTCAACAAGAAGCAGCTTCACCTCCATTTTCCACGGAGCCCGTGGAAGCGCGCTGGAGCGTTCGTGCCCGACGCAGCCGTGAGGCACACAGTCCCCACGGCCAGCTGTCATCTGCGGCACAGCTCCGATTTCCACCCCGCGCTCCCACAACCAGGGTCTGTGGACAGGGCCGGGCCTGACTCTTGTCCCTCAGTTTGATAATCACCGTTCACCCTGTTCTCTCCTGTGTGTTTATACACTAGAACATATTCAGCCAAATTTGGATTGATATTACCACAACAGGTAAATTCATTCCAATTCTTTTCCCCTTGGAAGGTAGGGACAAGTCATCTGGGACATAACACCATCTCTGTTTAGAAAACGCACTTTGGCAAGCACCATTACTATTCAAGAAGTTTTATCTCAATGTTGTTTAACAACCTCCTTCCTTTAGCCCATGATCCTTGTATTTTACTAAACCAAATTTCCCTAAAGCTGGTTACAATCAACCTTTCCTGGTGAAGACTAAGCAAAAGTGTATTTGCCACTACCGTTTCAACCACTGTTTCTTCTCCCTCACTGAACAATAGATAACAGCTTTTCCCTCCTGGCCTTTACTTTTAAAATGCAAAACAGTTACTAGGGGTTTTAACACAAATTAATTTCGTGTCCTCTATCCACGCATGACATTACCCTGCACCTTATGCCCTTGTCTTCTTTTTCACACAGTTCCTTTATTTCAGAGTTGTGGATGATAACCTATTGAGTCTGTCACCCACCCACTTTGAGTTAGTTTTCTGTTTGGTCATTTCCACTTAAGAGTTTCAAACCACCTTCTTTCCTGCCTGAGCTTTTCCAGCTTGAGAGTTGCTGCCTCTCAGTATGTTTGTTCAAACTGCTCAGACACATTCAGCCTCACCTGAAGATGAGGTACATTGGCCCAAGGGTTCCCTGAAGACAGATACAGGGATCTGTGATCGTTTCTGTGGAATGGACCACACTTACCTTTTGAAGATGACGAAGCAGTATTGTTCCAGAAGGAACATACAAAATTCAGTCACTGACTCAACCTGTTTCTAATGGCTGAGCAACAGTCAAAACCTACTTTGCTCTGTAAGCATGACTGCCTTCACTGTGGTAAAATCATCTTCACTGGATTTCACCACCTGAAGTCAAATGTGTTCCAGGAGCATTTACCCTGGCCCAGAGTGCCCTATTCAGATACATCCCTTCACACTACTGGAGGCACTGCATAAAAACTTCAGAAATGCAGCCAGACTTCTGCACGACTGTCAGTAAAAATCACCTACTCGGGCCTGAGCGTAACTGCATTCCAGGTGTCTTCAGCTCAAAAAACTTGGAAAAAAGTTATCAGAAGAAACTCCAGGTGCAAACTAAATTCATAGGAGACTGAAAATCATCAGTAATACTTCTATAGCGCTCTGAAAACAGGAGTTTAACTGAGCTTTAAGACAGGCATCGACTACAGCTTTTTCAGCAAAAAGTTATATAAAAATACACAATTTTGCCTGGTTTTATAGAGGTATTCCATAAAGAAACTTCCAAAATTTTACTTCTATGCAAGTTTACTAATTAGCCGGAACCGTGATAATAAAGCATACTTAACACATTCTAACTCAAGTAAGAATCCCATTTCACCGAGTCCTAAGTTTTCTGCATTTCGTTAGGCCAACGGAACAGAGAACAGTGCAAAATAAATCTTGTGTTTTCCATAGCCTCACCATCAGGAGCACAGACTATGCAAAGGGAGAGTCTGAGGCTGCTTTACCTTCCCATACACCTGGTGTTCTCTTTGGCAATACCAGTTCCCTGGACCAGACATAGGAAACACTGGATGAGCCCACTTCATGACTATTACAGACCTGTGCTTTTTGATTCTGGGAAGTAAAAATTTCAGTAGCTTAACCAGAAAGCCTGCTTTACCTTCTGCAGAAAACACCTGAAATCCACCAAGAATGCCTTGACATGAAAAGGTGCAAACTACTGAAGTGAAATCCAGTACTAATTCTGTTTTGTTCTTGTTTTAACCATCAGAAGTACAGGACGCTCAGTCTCTAACCCAATATTTAAAGTGTGATAGTCACCCCACTGAAAAGCAATATGAATTATTATTATTTTACTATCCCAGTAATGGTACCTATAAACAACAACACTTTTTGAACAAAATAGTCTCCGCAAGCAGGAAGCCCTGAAATGCTGCTTTAATTTATCGTACTTTGAAACAGAACTCTTTGGGGGCAAATCCCATAGCCAAACAGTCGAGGGCTTTCACGACTGAATTAGGTTGTTACACCCTTAATGCACAATGAGAAGTATCTCTTACCATGCTGGCTTTCTGACACTTGAGCAACACCCACCACTGACACTGGCTGTTTTTGTTTGTTTGTTTAAATTATGCCCGTCTTAAAATTATCAAGCTCATTAAATTGGCATTTTCTAGCTTTCCTGTCATTGTTCAAAGCAGAAGCCTGCCTTTCTAGTGGGCCCCCTTCTGCCAAACTCATCTGCTGAACTCCACATTTAATGGAAGGGTTAGTTCTGTATCATGTGGCATCACTGTATGAAAATACTAATAATAAAGCTTCTATTTAAAAAACACAAACATCTTGGCAATCAGCATCGTTGAGAGAAAATACAGATTACAGGGCATCTTAAAGTGTATGTGTAAATGTTTGCTGGCAAATGACAACGGCTTTCTAAACAAGCTGGAACAATGTTGAAATGCGATAGCTTACTACCTAACATTGTTTTAAAATAGTCAGTACCAGCTGTTAATAGTGGCTATATTTTTGAGGCCATACACTACCTTTTACAATATAAAAACAAGTCCACTTGGCACATGAAAAAAGTGCACCTCTTGGCAGCAGTACCTCCCCACATTGCATTAGTTGAAAAGATTTGAAGTCCTGCCATTCTCTTCAAAACTAAACCCACCGATATGCTATTTTTCATAGATGTTAGCTACCAGCAAGCTTTTACAGGTAGCTTTTTTCTGTCACTATTCTTTTCGCTGCTAATGTTCAGCTATCACTGGAAATTTCATCACATTGGATAGTTTACTGAAAACTTTTTATTGTAATCAAAAAGTGACATAACAGGGCTGTAATGTATTCTGCAAATCATTCTGCTGATATTTTATAACTGATACCAGCTTCTTCTGCCAGGCAATTAAAAAAAAATTCAAATGTGAAAATTTTCACAGTACAGTAAACTCCACCCAAACTAATTAATGGTGGTTAAAAATAAGATGCCCCAGCAAAACCTTTCATGTTACACGGTCACAACTCACAATTCTGTACAAAATGTTCACTTTTATAAAGCTCTGATGTAAAAATCAAATAATCAAGCAGCAATATTTTAAGTGCAGCACAGGGTCTTTCATGTCATTATTTACAACGCTTGAATTCGTTTACATTTTAACAAAATTTAATACAGATGACTTAGGAATTAAGTCATTTTTTTATTATCTGTCATTCTATGTAGTGACAGATTTCACTTTTTGGTCATCTTTCTCTTTATCTTTGCTCTTCTTCGATTTTTTCTTCTTGTGTTTGTGTTTTTGGCTCTTCTCCAATTCCGTTTCATTTCCAATGTGTTTCTTATGCTTCTTGTGTTTCTTATGCTTCTTGTGCTTCTTCTTCTCTTTTTTCTTTTTCTTTTTCTTACTGTCTTGACTCTCTCCTGAGCTGGCACTGCTGCTGTGGCTTCGAGTCTGACTCTCAGAAGGGCTTTGACTGCGGCTGCGGCTAACACTGGGACTGCTCTGACTTTGACTTCGGCTTGCTTCAGGCTGGTCAACTGCAGCAGGTGCTGCTGTATCCTCTTTCACCTTATCAACAGCCTTTTCTTTCGGTTCTTTAGGATTTTTTCCTGCAGCTTCCTCATCTTTTGCAGATACATTACTCTCACTGTCACTTTCATTGTAGTCTGGTACAAAAGCAGCCTCATCAGTCTCTCGAGTTAGATCAGAAGAGAGCCGTGAGGAGCTGCTTACCTGAGGCTTGGGCTTGACAACACTTTTATCGATTTGTCCTGTCACGCTCTCTTTCTCATTTTTTACATCTGGCGATTCTTGTCTCAAAGGTGGTTTATTACCAGCTGGCTCTTTCTCTTTATTGCTCTTTACTTCTGGTACATGCTTCTCTTTCTCTTTTCCTGAATTTTTATCTATAGGTTTGTGTTCCTCCAATGTACGCTTGGAATCGTGAGCAGCTTTGTGATCGGACTGCTTCCGCTCACGCGCAGGACTGTAGCTGCTCCTTTTGGCATCTCCAGTGCCCTTTTTGGACGGCTCTGCTCGTTCGTCTCTTGGCTTACTTTTCTGTACTGATGTAGATTCTCTGTTTCGAGAAGGGGAGTCTTTTCTCCTTGCTAATTCACTCTTTTCATCTCTACGCTTGGAACTAGAATGATCTCTGTTGCCATCATGGTCAGATTTTTTGTCTCGGTTAGGAGTAAAGTCTTTAGCAATGGATCCACGGCCAGTATCATGTTTCTCTGAAGATCTGCTGTCTTTGGAAGATTGAGAAATATTTTTTCCATTTCCTTGTTCAGTTGCACGTTCTGAATGGTCTTTTTCTGGCTGAACACTGCTCTTTCTCTTCTCAGAAGTGTCCTTGTCTGACAAAGAATGATCCCGGTCTTTGGTTTTTCCTTTTTCATTCGACACAGAACTTTTTGAACTTTTTGCATCATGCTGGGAGCTTTCGTAAGTCACCTCTTTTGTAGTTTTCTGTGTTTTCTCCAAAGGCTCCATCTCTTTTTCATTGTGTTTTACAGGGTTTGGTGGCTTAACACTCACATTTTTTATAACACTAGCAGGTTTTCCTACGTTTGCAGGCACCTGGGTAGATTTAATGTCTTCCTCTTCAGACTCAAAGTCATCTTTATCCCACTTTGACTGAGGGACCTGGATCATAATAATGACATCTTCAGCAGGAGCTGTTATATCATTATTATACTCCTCCATGGTCTTAATGACAGTTCGTTTTGTATCTGGCTTTTCTTCAGTCTTTCTAACAGGGCTTCCTCCAGTAGAACTAGTGCTACGAGGGGAAAAAAGCATACATTAGTAACGGGCAAGATACATGCATCGCCATCTTTTGTAACATTCTGTAAAATGGCTTTTGTTTTGATTTTAGATCTTCAGCATTTTTTCAAAAGATGTTCAATTAAGGGAACACACAAGAGAAAGGATGAGTCCACTAGCTAAGATTATGAGCAATCAATTAATTTAGTATCTTGCTACTACACATTTAATTAACAAAGACACAAGATTATCAGATTGGGGACCGTCTGATCTGGTAATTCCTTCATGTCCTATTTCTACCAATGGCAGATAAATTAGATATACATTCTTGTCTCAACATGTAAGCAAGCAGTTATGGAGAGGTATATACAACCAAAATTTTACCCTCATGTCCCAGTGTTGTTCTTTAGAAAAATCCATGTTTTAAAAACTTTTTAGAATACCAAGACACTGTTTTAGTCTCCAGCAATGTCTCAAATATTCTTGAGTTTGCTTAGTCCTGCTTCTTTAGACACTGAAATGTAAGTAATAACAGCTCCACACTAATCACTTCCCCCCCTTGCCACATTACACAATGGAATATAGAAGAGAAATCTCCAAGGTGGGTGCCAAAAAAAGTTGACACTGAGCTGGAAGTAGTGTAGCTGTGTCAACATGGCACTGCGCTCAAAGCTAAAATCCATATAATATATTGGCAACCAAGCTGCTATTTCTGCAAGATATAATTTCATGTCATACTGACAAAAGTAGATCATTACAGTACCTTGCAGTTTTTAAAATGCAAAAAATTGCATGGTGTAGACATGTCTGTTAACCTTGCCTTTAGCAGCAAGCTGGATTTGAAAGAAGACAGAGGGGACACCTCAGTGTCAACGTAATGAATAAGAAGTGCGTGTGGGGGGAAGTCCCAGAAGTAAGGGTCAAACATGTCACCAATCAATTAACCTTATTAGCTTTCTGTGCAGTACAGACTGCTTGTTCTCATTAAAAAAACAATATTGATTTTTTTATCAAAGTACAGTTTAACAGGAAAGATCACAGACTATCCACTCATTTAGCACAGATTTAGCTGTTCCTCTCCTTAGTCACCATAAAGAATTTTACAGTTTGGGAGGGGGAGGGGAGGAAAGAAAGAATATGAAAAGAAATTATGAGGTACCTGGTGTAATCTACAAGAGTGGTACTTGATCCATCAGCTGCTGTTACTTTTCTTCTCACTTTTCCCTTCACTTTTTCTTGTTTAACTTTGCTGCTGCTTGGCTCAGGTTTTTCAACAGGTTCTTTTGCAGGTGGCGCATTTTCTCCACTCACAATCTTTTTGCCAGTTTCTCGGTTAAGTTTAATCTTTTTTGCGGGATTGTTAAGAAAAGCAGATTTATCCTTTTCTGGAGTTCGCTCTCCTTTTTCACCATCAGGCTCAGTCTTCCCCTTCGGCGATGTTTTCGATTCAGCAGTTTCTGGTTTGGAGACCTTTATGGAAGTGGCTTCATGTTCTTTATCAACCTTTTCATCTGCTTTTCTTTTTCTTTTTTCAGGTTTTGCATCAGAAGGTTTGCTTTTTTCAGCAGGTTTTTTCGACTTGTCTTCTTTGTTGGAGGGCTTCTCCGACTTTGTTTCTTTTGGATGGTCTTTCTTTGCCTTCTCCTCCTTGGCTGGTCTGGTTTCTGGGTGATCTTTTGTCACTTTGGGGTGAACTTTCCGTGGGGTACCAAGAGCCTTCTCATCCTTTTGAGAGGAAGATGTTTTAACACTGTCTGTCTTTGGCAACTCCTCCTTCGCTTTTTTCACAGGAGGTTCCGTTCGTGGAGATTTTTCACGATCGGTGTCCACTTTCTCTTGGGAAGTTTTAGCTGGTTTTATTATGTTGTCTTTCTTAGGAGGAACAGCCACTTCTACTTTCCGCTTTGTCTTGTCAATTTTTGCTTTTGGCTTATCCTTCTCTTTTTTCTCCTTTTCAGACACCGGTTTGAAAGCAATAGAATCTGCTTCCATAGGCTCATCTCTCACAGGGGTGGCATCATCTCTGCTTGGGAGCATGAATAGTGTGTCTGTTTTAACGTCTTCTGCTGTAACTGGCTCTCTTGGTTTTCTTGCACCTTCTAACAACTCAGTATTGGGAAATCCTTCGTTCTCATCCCCTTTTCTTCTCTTTCGGTGTTTTTTATGTTTATTTCCTTTGCCATCTCCCAGTGGATTTTCCACCTCCTTCTCTTTTGATTTTGTAGGATCTTTGATGCCATGGCTCTCTCTTCCAGAAGGTTTTTCAGGGTAATTTCCAGCTATATTACGATTTCTATGGCTCTGCCCACCAGGATAATCCTCCCTACGTCCCCGAGCATATGGTGAATTCTCTCGTCTGGTCCCAGGTGGACCAAACCTATCTGGAGAAAAGTTCTCTCTGTTTACTGGAGGTCGAGGTTGAGCACCAACAGCATAGCCCTTGTAAAACTTTTCATACCATTCCCTATAGTTCCTTTCCCATTCTCTGTATCTTTCCTTTTCAAATGGATCTCTAAAGTCAACAGATCTGCCATAGTAAGCTTTCATATCATATGGTGGAACTTCTCTGTATCTGTTAAAATACTCCCTTTCTCCTTCCCCTTGAGGTATAGTCCGTTTAGTGGGAGACTGGCCTCTAAATACTGGAGACCTTGACCGTGAATGGTATCTTCTGTATGGGGGTGATCTTGACCTTGAACGGTGATAACCATGTGACCTTGACCTAGAACGATAGTTACGACTCTTCCCTTTGCCTCTTCTTGGATATGGCGGCGATCGTGAATAGGAACGAGAATGGGAACGACTAAATGATCGAGAGTAGGAGCGAGAGCGGGAAGAACCTGATCTTGACTTGGAGTAGGTATATGAACTTCTAGAGTAAGATGAAGCACTATAGGGAGACTTGGACCTTAAAAAAAAAACACAACACAAAAAAAATAAATGAAGTTAATTCAAAACAGTCACTCTCCCCAGTTTTTTTCCTCCCAAATTTGGTTTGGTTTTTTTTCCTCTCCATATGCTTATGTCAAAGCTTCTTTCAGCTGCTGACATAATGCTACTGCAAATTGAAGAACTTGATAACACGTAAAAGTTTCTGCTTACAAGACAGAACAGCTGCTGCTTTGTTAGTGTAAAAACATACAGGAAGGGTAAGTCTATTTCCACTCACTTCTATCACATGAACTACCATAGCTATTGATTGATTTAAGGTGGTGTATACTGGCCTCTACTGGTACATGAACACGCACATTTTTCACTACTTGGCAACTACATGCAGCGCAAATCATTTTTGTTGCAGTAAGATGCAAAAAGAGCAAGTCTTAATGGCTACAGCGCAGCATCAATCATCAAGAAAACATGATTTAGCCTGAAGACAGTAAAGCTCAATTTTAAAATGCCAGCTTAGTCTATTTAACTTCACTACTTATTTGGCAATTTGTATAGGATGCAAAATACTTGCACTGCAATCTTACATACAGTACTATTTAATCAACACTTCTAGCCAGATGTCCTAGCAAAATTTTGCTCATACCTCTAGCTCTAACCAAGGCTAGTGACTGCATTTCAAGAAAAATCGTATCCAAAAGCTTCTGAACTTAGCCTCTAGTAATATGACTCAAAGCCATTACTCTAGGAAAGATACTGACAGCATTACTAATAGAGCTATTCAGACTCCTGCCCAAGTGATTTTTCAGGATAGAAAACAGCTACCCTGAGTTTTTTCTTCACAAGTTTTAATTTTTTTTAAAGAACCATTTCACGTTATTCTGCATATGTTCTTTAGCATCATTCCTCCTCTCAAAGTCCTTTACCAATTTAAGATTTCCTAAAAAACAAGTCTTATCTTTTAATTCCTAAGAAAAATTTAACAATGCCAACAAAATACTAGCAAAAGCCACCAGTTTGCAGTCCACATTAAAGTCTTTCCGTGTACCCACATGAGATAAATGAAAAAGGAAATGAAGACAATTTCTCACATATGTCCTCCGAAGTGCTTTGAGATAATGGTTACAATCAGAATAGGGAGACACAGAATATCCAGCAACTACACCTATTCAGTTTCTAGCCTCCTCACAGCTGTCAGGAGGTGAAGGATGTCATTATTACAGAGAAGCTTTAGCAAGAGAGACACCTGTTCCTTAACAACTGCTGCCAAATTATAACTAACAGTCAACTGTAATCTCTGACATATTTGAGCTAGTAACCTACATATGAAACTCCTATCGCTGCTAATCCCTTGAATCATCCAATCCATCTAACGATAGAGAGGTGGAGTGGAACTCCTCCTGATTCTTCTAGACAATCTGCTTCTCCATTACGGACATGTAAAGCAGTTACCTGGAAAACGAACGCCTACGCTCCTTTTGAATCTTTTTATATTCCATCAATTCCTTAGCAAAATCATTTGTAAACTCATCAAGTTTGGACTTTTTCTTTTCCCTGTTAAAATAAGTTTGACCTTTATTACAATTATAGTTTGACCTTTATTACAAAAAGACATCAAGAAACAAAACATGGCCAATATGAGAAAATGTATACTGCATGCAAATGCAAAAGGTGAACATCCTATTTAAGCAAAAACAGTTTAGAATTCCTACAAGTTTTAGGGAAAGTTTTAGAATTACATTTGTCTTGGTTTAGTTTTGCATGTTTACCATCTGCAATGAAAAAGTATATTGGAAGAAACACTATGTCATTTTTGCTTATGTCAGATGCACTTTAGTGTAACTGCAGTCCGATATGCTATCGAAATACAAAAATGAAAAACAATGCAACTTCATTGAGTCAAATACTTACTCCTCTTTAAGTCTCCGTTGCTCTCTGTAAAACTCCTCCCTAGATAAAGGAGGTGCTTGTGTCGTTGGGATGGTATTTGAATGAGCCGTTGGTACTGCTGTTGGTACCCAAGCTGATGACATGTTTGCAGGAGCTGGGGGATATCCTGGAGGGGGGACAGTGTACCCAGCAGATGGAGGCTGACCAGGTGGAAACTGAGGAGGAAACTGTGGTGGCGGTACCCCCGGTGGAAGAGGAAGTGCATGGGGTGGTGGAGGATACAAGGGGGGTGGAGGCACAGGCACAAAGACTGGTGTTGATGCTGGTAGTGTTGGGGCCTGAGTCCTTTGGGTACGTTCACTGTGCGGGCGTCCTCGATTTGAACTTCTAAAGAAACCCAAAAACATGTGTCACCATTTGTTATACTCTGCCCTGATGTTAAAGAGGAAAGCGAATGAAGCGGAAGCATGTTGGCGAGCACTTCTTGTTCTCAGCTTAGGCATTTTTCTCCCTGCTTCCTGCTCATTTGAGACTACACTTATTTCTTGATCCTCATACTTGCCTTCTACATTCTCACCCCCAACAGTTACCTCAGTCTTCTCTCCTTATACTCAGCTTTGCGACTGTGGGTAGAGGCTGCCTGTGTTCAAGAGACTCACATCTCCCATGTACCCACTGTTCCTCTGCCACTCCTTGATACACTTAATACTTCACAGTACTGCACAGATATTAACTCATCTCTCAAACTTCTTTCAACTTGTTCCACATACGCTTCCTATGTTGCTGCCTCATGATGATGTATTTGGCCTGTTCTTGTCCCTGGAATTGTTATTTTCTTGCTTACTGAATTTGAGATTTTAAGCAATCTGTGGGATGGATCCTGGGTTTTGATTTATCTTTAAGATTTTTATAAACACAATACTGCACCCTTACAATCTATCTGTAACATATATACACACCAAAATGAAGGACTAACTTGACACTGTGATAATAGATAAAATGGACTCCTCTCTTTCCAAATGAGAGAAAGCAGCTTGGCTGTTTGAGATGACTAAATTGAAGAAATTCAAAATTGTCATAAAATAACAGTGCTTACTTTTCCAATAACTTGCTCAATCGGTATCAACCAAGTTGTTAAAGAAAGAATGTTGGAGGCTGATTTCTATTGGGAAATCAATTTCTACAGCCCTATTCAGCCAGTAATCAAAAGCGTGGCTTTCCATCTGATATTTTAATTATTTTTCATTTTTATAGGTAATTATGGTTTCCTCAAAAAGTGTTCATTTTTCAGAGTCCTCTTTTCAATTATGTACTGGAGTTTTATTTTAAATAATCCTACTGCAAGCAGAGACCCCCTTTGTTAAAGCTAATTCAAATTAAGCCATTTAAAAATTAATTACCACTTGTATTCTCCACAACTACCTGTGCATACTTATACAAGGCTGACTTATAATGAAATAAGTTATATGTTATGGCCTAATTTAACTGGTTACAAGTAGTCACATATTGAATTTCTGTAGAATACTTACAGTTCCCAGCCTGGTCTGCCACCTGCTGAGCGAATTGTACTGGCTCTCATTGGATGACCTTTTGGAGTGGGGAGAGGAAAAAGAAGAAAAAAATTCAGTTTATCTGAAGATCATTTTTTTAGAAGAATTCCAAAGTTACATTTACTTACCAGTTGTGGGTATTGATTGTCCTTGAGGGCCCAGAAGACTTGGTAATGCTGGTTGTCGTAGTACAGGAACCTGATAGCCCTTGTGAATAAATGCAAACAGTTAGCAAATAAGCTCTACTAAAATACAAGGATCACTGCATGTGTTGAAATAAAATTTACCTTCTCTTCCAACAAACTGCTGATTGACAGAGAGGAAGATTTAGAAAGTTCAGCGGCAGTCACCAGAGCTGCAGGAGGTATAACAGTATCAGCATCCCTACAACAAAAAAACAATTTTTTATTATTCAAACATTGTTTTGAAGTGCTACTTGAAATGTAAAGTCCAATGTGAGAAAAGGCTGACTACTGTAAATGAAAAAAAAAAAAATATTCTTCACCAGATTCACAAACATGAAGTTGGCTGATTCCAAATGAAGCACTGAAGAGAAGTCAATTTGGACTACTGGCATTTAAAGAGGAAGCTCACTGGAAAAATATTTTAAGCTAGCTGCACCTGAAAGGATTAGAGTACGTATAAGCCACACACTGAATTTCTGGAAGATGCAAGGACTGAAATTCTATTAGGAAATGTTTATGTGCTAGTTCAGAGGCTGCCTTAGAGGCTCTTATGAATTATGATCCTTTGTATTCAACAGTGCAGCTGAGCCTGACAGCCTTCTGGACAGAGTGGCTATTTGCATTCAAGGCATAAAGTTGAAAGGATATAAGCCCTAAACACTAGTACAGATTTTTAATGTATTTTCATATGACTTCACTGGGTTGCAAGCTTAGAACTTCATGTTTGTAAACACTTCAAATTTACAGTGTTTCAATGTTTATTATGCATCACTGACTACACTGTGTTTTACTGAGGATGACTGACATAATACTGATGATAGAAATACTGTAGAAAAAAGTAATGTGAAAACACCTGGTCAATTTTACCTATAATTGTGCTTTTACAATTTTCATGAAAATATTATTTCCTCAGTACTAAACAGAAATTAATGCACTCAGGAAGGTTTGACATAACTAAATGGTTACTTTAGGAATTGCTAGCCACTTAAAATCAAACATCTCCTGGGGAAAAAAAAAGTTCCCCTTTTAGGGTAAACCTGTACTGAATGACTGATAAGGGAACCAAACAAGAAATACTTCTGAGAAAATTCTTGCATGAGGCACACTTCCAATTTAAAGTGTCCTCATCCAATGTAAAAACAAAAAACAACTTCCACAATTATCTGGAACTGTCACTAATGATATATAAATTGCTAGCTGAGAAGCTCAAGGAGAAGAATCTAATGTAAGCATTTTGGTGTCTTTCATATTCATGTTGATCTACAGATTTACTTACCGAAAAGGTCCATCTGGCTTTTCACCACGGAGAGATAGGGACACTGCTGGAGGGAGGTCAGAGACAACAACAGAAGACGGATTTACTGGCAGCCCAGCTGCCACAGATGACTGACCAGGGGCCAACGATGACAAAGCAGCAGCAGAACGAGAAGCCAGAGAAGCTAATGGAATCATTAGTGGATCCTGCTGTCTCGAAATTGTTGGCCGAAGTAGAGGCTGCAGGTTGCGTGTTATTGTTTGTCTCATGAGTGGTGGTGGAGGTGGTGGTGGTGGTGGCTGCTGCTGCTGTTGCTGCTGAATCTGCTTACGGAGCCTTTTTGTGTAGCCAGTTTCATTTTTGAAGTTGTTCACAGCCTACAGGCAGAAAAACATTTAAAATAAGGTAATATGAAACTTCAGTACACATACGAACAAAAGCCTCCACAGCATAAAATTACTTGTGTATTCCTGTAAATGTTAAATCCTAAAATAAATCAACATACAGATATATGAAAACATCACATTAAACCCTGATAGAGTATCTGCATTTAAAGTACTTCAGTGTTAACACCAAATTTGAAAGTGAGGCAATCATGTTAAACACAAGTGTGACCTGAATTTGCCAGATTGACTTTAAAGATTATAAGCTTCTGTAACAACAGATAATGTATTTGTAAAGTAAGTTTAGCCTTATTCAATCTAGCTTTGCTTAAGGAAAGGTAAATTAATATTTTCTTCCCTTTCAGCTTTTTACAAATAGACTTTTCTTACAAACAGTTTATGCAAAAGTAATCATGTTACCTGGCGTAGGAACTTATTGGCAATTAAAGCATCAGGAGAAACATCTGTCTGATGACATGTGGGGCATGTATGTTCCTCAGATTCTAGTAATGCTGTTCTAATACCTGTGAATAATTAGAATCATCAAAATAGTTTTTAGCCGAACTAAGGAAATTTTTGTGTTCTAATAAATTATAAAAATATGTAAACAATTAAGAGGTAAATATGGCCTTGAACTGAGAGCATGAAGCTATAAATGTTCAATAGTGTAAAAAATTTCTAGTATGTCACAAATAACTATACAGTTTCGATATTTTACTACTGCAACATTTGAAGATGTAGAGTAGGCTGTGTCTTGATGTTTCAACTAGTCTTTTTTCCACTACCTAGTACAGTGAGAACTCAACAACCTCAAGGTTAATGAATAAAACATATTTTAAAAAACAATTAGCAGGTTTGAGTTCTGAAGGTTTTAACCAAGTCTCCCGTGGAGAAGAATGTGGATTAAATGCCTAACTATCTGTTTGTTGCAGACCACCGTAAGTTGCCAGAGTTGGATATGTAATTTTGTATGAGAGAAAGGGCTGTGGACAAACTAAATGCAATCAATACCTAATACTGTAATTACCTGCACAATTATGCACTTTTCTCATACTCATCCCTCCTCATGTAAAGAGGATTTAACTAGATATGTAAGAAGGGAAAAAAGCTTTCCGCCTCCCCCCCGACCCCCCTTTATACAAGAGCAGCCCCTTCCTATTCAGGATATATATATTTAAGTATTAAATAGAACTGGTAACAAAGCAATTTCATGATCCCCTATTTCTGCTTTCAGAAGATCATATTTGGTGTTTTGAATTAACAAACATGGGAGTAACACTTACATTCGTCACAATAACTGTTTCCGCAGCAAGGAATAACAACTGCATCAGTCATTATATCTTTACAAATCAGACATAGCAACTCATCTGGAATAGGATCATCTTCTTCTGAGGAGGACGACGGCTCCTCTGGTAAAAAGGGAGGCTTTTCCTTCTTTCCTATAGCATAAGCTTCCCTGGAGGGGGATGGGCAAGGAAAAGGAAAAAAGTTAAATATGGGTAAAGGGAAACTTTTCCAACCTCTCAATTTTATCAAAGGAAGATAATAGAAGGAATCCTCCTCTCTCCACATTAGCTTTCTAAAACACAGGCATTTAGTTTCAACCACTTTTCTAAGCCACAACACTAGAAGAGGGAGGAGGGAACAAATTTCCTTCTGCAGAACTCTCCCATTCATTGGATCAAGTAAGAAATTAGCTCAGACTAGAAAAATATTTTTCTGACAGCTAGAAATCAGATGAAGTGAATCCCATCTCTCCTTTGCCAGAGGGTAAATGTAAATTGCAGGCTCAGGATAAAGCTAGTCTCCGAGTAATTACATTTTATAAATGAAAGATGTCTACGTTACAGCTTCTACAAAAAGAGATCCATGACAGAAAAAACAGAAGTGCTACCAAGTGCATTTTAAAACAGCCACTGTTCTCAGCACACAGTAGTATTTTCTAGTTTACAGCACCAGGAAAATGTCAGTCTGTTTCACACATGCAATTTGATAAAAGTCAGAGGGGGAGGAAATCTCAGTCCAACAGCTACTTGTTAAATTTTGCAAGAAGCCTTTGAAACATAAAGCAGAGGCAAAATAAGCTTTCAGAGAATGATTCAAACCACAAACACTACTGAAATGTTTTGCAGACAGAGATTCTTAGCATACCACAAGTTTAACCAACTTCCAGGAGTATGAACAATAGGACCACCCTATTTTAATATTAGAAAGCATTACAGATTTCAAGGTTGAGATACAATAATTCCTCTCCTGTAATTACAGATGCTGGTCAACTTGGTTGCATTGCCACTCAGGCATTTACACGTTTTCTCTTGTTCGCTTTTTGGTCAGTCCGATTAATTCCATACTTACGCATCAATAGTTGGTATTGCGTATTTTCCAGTGTTTGTCAACATAGCACCCTTTGTATTAGGATCTTTCACCTCCATCATGAAACTCCTTGGAATTCCTGTGCTCTTTTTAATTCTGGGAACAGACTCAAAATTTTTGTCCTGTTAAGAAAAGCAATGCAGACATACCTCATCTTAAGACTCACACTTAAAATGAGATTTCAATTATTACTTTAAGCAGCCAAAACCTTTAATTCTTTCCTTTTACCTAGTGTAAGGGTTGCTTGACTAACATACTTAATTTTCCTAAATGAATATACCCAGGATGTTCCAAAGGCTTGAGCAGTGTTTTGAACTCAACATACATTCCTTGCCTTAACTTCAGGTTCCTTAAGGGTGACATATCCCTTAGCTCACCATCCAGTCAGAGAAGAGACACAAACCCATTCCTCCTCCAAAGCGCAATTTAGAGTGACAGCTTAATTCAGTGCTCTGAATCAGTCACTGGAGAAGCTTATATTCACCATCTATATATGAAGACCGAATTCATACCTCACGAATATACATTCAGTGACTAATGTTAAATAGCATTAGTACTCAACCAAAGACCTGTGTAATTTAAACATGCAAATATTCAATAGATGGGGTCAACAGAAACATCTTTTTATATAAAATACTAAAAATTGTGAGCTGTCATAAGAAAAGCTAAACCCAGAAAGATTTCCAATAATATTGAAACATATCCAAAGATACAGGAAAGTTCACAGAGAATAATCTATAGACATGTTTAATACCTATGACCTAGAAAGAAGAAAAGTTTTACATTTATAATTCCAGGTTTCCCTTGAATTTGAAGGGCTTTGCAACACTGCCATATAACCGCTGTATTTCACCCCAAGAGAAACCATTCTTAATATGAATATTCATGTATTTGCTCAGTAACTGCCACAGTTAAAAAAACAATAAAAAAATCAAAAACTTAAGCAACACCAGAAGTTCCCCACAATCTTACCCCATTTGTTGGGCAGTTCTTTATATAGTGGCCAGGTTTTCCACAACGAAAGCAAGTGTACGATGGTGGAGGTGGACCCAAGGGTTTCTTCATGTAACTAGAAGTTTTTGGGGATAAAAGAAAAAGGGATGCATGTGTGTTTCTTGTTAAACATAGCTACAATTTTTTCATAATCTTCAAAGAACAGGTATGACATTATCAACACTTACTTGATTGGATCATATTCATGGCCAGACTGTGTCATCATAGCTTTTATTTTATCTTCTTCAGAAGCATTGGCTTCAGCCAGATTGGCAGTCTGTTTAACAGGTAATTATTTGACACACACATTAGAAACACATTTAAGCCCACACAGCCAAAGACAACACCACTCATCCAATCCTGTAAAGAGCAGCACAACGCTAGCTGAGGTTGCATGAAAACAGCTGCTTATATAAAATATATTTGTCCTGAAGATGTTCTGGGGAGTCCTTACGCCATTACATGATGTTTATGTGCCTGTTAACCTACTTGAAAAGAGCATTCTTGGGCACTCAAAACCTTAGGCTCTGTTTGTACCTTACAGAAAGACTTGTGTAACCAATCCAATTTTCTTCAAAGTGGACTGAAGCTATGTGCAGAAAAAATACACTATCCAGTATTTTTAAACTGATTTTCAAGCTCCAGACGATTTGAATGAGAAGATATCCACTGTACATTTAATTGAGAAAGATGTATGCAAGTATCATTATTTACATTTTGCAGCATTAAAAGGACACACAACTTGAGAGTTGGGGAAGTTGGTTTTGCTTGCTGAAATTTAGCTTATGACACAGAAGCATTAAAGGGAATCAAGCTTTTTTTTTATAATTCCTCAGCAAGACAAAAGATTCTTTTCAGTAGACATTTGACCATCATGTGCTGTAGGTAGTCCAAATGGCATGATCCCCCACAATAACTTTCTTTATGTTAAGTGATTTAACAACAGTAAGGACAACCTGCAGTTTTTTCCAGTTGACTGTGTCCTTTTAACATACAAATTGTAATTATAAGCCTTATGCAGAACTAGATCTTCAAATTACTGAAGCCAGCTGATTTTTTTTTAAAGTAGTATTTGTTGAAACATTTTTATTACACACTAGTCCAGATACAAGCAGGGTCTAAGGGAGTGACTGCAAATTACTTGGACCTTCAAGCACCTATCATTCAGATCAACCACTCATGTTTTGTTTTCATATGCATTCATTCACAAAAGCAACCAACTAGTTTCAACATTTTATTAAATGGTTGTTTCATATACACAGTTTTTTCTCAACAGTAACATAATCCAGATCAACATCTATGAAATCATTTCCATTAACATTTACAGAAAACTTTACAAATAGTTGACTAATTTGTTTGAACCCAAACGGTTTACAAAACACATCCAAAAACCCACAAAACATTAGTAGGAATAGACCAAAATTCAAATATGGCATTTAATACATAGTAATAGTAAAACAGAAAACTGTTAACACATTGCCTCCATGCTAAGCCAGTCTGCACTAAAGATGTTAGAGTAAGTAACAGTTTTGAGCTGCTTTATGTTATGTTCCTGTATTTTTCCGAAATATTTAAATTTTCTTGAAAGCTTAAATGTGTACACCACTTGGACAGTTTTTCACATCTTAGAGTAAAACTTCACATGAGTTTACAGAACCAAGGACATGTTTAGGGACAGCACTAATGGAGACCAATTCATTTTGGTGGTTACCTTCCAAAATTTTTTTTTTTGGCCAAATGTACACAATTTAATATCTGCAGTGAGAGAGTGAAGAAGTTAGCAGTGGGAAGAGATTTCTCTTTCTTGGAAATGAACTCCAGCCTTTATTTTCAGAAGAAAGAACTAGCTACTCTGCATTAGGCCCTGCCTTCTCTAATCTTTGTAACTTTAAAGACTAGTAATTTAATTGGCTAGCACTACACCTTTTCACAAAGTGCAATCACTAGTGCTTTCCCAGACAAAGGTTACACATTGTTGAGCAAAAAATGCAAGCAGTTCCATAGCAAAACATGGCATTACAACAGTTTCAGAAGGTCACATCTGCTAATATGCCACACATACACATTGGTATATTCCTATAAACAATTAGGTACATTTACACAATTTACACAGTCTGCGTTCAAACAAATTAGATTGTGTTGTCCACTGTATATATACTACAATTTACGAAACTGTGCAGCATTCAAAGAATGGATCTGTAACTATAATGACTAGAAATTCAAAAATAGCCATGCAATTGTCCATGTTACAGAAACGCTTCTATTTTGGCTGTTGCAAACCCCCCCTGGAATGTCCATAACTTACAGCCAATTAAATTCTTCTGTAAAAATTGTGTTAGTTTCCAACGCAAAATTAACAAAAGGTATGAAAAACGGTAAACAGCTTCTGAAGTGCTTCTTCTTTGTGTCTTGAAGATGAGTAATACTGCAACATTATGTTGAGGCTGATAAGGTACTCCCCTTCTATCTTCCCAAACTGGGAACTACTCTTTACAGGATAGTATCAAGATATACACACATTTTAAAGTTAAAATAGATACTTTAAATTATTAAAAATTGAATTAAAGTTTTGTTCAAATTACAACAGTTATCCACCTACAGATCACAGTATAAATTTAAAAATAGGAAGCAAACACTTTTTTTTTTTTTAAGTATTTGACAAGAATATATATATACCTTAGTAAGCTGGGCCAGAGAAATAGATGCAGAAGAGTCATCAATCTGTTCACAAAAAATTAAACACATATTCAAGTTCTACAATCAAAACATAGCAATCGTTAACCTCTACTGTAGTCTGAAAGTCTGCACTACATCCTCTGAGTGTCACTGAAAGAGGCATTTCCAACCTAGTGTAATTTGGTTTTATTCAAAACAAAGTCCAAACCTATGACAGCTTAAGAGAGTGCCTATGTGATTAGTAAGAAACTAAAATAACCAAACCCGCTCGAGATCAACTTATTGCTCCAGAATATCTCAGAGAGGGGACCCTTGTCAAATGCTCACAACTGCTTTAAAGTCAAAGGGGTAAGGAAGCTGTCAATTTTTAGCTAAAAAGGATTTAAAAAATATTTAAGTTTATTTGATAAGGAAGCATTACTACAGGAAACTTATTTTCAGTTTAGTTTGTAAATTAATCAGTTAATGTTTCATCATTTATAAATGCACATGGTTATGCTTTTATGAACGCAGTAGCTGCCTGTCAGAATAAAGCACAGGCTTATCAGCCATGAAACAGGAATTCTGCCCCTCCTGTCAGTAAGTTTAAAAACACCGAACTCACCATACTCCACAAAACCCTAACAAAAACACCAACCTAAAACATCAGCCATAAAAGTAACCCACCACTTTGTCTAGAAAAGAACAACTGTTTAAATTATTTAAATAAAGGTATTTATCATGACAGATTAGCCTATAAAAATTGAGAAAACTGATTTCTTGTATTTTATTAGACCACAGGCCATACCATCCAAATTAGTTTGGGAAGTGTGAGAATTTAATATTTTCCTCGCTACCAGACCAAAACCAATTTTTAATAGCAGCCCAGTACTAAATGAACAAAAGCAAGAAAGTGTAAAGCACACTCTTGATGATGAAAACATGGATTCAGAGTACAATCCTGTAATTTTTTTCTCCATGGCACCCATACTCCTCCCTCCCAGCTGCCTACTGGACCAGCTTGCAGGAATGAAGTCCCCAGGCCACTAGTCAGTAATAGACTGCAGGGTTTATCAAGAACTAATACTGAAGTACAGTTTTTCCACAAGTAAAAACAGTAACTTATCTAGTTCCTTTTCCAGTATACTGAATCATATTATGCCACAAGCAGCAGTTAAGCTTACACTAGCAAAACATTATTAGAAAGACACTCAAATCACTGCTTATTATGCCTTAATTGCTCAAAAATGTAGAATAACATTTCTCAATGTAAACTGAACAGCTCTCCTCAAGAGGTCACTAAATTGATCAGAAGAGAGATTAAAGCCCTTCCTTGGAAAAAGCTCTTGTCCTTTATTACCTCATGTAGTAGAAAAATTCAAGGGAGTAGTTTTAGCAGACTCCGGGGAAAAAAATACCTACATGGAGAAGATGATTCCTCACTCCATTTAATCATTCCTTCTCTATAGGTTTAAGAAAGCACATACCACATTACTGTATTAGTAACTAAAAAGTTCTTGAAAGTGTGCCTTTGGGAGAGGAACACCCAGATTCTTTCTGTTGCAAGTCTTACCAGAAGATTCAACTCTCCTTCTTTTCAGAAGATTTTGTACCTAGTTCTGTTAAAAAGGAAGTCTGATCAAGTATTTTGAAGCTTCATGCTCCATATGCCACTCTTTTTTACACGTGGAAAAACAGGCCTATGTTCTCTCATGGCAGGCACAACCACTATCAGTTTGTAGTTTTTCAGAAGCAAACAAGAAATTAGGAAAGCTTTCTACTGGAGCCTAACATTAAACAGTCTAGTATTGACCAGTAACTGAAACATAACAGCTAATAAACTATTCATTAGCTCTTGTATTTCTTTAGGAAGCAGTTGTTATATGACCTGCAGGCAACAGTCTAATTTCTTAAAGGAGGTGATAGCACTCCTTTCTACTAAAGTTATCAAAAGCAGCAAATGGATAATTAATGTACTATTTAGTATGTTTGCCCAACAGCCATCTTCCAATGATCCTGCATTCTTGTGTCTTTTTTTTTTCCTTTAAATTTCTACTGAAGTATTTCCTGCCAGTCCCTCAAATTAGTCAAGTAGAAACAATATCTCCATGAAACTTGTATACAACTCTAAGATAATACTGCAGAAGAAAAAAAAACCAAGCAAAACCCCACAAACCAACACCCCCTCCCCCAAAAAAAACCAGAATCAACAGTCAATGTATTAACTCCCATCACATGCAGAAGACTAAACAGAAACTAACATAAAGCAAGTGGGAAAGGGGACAGAAAATAGGAGGAAACGGCTAATCTCACTGCTGGAGTGCTATATTTAAATTACAGCGGCTTCCAAAAAAATCAGATAGCCTGGCTAAACTAAAAATTCAGCCAGGAAGGATCACAGCTGTCCTTGACAGTGCTAAAACAATGGGCATGACTCTCTGCATTTCTGCAGCCTCTAAGGACAAATACAAACTAGAGATCCTTGCAGTTACTGAAATAGTAATATGAAAACAAAAAGGACCCACTTCCTTGCTTTGGCTGTAGTAACAGTAGGACAGCGGCACAAATTTGCAACTGCAGAATGACAGCTAGCATAAGAGCAAGAAAAAGAAGAAATTTTCAAAGTATAAGCTTTTGTGCATTCTTTTAAAAAAATCTTAACTAATTTTAATTTTGCTGCTTTACTGTTCAAAAATTGGCAAGCTTTCCAGTGATTTATTCCTACCACACTAAGATCCAGATTCTGCTTTGAAATATATAAATATGTGTATTTTTTTTAAAAAAACCAAACAAAACCCCCACACTTCAGACCAAGACCTGAGTTAGCTTTAAGAATAAAGCTAATTGTTTCTCCAACACTAGAAGCACCTGAGGCTGCAGTGCTTTTACAGTGAGAGAGGACTTGTAAAGACAGATGCAAGGCTTCCACCCTATGGCTACCCATAACCCAAATCAGGTACAGTTGGAGCAAACAAGAAGGGAATGTTTTTGCTTTGCCTTTCATTCACTTTAGTTCTAACTAACACTAAGTCTTCCCTCCCACTCCAGGATTTTTCCTTTTTTTTTTTTTCTTCTTTTTTTCTTTTTGAGACATCTATGTTAGCTTATGGTGAGATGCTACTTAGAAATGTAATACAGACATGCCAGGGAACACACAAGGCTAAAAGAATGTTAACTTTATTTATGAACATGTGATTTGTGTTTATACACATGCTAGTAAACAAAAAGAAAAATAACTTTTCAAGAAATAAAAACCCATCTGAATTAGATCAAATACTATAAACGTGGTTTACATAAATGCATTACATTAACTACTAGGGTCACTGGGCCAGTTAAACTAACTGAAACTCACAATGAGAGGCCAAAATTCATGTCCAAAAAGGAATTCAAATCAATCAATAACAGAATTACCGATGCAGATTTAGACTTAGTGTTTTTAGACCTACACACAAAAAGTTTTCAATTTTAAGTTGATTGTATACCATTCCATAAGAGTCAGAGGCTGTATTCTTCACAGAACACAGACCCAGAGTTCATGAATTTCTAGATTAAGTTATCCTAACAGCTTATCAAGTGATCAGATCCAATGATCCAGGGTTAGTGTAATGCCTCACACCATTCTAGTGAAGAAAAAGCAGTTATACTTAAAATAAAGATGAAAAATAAAAAACACCACATAGTAATTTTTATACTATAAGGACTATTTTGAAATGCGTAGTTACACATAGTATTCAACCCAAGTGGCAAATCAAGATCTAGATCATTACGAGTCAAGTATTTCCGTGTATTACTTATTTATACTTTAGCAGCAGAATGACAGTGTTTTCAAACCTGAAGAAAAATGCTGCACTTTTTCCAAATGTAAATTCAAAGTGGTGGTATACTAAAGAAAGGCTTAACCTTTGAGAAATTAAAGCAGCATCTAACCCTGAAGTCACCCAGATCCAAAAATGTACTGCAGGCAAAAGTTAAGAAAAATGACAGGGATTTTCCCCACAAATGCACCAGGCTCTAACCTGGCACCAAAATTTGTATCAGATATTTTCATTTGCAGACAAACTATTAAGCTAAACTGCTTCATCATATAAAGTGGAAAGATCAAATGCAGAACTTTAGAATACCACTTTGTGTAGCAACGATACTTAAATTCACGGCAATCTATTAAAGACATTTACGTACTCAGAGGGGCCCAAACAATATCACTTCAATTATACAGTTTTAGGAACAAATACTCAAGTATTTAAGGACATGAAAAGGAATCATTCAGCTGCACAGAACTGTCCTCAAAACATATGGGCTATGTTGGTTTTGGTATTTGTTTGAACCCCCAAGTCAAAAGTAAGAAACAGTATCAAGTTTAACAATAATGGTTTCTCAGTGGTTTTTGATTACATTTTCAAAAACCATTAGGCAAAAAAAAGTATTTAAAAACAAAAGCTAAGTGATACAATGTGAAAATGGCAAAAAATACACTCCAAACAATTTTTATTGCAAGAAACAAAAAGCACACAACAACCTATACAAACATACATATTACTAGCTATAGACAGACAGATGTAGAACATGGCACCATGTTCAATTGTGCAAACCTCAAACCTACATGATCTAAAAATGATCATACATTATCTGTACAACACAAAGTCATACAGGAAATATTCTAGCATATTCAATATGAAATACAATGCATTACTAGGCACAAATACCAATATTCACATTAGAACTGTGCAAATGATGGTATTACTCAGTTTTTACTATGCTGAATCAAATACATGGTATTTACAACATATGCTATGCTTTACTGGAAAATATATTAAGTTAACGTTTGGAAAATTAATAAAAGGCTACATTGTTTAAAATTAAGTGCAGTGTGTAGAAAAAAGTGTGAGATTGTGTTTTTACATACTGCTTTTGATGTTCCAGTCACTGGCTCAGTTCGACTTCTAGAAGAAGAAATAAAGGTGATCAGAATTTAAAAATAAAGCACTTGTACCCAACATAAAGCAGTGAAAACAGATTACAAAACCTGAACATCAAAACATTATGTTCCAATAGTCTAGCGAATGTGGGAATTTATTTGTATACATAAAGTGTTCTCTCTTGGTACATTCAGGCCAACCAAAAAAACCCCCAAAAATCACATTTCTACTTTGTCACCAATTACTCTAAGACTTACAGATATAGAACACAACAGTGCAAGAGGAAGTCCTCAGATATTTTGCCTCTGCTATGCAAGTATCAAAAATATGAAGTCTGTTCTATGGTTTTGTGTTCTTAAATAATCATCCACCAAAACATGAAGGTAGCTTTAGCCAATCTGTATATCCCTAGTATGACAAATAGGTACCAGATACAGTACTTTCACTTCTAAGGAAGAACAGTGATAGTCTAGCACTTCGAGGTGCAAGTTTACTTAAGTGAAAAAAAAATAAAAAATCAGTCATCTGACAAAAGAATAACATAAAAAATGTCAGCGGCATAGTCTTTAGAACAGTGTTTCTTTGTGGAAGCCCAAGCACTGTGTTCAGATATCTACTATATTTAGCCATGAAAGTGCCAAAATACTAAACGTGTTACATATGCTATATTGACTAAAAATAGTAGTAGAAATGTCACCTGAAAGCAGTTTCTAGGATTTTGTGCGATTTAGGAGTCCTGTGACAAAAAAAAAGGTCTTAATTGCCAGAATTTGCTTTAAGATACTCTTGAAAATGCTACAATATTTTAGGAAATATTTATTACATTTGAAAACTTGCTGAGATTCCACATACTCATTGATCTGTATCTGCATGCTACTCATCATGAATCAGACATGCAACCATTGATATAGTTAACAAACAATTCATACATCATCCAAAGTGTCCCATGAGCAGAGGCAATTCAAAGGCTGCTGTGGATTTTATGTACAAATAGAAAGGCTCGTGCTTCCTGCCACTGCTAGAACACCACCAGGCTCGCAAGTACAGCCACGTACCTCCTGAAGATGAGGAAGTACAAGGAAATACTTTAGATTACCACACAATGGTTTCTTCATCCATTTACCTTGAAGAACATACTACAAGGCGAGTAACACGTTTTGAAGGCCTCTCCACTATTACAGCATACATTCATCATTCCCAAACATTAACCCCTCTACCAGTTGTTTCTGCAATGCTTCCAGGTGAAGGAATAGAAAGCTAATCTGCCTGGCTGTCAATGCTAGAACAGCAGTACCCTTCTTTCCTTATCCCCACATACAGGTATTTATTTGATCTTTGATGCTAGCAGCATCTATACTCTCATTTTAGGGCAGCATTACGATACCAGGAGAGGGTGCCATCCAACCAGAAATGGAGGGTACATTGACAAGACAGCACTCAGCGTATGTATTTAAATAACCTCCCCCCAGAAAGGCCATGTTTGTAAGCCCAATGCTGTGGCATCCAGAATTACTAGATAGTGCCCGAAAGCACTGCAACAACTATTGCAGTAGTATGCCCAAAGTTTACATGCAGAGCCACACAAATTCAGGGTTTTAACTTGCAAATGCTTCATGGGTACCAGGATGCTGCTGTACTGTTTGTCCGAGACACACTGTAACTCATCAGTCTATTTATTGAGAACCAACATGAGAAAGACAGGGCAAAACCACAAGCTAGTAATATCTACTAATTGTGGTGAAGAGCCATATCTACAAGAGCGCTGGAAGACATGGCCATTCAAACAATGCTAATGTAGCTAATATAGAATGGGACTGTATGAATACGTAAATGACAGCAATAATCCTGCAGTCAGGATTGCATTTGAATATTTGTAATTTTAATCAATACATCCAATCCTCCGTCCTCTATAAATCTTAGGAATACAGAATTAAAACCAGGAGCACAGATACCAGCTTAGTGTAAAAATAGACTTAGAAAGATAGCTAGTAACATTTGGTAATGTGCTAAACTGCTTACTGAGTTTCAGGTTTGGAAAGGATTAACTATTCCTTTATCATACTTGCACAAAAGGTGATAGACTTGAGAATGCTGTTCTTTTTCTCTTGCCCAAAATGGACATTGTCTTTAGGAAACTAATGGGATTCACTTATGAATGGAACTTCTTGTTTGCGTGGTTCGCCAACTGGGCAATCCTTGATTTTGCCTCTATAGCTAGTCTGCAACCCCCCCAGATTTGGGGTGTAAAGAATACCTGCCATATCCCACCCCTCCCTCTGCCAAATGCAAGAAATAGTCAAACAATGAGAATCAGACTCTTCTGAGATGAGAATAAATTATAAATTTACACTACAATGCATATCTGTCTTTACTATAAAAGCAAACACATATAATATGGAACCTCCCCATGTGGAGGAAACAGGACCTAAAACTTGGATCTCAGAAAAATCAACCCCAAGAACAAACTCAATCTTGAAAGTTACCATTGTTGGAGTTTGAACCCCATGTCCCAGCAGGCCTAAAAATTTAAGTCTCCTTTGGGACAGATAAATTAAGATCTACCCCATTAAAACAAAAATTAACAGCGGCTTTAACAAGAAAGGCACAATCTGAATGCCTCTGTAAACTAGTATCAATAAAAAAAGTTAACGCACTGAAACCCCTCACAAAGATTACAATGCTTTATGGATACTTACATAACATATGTTTTGCTGGTAGCTTTAACTCCTCCAATAGGTATTCTTCTAACAATTACCGATGAGTTCTTAGGAATCAGGGCATTATCATCTGTGTACTCTGAAAGCAACATAAATACAGAAAAAACACTAGTCAATTCATAAGAATGTATATTAATGTGTAATTACATACCACTTCAGAGAATCCCTTTACAGATCTAAAAGCAAAATTTTGTATGTAACATCACACTTTTATTGTCTCAACACACTAACGGTACCTTTCAAGAAATCTTCAGGTTTGATAAACACAAGCAGCAAAATATATTTTTTTTTTACAAAAATAGCTTGAATGCCAACAGCAAAATGGACTCAATGGTCACTAAAAGAGAGCCTGCTAATGCATTAAGTTCTTTCCTGATCTAGCTTAAGTTGTTTTTGCTTCTGCTAGGCTACAAAACCAATAGATCTTTGGAGAAAAACAAGCCACAGGCATAAACCGGATTCTAAAGTCTGACCAGCTTGCCCTGAAACAGGCACTTAGCTAAAGCATGAAAACTCTGTGCCATTGCTTTCACAGCTGTTACCTAAAAACGACTCACCTATGCTGCTAGTGTTCAAGACTGACAGAACACAGGGGAACAGAGCCTGCCATCTCTGTCGATTTCTTGGAGCTCTCCCTCAACAACCACACTTCTCAGCTGCTCAGTGCTTTACGTTTAAATGGAAACGAAACTGGCAGTGCTAGAATTTGGATCACAAAAATATGAGGGTTTTTTTTCTGAGCCTGCTTTCGCAAGTAGGGCAGAATTGGCTCAAACTGAAGTGGTATCTCCCCCCCTTAAGCTAATCATCTAGTTCGAATTAACCAGAGATGCAAATTCTTTCGATTCAGTTCTTGCAGAGCAGAAAGACTCAAACTAAATTACTTATGAAGACAGCCTTCAAAAGCCTTTTGAAAACAGCGTGTGCCTGAAGCTATCCATGCTTTGCCTTGGCTTATACCATGTCAGTCTTCTGAAAAGGAGGAAAGCTTTCTGACCTTTTACATAAGGACCAAACAAAAAAACCCAACTACCTCAGATACTTTGACTGAGTAAGCTTAAAATGCAAAGATCTCTCCACAAGAATGGTTTCTATATTGTACATACACAGCTGGATATGACTAAATATTTTAAAGCACTATCAGCAGCCATTCCCTGTAATCTGCTGAGAGCTTTAAATATTAAAAGCCCTTACCTTTGCAGACCAGGTAAGAACGATGGTCTGAAAACCAAAGATGCTGTATATCTTATCTAGTTAGGCTCTCTTAGGGTGGTTTTTCTCAGTGTTCACGTACAAAATACAAGTATTTCACAATTATGCTCTGTTTTTCAGTATATTATTCCTACAGGCAGGAACCTCCCATACACCAAAATATACCTACCAGAAGACATCTTTTCAACAACTAAATGAAAACGTTAATTCTATTTCCAAATGACAGAATGCTTCTTCAGAAAACTGAGAAATCATTTAGCTGAAACTAATTTCTGATCTTCCCCTAGGGAACTGAACAGCAAGCTTCCTCTGGACTTCACAGTAGTTTAAAACTGTAGGAGAAAGAACTACTAGTGATGAAAACAGAGCCTTTTACAGAAGTCGTATCCTTAAACCAACCCCTAGAGCTCTTCTCAAGAGGAAGATCTAACCCTTACACAGACACTTGCCAAAAAAGGCCTGCACTGGGACTTTTCTGATGGAGAAGGAGCTCAAAGAGTACTGAGGCCCAGACCAACAACGGGGAGATAATGCCCACTGCAGTTCTAGAAGCCCAAAGCAGCTGTTTCTACCTGTTGAGCCATAGAGAGTATTCTTTCTGGTCCAGATCATACACCACTGGACTGAGATTTCAGAGATACAGGATAAGCAACAGTGGCTCCACAAAAAGGCAGGAGTTTGCCACACCTGTACTGAACTCAGGATTGCAGTAGTTCTGCAGAAGATTACAAATGGCAGCACACACCTCTTCCAGAAAGAGATTGTATGTATGAGGACAGCAACCAGTGCATTTATTCACAAATTATGCAAGCCTGCAGACATCAATTTGAACATGCACAACAGGTGTATGATGCAAAAAGAGGAAAAGATGCTCTTTAAGTATTTTGTGACAATCCATTCACCATTAGAAGAGAAACATTGACATCTGCCTTCTGAATAGCCTATCCTTGTGTGTGTATGTATAGAAATACATGGTTGTTTTCAGTCTGCTTAAGTGCACAGTGAAAAGAGCTCCAGCCATCTAATAAGAGACTGATCTAAAAGTGAATTCACCTTAAAAGTCAATCAGTACACATTTAAATGTATCAACAGAAGAGCAACAGCAGCTTGGTGAAATAAAGGCTTTCTTTGTATAGGACACTTATCACAGCACGTATTTGTAGTTGGTACTTGAAGTATCCCACTAGCTTGATCACTGTGTCAGAGAATTTGTGGAAGAGCATTTACATACAGCAGAGTACATTGCTGAGTTAGTTCTGTGAAGCGACCTGATACCAGTTGGCTTGAATACATTTATTTTTCCTTCACCTCAATTAACTGAATTCATTTTGGTGATGAAATTTTATTAAAAGTGATATCAAACAATGTAGACTAAAAAGTTAACTTTTTTTTTTTAAATAGGAAAGGACTAAAACTGGAGCACTATTCCCAAAGCCCTTGGAAATTTTTGTTTGCTCAGTTTGAATTTAACAGACTCCAGCTCAGTCTAGCAGCTCTCAGACTAAACTGGCATCTCCCAGCAGGAACCTGTTCCCTGCAGGCAGCAACATCCCCTAGTAGAGACTTGGCAATTGCCAGGACCTACAAAGCAGTGTCGCTCTGCCTCACCACATGATTCCACATCTGCAAAGTGAGCAATGATGTCATGCTCGACAAGGCTACTTTTCACACTTGTCGGAGCAAAGCTCCAATAGAAATGTTCAAAGCTGGAGGTAACAATGTTGTTGATTCCTATTTCCTTGCAGCACAAAACTTGTTTTACTGCCAGTCATGGCCAGTAAGCAGCTAACTGGGCTTTTGTCAATCTGACCTGTGATTAAAAATAAGGATTCCATTAACTCAGAAAGCTTGCAAAAGCAAAGAAGGATTCAGATGTTAAAGTCAAGAGCAGAGAAGACATAACAGTCTACAACTTGCCATCTATTCTACAAGAATATAGTATACTTGAAAGAGTCAAGGGGAAGCAGTACTTCAAGGAATGAATGGATGCAGACAAGTTAAACAACAGCTACTTTGACTGCTGCCTCACACTGACTTAGAAATCCGAAATCAACAATTGCATTAGGGTCCACAACCTTCTTCCTGCAAAAAACATACAAACAGCTCAGGCTATGCTCTGAAGTTTGTACTGCTTTATATTTAATGCACAATTTTAAAATCCCATTTTAAAATTAATCTATAATTCTGAAAATCTGCTAGTTTTAATAATTTGTGTCATAGGTATACAATAAACAAGCTACTAAAAAAAGTTCCTGCTTTAATCCACCATTTTGAGTCTGACAGCACTGCAAAAGCATCCCTCTGAGCACTAGCTAGAGAACTATTTTCACCCAGATAAAGTACAGAAGCTCATCAAAACAGAAATCATCAGAAGGCAAGCCTATATGTGAAATGACAAAGAAAAGCCTTTATTAGGCTTAGATGCCTTGCTAACCAGCTATTATGCTACTGGGGGAAGGATTTGCAGAGTAAGAGATGAACACGACTACTAACTTGCCAAATTACCTCTACCAGAAAACAGGGTAACTCCCAAGCACACATTTTCTCCCTACCACATAAAGATATGCTTTCTCATTATGTGATTTTTTAAAACTCTATTCTAATCACCACCACCTGCACACTTTGCAACAAACAAACCATCTATGTAGCCGGCACTGAAAGCACTGCCTCGAAACATCCTGATTAACAGACTGGACTACTACTGCTGGATTTTCAGCTTCCACCAAAACAGGTATCAATGATCTCATCTACAACTGGTATACCATAATTTCTTGAATTAGCTAGTTCAGTAGGCCAAACAGCTCATAGAACTTTCATTTGCATTATTACTATACAGTACTGTGCTCCAAAAGAGCACCTATATTGCTTTGAAAGGATTAGTTAATAAAATCTAACATACTTTCAATCATAAATCTGATTATACAGACCACTCAATGTCTTATTGGCAATGCTTGTCATTTCAGCGTGTGACTGGGAAAGCAAAAGCAATGCTGGAGACAACATGGTAATGAACCAAACCCAGCCTGCCCTAAGCACCTGGCCAAGGGACATTAACCCAGCTGACAGCACACCCCCGAGAGGTCCCAACCCTGCTGGTGACGGGGCCCAAGCAGCTGGCTCCCAGAAAGGCAGTGCATGAGCTCACTGTAATATCATCTTTTTTGAATGGGTACACGCCTTACCCTAAACCCAACCAGGAAAACAGGGAACTCCATACCCTTTCTGAAAGCTCTACACAGTAATGCTGCATGGCAGCCCAATAATTAATTGCACTCAGAGGTGTAACCAAAGTAATCCCCCATACTAGCACTGCAACGCAAAATGGCACAGTGAGGGGCAAGGTTTAAAAGTTGCTTAAATGTTCTCTCTAAAGTGCTATGTTTGCACTGGGTTGAAGACATTCCAGTAGACAGACAGAAATCAGCTGTGAGGCCAAATGATTTCATTCAGAGTTAGCATGAGTTTGTTTTGAAGGCATCACATTGTGGCATTACTAAACAGTAAAGTGCATACTGCAACACTGAACTCAAGCAAGTTCTGAGTTCAAGAGACAGTCTTACAAGAGCAATACTCTTCCTTAAAACTATTCAAAGACCACTTCAGAGTCACATTTTTGATTTTTTTTTTATTTTGTCTGATAAGCAGAATAGCACATTCTCCAAGTGTTTTCAGTCAGGATGTTACAGGGCAGGACAGAGCACTCAAGAAACTTGAGTTCTGGAGTTTGCAGTTCTTCCACAACATTGTGAGAACATCTATTATAAAAGACAGGTCAAGAAATTCAGATCAAACTAAAAGGTGGCAAGTTTAAATGCATCATTCTTGAGCACAGGCTTTTTGAAGGGAATTCTGCCTTTATAGAACGTGCCTCTACAGTAAGCATGCAAGAGGACACCCTGCCTCCCCTTTCTTAAAACTGCTCCCAACCATCCATTTTGCCTTCCCAGCATCTTAAAAGGAGTCCATCTTTTTTTTTTTTTCACTGATATTTAAAGTCCTCTTTACTTTTAGCTTATATTAGCATTGCTTCTATTACTAGAGTTCCATTATGGAAGTAACAGTTACTGATCTGTAAAAGGCTAGAGTACTCTGAAAAATCTGAACAAGCAGGCCATCTTCACTCAAGGTTCACTTTGTTCTTTCCAAAATCATTTCAACATTTAGTCAGGACTCCTGCACAAAGTTATAAAAACCCAATACTTTATGTCCACATGTAAGAATTCCAGACATTCCATTTGGCGGAATATGCTGGTCTAGCTTTTTTCTTTATCTTCTGAAGGTGAGTTTAAGCATCTACATCTGATGACTAAAACCCGAAATTCACACTTATGCATATAAACCAAAAATTTGCCGTACATATATATTGCACAGAAATGTATTCTCTAGCTTTGCTCTGAAAACTACTGGGGGATTTTTGCGTTTTCACACAGAAAATGCCCTTACAAAAACTTCAGTAAGCCATCTGTGTCACTAATATATTTAAAATTTTATGCTCATTTTACAAAGGTCAAAGTGCAACACAACCTACGCAGAGGAGGATCTTGTCCCTGTTAAACGAGAGCAATGCTCTTTGAAGTATGAAAGACATTCCTTCTTTAACTTCGCATTTAGGCAACACCATATTTAACAGGTTCTAGTGAAGTGCATACTTTTTCTGCACAGGATTCTGATTATGTATGAAAACAAAGCAACACACTTGGTAAGACCAGTCTTATGTCTATTAGAGTGACACTTTATGGGGTAACATATTTATGACCATAAATTTTTCTTCTAAAACTTTGCCTTCTGTTCCTCACCTGCTATAACAGATTCCATGTGTTTGGCCTATTTCGAAACCTTTTTTCTTCTGGTGATAATAACTGGCCTTCATCACAGTTTATTACCATCCAGCATTCTGGTTTTAAGGCTCTTTTTTTACACAGACCCAACTATTACAGGAGTGATGTCAGCCAGTTGGACATTCAGCCTGCTAGCAGTTGTGAAGCTGAAAGTACATTAGCAACTGAAGACAAAATTCAGAGACCCTTCTGCAGCAAAGCCCTTAAAGTGAATTAAACATTTTTTTCAAAAGCTTTTGAAAATTTTATTCAATACTACTGGAAAAATTCAAGACTTCTGAAACGTATCTCTATCTGTGTATGTCACTCAATCCAATGGCATCCCTAAGACCCCTAACATTGCACTGTTAAGTCTCTTCACAGACATCCTCGTCAAAATAGTTTAAATATCTGTAAATAAATAGCAAGCTTAAGGTCCAACCACTTTGAAGGCTAGGGCTGAAGTTAGTTACCACAGTGTACAGATCATTCTGTTTAATACAGGAAACGGGAAAAGAAAAAAAACCACTGGCACAGATTTTAAAGAAAAGACTGTTGCAAGAGTGTCACAGAACCACAGATCAAAAAAAAAACCAACTTAAGGTTTAAGGAATGAAAACACTTTACAGTTCTTTTTATTTCTGAAAAGCCATATCCCAAAGTCTTCAATCACATTCAAACTTATCAAGAGGCAGACTACCGAACTGAAATATTGTACCAAGTAATACGAAACTGTTATCATCTCTGAGAATCAAGCACCATTTATTAGATTTAAAAGAATTTACGACTTCTCCAAGAACGTTTCTGACGTATGTTCACCATAAATGTTCTGCCATAAAACTTCACTACTATCCTTATACGGTTAACATGTAGTACTGGGGGGGGTGGGGTGGGGGGGTGGGTTAGAAATTAATGATGAAATGATAGCCAATAGCATCTGAATGACAACGTCTTTGGCGTAGAAAAGAAGTTACATTAAGAAGAAATTCCGAAGTGTAATTTAGATGCAAAGAACACTCATGTGCAAGACAGCTTTAAATGGTCTGCACAGAGTATAACTCACAGGTACGCTCTGGATCCCAAACGTTGCTAGTGAGCAATTCCTGCACCTGGCACAAAACCTAGTTTTCCAACGCAGTGGGGTGAAAGAAGTTGAAGACAAAACTAAGTCACCAAACCCACTTTTTTCCTTCAAATTAGCCATCTATTTCCCTCACTTTCAGCCTCCTCTACCAGATTTCACAGAAATCCGGCAAGTTTGTTATTGCAAGATCTCCTCCCACATTTCCATATCATTTTACGCAGAAGAATCCCAGGAAACCAAAACTTTTGTAAGCACGGCATGTCGCACACCAACCACGTATTCTTCCGTGCCTAGCTCCGCGTCTACAACGCACATCCGACGGCAGTTGTCAGAACAGCAACTACAAAAGAACAGCCCTGTGAGGCCCCCAACGCCAAGTCACAGCTACCGACGGCGGCCGAACCGCATTATCGCTTCCCACCTCGCCGCATCCCCGGCGCCGCTCGCCCTCCCGGTCGCGTCCCGGCCCCCCCCCCCCCCCCTCGCCCCGCACGCCGGCGGGACGGGCCCCTGGCTGACTCACGCTTCGCGGGGACGAGCCACAAAGGGCAGGCCGCGCCGCCAGCAGCCGAGCGGCCCCCGAGGCCCCGCGCCCGCCGCCCCCACGCACCTTCTTTGGTCTGGGCGTTGGTGATCTGTAGGTCGCAGTCGGCCGCCTTCAGCTTCTCGCGGCCCATGATCTGGCGCTTGAGGTCGCACAGGGAGATGTGGAGGCCGTCGAAGGTGACCGTATCATAGTTGAGCTTGGAGGAGAACTTGTAGTGGACGCACGACATTGTCGGGGCCCGGCGGTTGCCTGCTCCGCGGCAGACGGCGTCGCGGCCTCCGCGCCGGGTTGGGGCCCGCGGCGGCGCGGGGCAGGGCCCGCCGGAGGGGGCCGGGGCAGGCGGCGCGGGCTGAGCTCGGGCGGGCCGGCGGCGCTCAGAGGCCGCGGCGCTCCGCCATGGCCAGGCCCCGCGGCCTCAGGCAGACTCGGCTGGCGGAGGCCTCAGGACTCCATCGCGGCGGCGCTGCGAGGCCCCCTCCGCTCCCCGCCTCCGCAACGACTACCGGCCCGCGGCGATCGAGCTGGGCCGCGGCGGCGCCCGCCCGCCCGCCTCCTCCTCCTCCTCCTCGCAGATCCGGGCGGACGACGGGGACAGGGGCCCCCCGCGGGCCCCGGCTCGGCCTCCGCTCCCTCTCTCGCACGGCAGCGCGCCCAGGCCCGGCCAGCTCGCTATGGCGGCTCGGGCGCCCCCGCCTCAGCGTTCGACGCCGAGGGGTTTCCCGGCCGCCAACCGCACGGGCCGCGGCCAGCGCCTCAGCTGCGCAGGCGCAACGGCGCACCGCACCCACCACCCCTCTCCCGCACCTCCCCCCCGCGCGCCCCACGTGACCCAGCGCATTATGACAAAAGGCCCGCGTCACGTGGGCGCGGCGGCCCCGCCCTCTTCGCCCTAACGCCGAGCGCCCCCTAGGGGACGGGGGCGGGCGGGAGCGGCCCTGGGAGCCCCGGGCCCGTCACCGCCCCGGGCCGCGGCTGCCCCGGCTGCCCCGGCTGCCCCCCTCCCCGGCCTGTCACCGCCCGCTGACCTGTCGCCCCCGGGGCCTGTGGTGTCCCTCCCGTCACCTCCACGGCTTTCGCCACCCAGCGTCACCTCCTGTCAGCGCCCGGGCCTGCGGTGGCTCTCCCAGCAGCCCCCGGGCCCGTCACCGACCCATGTCCCGTCACCCGCCCAGGCCTGTCACCAGCCGGCGTCCCCTCCTGTCAGCAGCCGGCCTGGGGGAGACGCGGCGGGCTTGGCCGCGGGGTGCTCGGCTGCCGCAGGGCCAGCGAAGGGAGGGGACATCCCTCCTGGCACCCCACGAGCTTCGGGGGGCTTTGGCCTGCCGCCTTGTCCGTGCGGAAGAACGAGAGCGTTCCCCTTATCTCCCACACGAGCGAACAGACGACACAGCAGGCCATCGTTAGGGTTCCGCTTCTGCTCAGAAGGGGCCACACCAAAGCAGCGGTTCGGTAAAAGGCCCCCACTGCCAGTCAGCCGATCGGAGGAGCGATCCCCCGCGCCACGCACGCCAGCGTCCCGCAAAGCCAATGGCACCCGGGGCGGGAGAAGGACCCCGCCGCGCAGGGCAGATCTTGGGAGCGTGTTGGCACTCGTGAACCGGGCACAGATGGCAAAAATGCCGGGAGAAAACAACACTTTTTTCCGCATCTCAGAACGTCTCGTGAAAACGCAAGTGACGGAATTTACAAAGCAGTTACGCTGCTGACACACAGCCGAGCACCAGCCCAGTATCAAAGACATGTCTGACAGGGTGACTGATAAAACAAAAAGAGCAGGTTTCAAAACGACTAGATAGGTTCTCTTTTTCAAAGGCAAGAACGGGTAGTCTGAATTAGAAATGAGAAAGAAATTAATTAGAACAGGGAACAAAACTTGAGCAGAAATAAGGGAATTAAATGCTGCGTGTAAACAGCAAAATACACCACAGGAGGACAGAAAAATCATTACCATCTTATAGTTTTCATTATGCAGGCAATGACTGCAACTTAAAATATCTATTAATGTTTTATTATGCAGATGATTGCTTTTTAGTAAAGGAGCTATTTGTTATTTCCACAAATCTATGATGCACACTTTACTTTCTTTGCAGGCATCTAAGCTTTTTACAAGACCAAGTAATTTATACCATGCACATTTCTGTATGAATCCTCATTTTTCATTTACCAGTTATTTGGCCACTAATATACTGCAGAAAATTAAATTATACAACTAATGTTAGTCACCTCCTTGTGGATTTCTTATTTTTATTAATGTCATGATTAAACCCACAACTGTTTAAAGTTACGTACTGGTTGCACATCCAATCCATTTGTTCAAACTTACAAAGTACAATCTTCCACTTAAGAATTACTTATTTTCTAACCCTCTGGCCACAAGACTTTACAGAGAAAACCTTTTGAACCTTGGAACATCAGCTGGCACAGTGCTATCTCAAACAAATAAATCCAAAGACAAATACATTTTTTAAGTAAAAATAGCAAAGGCTTGGAAAAAAACATCTAAAATTTCAGTCTAGGAGACTTCTGATACCTCAACCCTACAGGTAACATTTAGAGATTTCGTCCACTCCAGGGGAAGAAGGATCTGCATGAACAAGGTGACTGTCAGGTTATATAGGGTCTCCAAACTACATAGGATCTGTGTAAAACAAATTGTCTCCATTAGAGAGGCGGGGAGTAGATTGTCCTTGGTTTAGTTTTCAATAATTACAGAACGTCAGCATACCCAGATTACGGTTTTTTACACCAGCTTCCACATGAGTACCAGATCTGTGTACCAGGCGGATCACCTGCCGTATCAATTTGTTCTGAATCGGACGTGCGCACAGCCGTACCAGGCTGATTCAGAGCAGACACTATACTGTGTTTATGCTGTCCTTTGGCTTTTGCCAGCAGCTGGACAGCAGCTGATACCTGATCTGGATAAGGTCTGCTGGGACAAACTTACCTCTTCAATAAGCTTCAGAACAAATTTGTATCAGCAGAGTTTGTGCCAGGTCAGCACATTGCATTGTGTCATCCCAGCCCTTTTGATCCGCTATTAGGCGTCCTAAAAGGAATGCAACGACTGATGAAGCCCAGCCTTAGGGTCTGTTCACACAGCCAGGAGATAATGTATCGGAGGTGGCCGGTGGCTTTACAACTCCCAGCTCTCCACAGCGCTGCCCAGCCCTGCCTTGCCCAAGGTTAATCCCCCTCCAGAGTCCAGCAGAACTTGCTTGGTTGCTCCCTCAAGCATTTCAGCCAAAATGGCCTGACCTGGTGATGATCTGCAGCTCAGGCCGTTGGAGCTAACGCTGCTCATTTGGACCAAAGCAGGATAAACGATGCACCCATGAGCATCCGAGCTGTGAGATCGGAGGAGTAACCTCTGGCAGGAGGGTGGTGAAAGCAGTTAAAGGTGGGAATCTGGGCAGCAGCCACCCAGCTACACCCAGAGGAGGATGCGTGACCGGATCCTGACTGCCTGGGAATGCTGCCGTATCTTTACTTAGACAAATTCATCTTACACAAAAGGTTTGACGCCTGTTAAATGATGTTTACCACATTCAGCAGAAATGCTCATGTCATAACAAACAATTAGCTTGCTGTTGCAGCACGTAAGAAAGTGTTCTCAGTTACCCACATTCATAACTTTAAAAAAAACAAATTGGGAACCTCCTAGGGAGGAAGGAAATACCCCGTGACTTTCAGAGGGAGCTGGGTTATATTCTGAAAGTAATTCAAAAACGAAAGCAGCATTAACACTTGGTGTTCTCCGCACACCTGTTGGCATCAAGACTATTTTTGTAGCTTTAAGTTAGTTCTGTAACTTTTAACTCTTTTGCTTTCAAATGCATTCAGCAGTAAATTGTTCTCCAAGTTCTGCAAAACAACCTAAAATGTAAGTTACCCAAGTTTTGTTGTCACTTTTTTAGGTCATACTCACAGATTAGTTAAAAAAAGAGCAATAAAGAGAAACCATTTACTTTAAAAAGTAATTTCAGCGGTTTACCATTACTGATCATTAGGAGCTGTGTAGGGAACTTCATCTCATTTACCACTTTATTGATTTAGAAGCAGCTTATCTATGTACAGTTCTGCTGCACTGTACTGAGCACCTTTTGCTGAGCAGTTGTCTGTGCTGCTTTAATTCTGAAATACGCAAGCTCTTGGACTGAGGGCTGAGGCAGAATTGTTCCCAAGTGTGTGCGAAGTACCTGTTGTACAACTGAACGACACAAAAAGAAACAAAAAAACCTGCCCTCAAAGCCAAGAAGGACAAATTATTTCTGATAGCTTTCAAGCTGCACGAGCAAGTCTGTTGGAAAAGGACATGCAAATAAGCAGGTTGGCATAGTAGGAAGGTATATATTTGCATTTACTTCTTCAGTCTGTTTTGTCAGAAGCAAAGACTATACTTCTTTTTTTGTGTTTGGTTTTTGTTTGGTTTGGGGGGTTTTTTGGTTGTTTTTTTTTTTTACTTTAGCTGTGAGTTCTGTGCAAGAGAAGAGGACCTTGCAATGCCATGAGCACTCAGGGCTCAAGCGATCCGATCCGAGAGCCCGTATCACCGCCTGCAGAGCCAAGGGCCCACGTGGCCAGTTTTGCTGGAATATCCACATTGCTCTGTAAGTCACAGTTCCACAACTCCGTGTCATCAGTCCAGCTTCCACGGTAGCACAGCTGCTGTCAGCAGGCATGGGTTAAAGCTAAGCTTTAATTAAGAATGACAATGTCATTAATACACTTAAAAACCCAAACCAAACCAACCCCAAAACGCCAATCCTTATCTGCTCCTGCTCTCTTCTGCTTAGCTCCTCTACACTCCATGTACACACACCCCACAGGCACAGCAAGCCGTGTCTCACCACCACATCACACCAACTTATTACCATTGATAAATTATTATATTTTGAGCACAATGATCAAAACTCAGAGCCTGGAGGGTGGTAAACAAAGGCATCTAATTAGGCAAGAGGAATATCATGCAAATGTCTGCTCTTTTGCATTGCTGAATAAAGGAAGAAAGCAAGTCTTGGAACCAGCATGCCAACATCTGTACACAGTCAGTAAGCACATTAGGGATGGCAACACATCACATTCACCAAATTTCCATCTTAGTCTTTATATCCACAGACCATATATGTTTATTGCCATAAACCAATGTACTATCCAAGTGCGGCACACCCACAGTTGCTTGAACTCTGGCTGTCTTTACTCAAATGCTCACAGAATTTAGGAAGGAAATTGTCATAACTTAGTATAACCCTCAGCATACTGCATTAAAACCCAGAGCAGTGGATTAATCACGCATGATCTCGAACATATTCCTCCACCTCTAAGTCTGGTCCCTTGGGCATGATGAGAATACTTCAAAGACTCCAAAAGGTTTTGGTGCCACTCCTTTCTGAAACAAAAGCTAGCACTCGGATGTGGTGGTGTGGTCTTCTGCGAGGAGGTCCTCACTTGAGCTGTGTCCGCTTTTTGCTGGTTCCAGTTCCACATTGTAGCTGTGGGATTTGATTTCCGCACAATTCTGTTGATTTCCCCTCTCACCCACAAGCTTAAACCTCTGATCATCCTGGATCTAAGCCAGCCTCGTGCAGCCAGGATCTCCCTTACACAGTGGAGTCCCCAGCTGTCTGTGCAGCACACCTTTCCAGCTACATAGCATAAAACCAGAGTTGGATCCTTTTGGGTTTTTTAGGACTTTTAAAAACTATTTTTTGAAGGGAGAAAGGAAAGGGGATTTTGTCAAATAAAAGACGAAGAAAGGACAATTAACACTGGGTCACACTCTGCTGATGAGAACAGGAGGAATGATAATCTGTTTGCAGAGGGACTAAAGACCCCACTTGCTCTGAGCACTGCAGAGCCCCTATCACTTGCTTGCACTTCATTCAGGCACCTTTTGGGGTTAGAAAGGGGGCTAGGATTCCCAACGGGCATTTTTTAACCCCGAGATATTTTCCAGGAGGAGTCGCTGAAGCATTCTAACTTCTGGGCTTCGTGATTCCCAAAGCTTCCCAAGAGAGAGATGCCTTTGCAAGGTAGAGGGAGGATCCCAAAATGCCAGTGCAGCATGCAGGAGGGGAGGCGCATGCCTTGTGAGAGCACCCCGAAGCTACCCACCCCTCCAGATTGCTTTCCTAAGACAATAGTATCAGCCAGGAAAGAAATCCAGACTTTTCCTTACCTTTGCCACTGTAACTAGAAGAAACTTTGTCAGAAACAGACCAAAGCTAATCAGACCACATCCTCTTGTTTTTAATAAATATCCCGTGCCATTGTTCTGATTCAAGACTGAAAAATAGTGGTTTGGGCACTGCCTGGTGAATACATGTGAAATGTGCTGGCCTGATAGCCCAGCTGGGGAGCTGTGAATCCTCCAGTTATTCTGGAACAATACAGAATAATTATGGGATGAAGAAGTAGAATTCTCTTATTTTGCGCCCTGCCAACATCCCTAATTGAATCATTGGCCCTTCTGCTGGGAGAGTGAAGAAGCAGCTTGGCTGTGACATTTGTACCCAAGCCTGGAAACTGGAGAAAGACCACAAGCTCCTTTTACCTGACAGCTGCCCAGTGGATTGCCCAGCTTGGCCATTACCTACTTGTCTGAGTTCAAACTAGTTACCCAGATGTGGAAGCTGGTTTTGTTAAAGTTCCTAGAAGTGTTCTCCCCACCAGTATCTGCCTGCCCTCCCATAAACTGTCCAGTTACTTTTTCATGAAAAAATCCATTACAGTTCCAGGACAATCCATTAAAGATTAGGATCCATCTGACTCATTCGTAATGGTCAGGGCTGCACCACCAGCCAGCCATCTATAACCGGAGCGATAGCCCTGCACGGAGCACTGCATCAGGGTGCCAGTGCTTGGATGATGTATCAGCATCGTACATCATCACACTACCATTGCTCAGCTGATGAATGGTTTCTGGGGTGGCAATGGCTGGGACAAATGGGCCCAGGGGCCCAAGAAAGGTGTTATTTATTATTTTAAATGCTAATAAATATTATGGATCTCTGTAAGGAACTGTTCCGCAATTTATGAAGTGAAAGGGGGAAGAAATAATTAACAGGCAAAGGAGAAGGACCTAGAGGTCCTAAGACGCTGAATAGCAGTTTGATTTCACAGGACCATCTTTGGTCTTTTTGGCAATGCCTCATGTGTTTCCCAAGATTATCGAGGGACTTAACTCTCCCCACAGGTTTGGTACTGTCGCAGATCACCAGAAATGCTCAGATGTTTTGGGATCAGTTGTCCCTACAGCCTCTTTGCAATGCAGTGTGTGAACAAGAATACAATGCCTCTGCTGAAATCTGGCATCCCAGGCAGTGGGGAAGAAAATTTCGTGTGGATTTTGTCCTGTTACTGCACAGAGGCACACGAGAGCTGGATGGTAGCAGACACTCATTTTGGCCCAGCTGTGTTTGCACGGGCAGACCACATCCCTGCTGCAGGCAGGCAGCCTCTGTCCCTGCTCGAGACCCCAGTGCAACAGAAACTTGTACTCTAATGCATGAGTGCCACCAGAAAACATCTAGCAAAGCATCATTATGGGTCAGGCCTCTTCCTGACCAACCTGTTTATTGGGATTGTTACGCATTTGTGCTTTTCATCTGTAAATTGCTTCCCAACATTAAGCAAGCCTTGAAGCGCGGTAGAAAGCAGGAAAGTCTGTAACTCCAGAACTGCTGAGAGGCACAGGTGTATGATGGCAGTGCCAGGCAGATTCACAGCATTCCCAGGCTCTGGATCATGCCTCCCTCAGCCTGTAAACTGGGGCTCCCAAATCGCTGCCACCCTGTGTGGCACTGGTACTTTATACCTGTGCAGAGAAAGTGACACCTTTCATCCCCTGCTGCTCCTGCTTGGCTTCCCCAGGAACCACAGTGAAAGACGCAGGCTGCCGTCCAGCAGCTGGGAAACCTCCGAGCCCTGGGAAGCGCTGGTGCCCGGACTGGAGGGGCAGCCTGGCCACCCACCGCCGAGCATCGTGGTGATGGTGTGCCCCAACCTCAGAGCCAAGTGCTCGCCCAAACTTTCAGGGACACCCGCTCCCGCCCAGGTGCCCTGCTTAGAAATCAATACCTTGGATTTTCCTAAGATAGTGTCTTTTACCGCGGTCAGTGTCCTGCCCCAGCTGAAGACGCTCGTGGGCTCTCCCTGCTTTGCTTGCAAGAGGTCCGGGGGCGGGGGGCGGACTCAGACACCTCGGTGGCACTGCATCACCCTGTGACGGTCTCTGTGGACTCAGGATCATCTCATGGGCACGGAGAGCCTCCCGTCACCATGTGGCCCATTCCCATCCGTGGTTCAGGAACCTGTGACCAGCTGAGACCTGGGCTCGCCTGGAACCCCTCAGCCAGCCCACAGGCGAGACCAGAGCTCACTGCCCTGCAGGGTGCTCTCAGGGTAGCACTGTGTAAAGGGTGTGATTTTTTTTTTAAATGAAAAAAACGAAGACGTTTCGTCATGTTTTAAGTTAATAATTTAACATTAGATCATGTCATTGCGGCAGAGACAGGCACGTGTTACATCTCTTTGCAAAAAACGTCACCTAAATACCAGAGGGTTAGGAGGCAGAAGAGGCAAGGAGCCTCTCAGCAATTCAAATGTGAGATCAAGAAGAAGGGAGGTTCTGCCCGGTGCCGAGCCAGCAGCGCACACCGACAGCACCTAAACAGGGAGGGCTTTGCCCAGCCCAGCCGCGCCGCGGTACCCAGCCCAGGGCTTACATAGCTGAGCTGCTTTTATTTCCTAGTTCTGTTCATAAAACTTTGGCATCTTAATAAAGCCTATGTTTTATGTATCATTCCTGCCTATCGGCACTGCAGGTGTTTGTACCCCAAATAACAGAAGTTCGGGGAGAAAAACCAAGGCTGCTGCACACTGCCAGTCCCATCACCCTCCCAAAACCAGGCAGGGAAGGAGGGAGACCCATTGTTATGAGGAAAAATCCTAGAGATATATGGGAACACAGAACCAACAGCTGACAAACAATGGAAGCCCGACCACAACAGCTGTTCCTTTGGGCAGAGCATGTCTGGGTGTTAGTGTCCTGGAAAACTGGGAAATTCTTTCAGCCCAAGTCTGCAAGTGCTGGCACAGCCCATCTGCTTTGTTTCCTCAGTCGTTTTCCAAAGTCCTCTCCCAATTTGCAATCCACTTCAAGTTTCTGATGTTTGCCAGTGCCCTAAGGCTTGAGGGACTTAGAGTTGAGAGAAACTGCAAAAGTTGGGCTGAAATACAGAAAACAAATCCAGAAACCTTCTTTTATGTCATGGGAAACAAACAACAAGGAAGTAAACAAGCAAAACCCCAGCCTGTAATTATGAAGAGAAGCTGTAGGTCCTGGGAGCTGCTCCCTCTACAGCTCAGCTTACACCCTCCAACATGCCGCAAACGCCCGTGCAGACCAGTGGAGTTGGGTTGACCCAGTTTTCAGTGGTTCTCAGCACTGGGCAGTCCCCGGAGGAGCAGCGGTGCAGGTGCCCGGGCAGACGATGCCATGGCTCAGTCCCGGGGACCAGCGCAGCCCCACTCCCCTGCACCCGGCCAGTTCTGGGCCAAGCCTGCCTGAGCCCACACGAGCCCTGGGGGGACCGTGCTGGTGTGTTCATAGGAATATAAAAGCATAAAACCCTAGATGCAAGCCATGACAGATAGAAGTAAACCAGTGCATCCCTCTGGTGCAAGGGCCAGCAATTTTCAATCTGGGCATCCTTTGTCATGAATTTACATGGATGTCTGAACTTATTACCCTTTGTACTAAGGAGAAGAAAATTGGCCCTATCAACTAGTCAGAAGATGAGAGCTCATTCCTCAGCAGGGGTTTGCCATCATCACAAAATGAATCAGGCGAGGTATAGCAGGACAAACAATTCCTCCCTGCATGAACAGTGTTCTGGAGTAAACGTAGCTTTTTCTGTAACAATCAGAGCTAATTTATCTAGAAAGTCATAAAAGCCATATAAATAACTTCATCAGCAAGTTTCCCCCTAATGAGTCTGCCCTGGGACCACTGCTACTCATGTCTGAAAGCATGCAAGACTCACAGCCCTGGCACTGTGCACCCCACAACGGAGCCTGTCCCCCTGGGGACGGTGCTCTCCCCGAGTTGTGATCCCAACTTAAAGCGAGATCTCCTCTGCAGAGGTTTTTCCTTTGATCCTATCCCAGAATGATGTCATGAGATGAGCCCACCTCTGGGTCTGGCATTGCAGCACAGACCTCTGTGACCCGACCACCAGACAAGCAGCAGAGCAGAGGACTCGGTCTGAAAGCAAGTGCGTGCCAGCATTTCTTCTGAGGCCGGCAGAGTTCAGCCCTCCCGGAATCGCAGAGGGGGATCATGCTGCTGGTGGGGACGTCTCCCCTTCCTCTGGGGAATCCACTGGCTCTGGGGAGATGCTGGCTCGTTATCTCACCATTGCTGACAGTGCTCAGCATCACCTCTCAATCTCATCCCCGCTCTCAGCGTGGAGAACACCAGGGGTGACCTTGCTACTTAATGAATCTCGAGTCGCTAATTATTCTGCTCAGTGAAAGAAAAGACAAAACTAACTCGCCATTGCCACCTCGTGAAAGAGGGAGCCTGATGCCTTTCAGCAAGTGCAGCAGCATGAAATGGCTCTAGGGCCTTGCAGCCCTGCTGAGCCCAGAGGACGCTGACCCACGGCCGGGAGGAGAGGACCTTCACTTCGGGTCTGCCCCTGCGCCGGACGCTGTCAGCAGCGGCGGGGGAATGCCTCTGGATCCTCCATGGGCCAGGTTTTGGGTTTACCTCTCACTTTAGGGTTTTGCCTGCTTACCTCCTCTGTGCCCTGGGGCAGGTCCTCTGCCTCCTCACCTGCACACAGAGCTTTGCCATGGCCCTGGTGGGGGGAAGCCCCCCGGGGGGAAGGCGGTGTGCTAATGAAGGCCTCTCCGAGGTGTGGAGGAGCCGAAAGGTTCAGAGTATGGGTTCCTGGGCTTCTCCCATAAAAGGCCATTACAATGCAATGTTCAGAAGATGGAGATAGTCATTGAGAGTGCCCTCAGTGTGAGCCGGCCAGCCCTGCTGTGTTTAGCCCCATAGCCGTGGTGGTGACTCAGAGCTCTGCATTTCAGTCTGGGACTCGAGGCTGCCGTGATGCTGAGAAGAGGGACAGGCAAAGGTGTTGGCACTTCAACAGCAACGGAGTAGTGCAAAATACCTATTAGCTCTCAGTTCAGGGTCTACACTCTTGAGCAGGGCTCTTGCCTGCCTCCTGCATGGACAGGGTCACTTCTGCACCCAGCTGAGGATGGAGGTGGAGGCACTGGAGGAGGGACAGAGCCGTGCCTCCCACCACACTGCTGGTCAATACCAGCTCTTGTGGCACTCTTGCCTGCGCTGAGACACACGGCGGCTCTTCCCATCACCTCATTTTTGCTAGCATTGCAGCACTCCTGGGGAAGGACTTCTACAACTGCCCAAAGCCAGGTTTGGGGAGTACCAGGCAGGCCCTGGAGCAGGTGGTGCCCGTCCACCTCCTCCTGCTGCTGCTGTGCCGGCCAGGGGCCCGGCTGGCAGGAGGGGAGCCGGGCAGTCTTACCCAGGATGGGCTGATGCTACTGGAGCAGATAAATGTACACCAACATGCTCCTCAGCAAAGCGACCAAAAGCCAGCCCCACCGCTGACACGCTGTCAGTAGGCTCCAGAGTTAACTCCAGCACTGGGGCAAACGAAGAGGAGCCGTGGTTCTGGAGCTGGTCTTTCTGTAGGTACCCAAACCTGGACAGCGGGAGAGTTTCCACGGCACCGGGGAAGCAACCGAGAGTGGGTCGCACTTTGGTGCTTGGGTTTGTTTGGTTTGGTTTGTTGTTGTTTTGTTGTTGGTGGGTTTGGTTCTTTTAAAGAAAACGAACTTGCGGTGCCCGCCCCAGCCTCCCCCGCTCCGGGGCCAGCTCGCCGCGGGCCGGTCCCGGTCCCGGTCCCGGTCTGCCACTAGAGGTCATTTTAGCACCGGGAGAGGGACCGGCGGCGGCGGCGGCGGGGCGCGGCGGCAGCCCCGTGGGTGCCCCGCGGGGCCGGGTCCCACCGTGGGGACTCGCTCGGGGGTCCAGGGCTCGGGGGTCCAGGGCTCGGGGGTCCAGGGCAGCGCCGTTTCCAGTGCAGAAGCCCCCAGACGGCGGGTGGGAGCTCGCTCCCGGGTGACCCACGGGATTTCTGCTTGCTGGAGAGCCGTGTCCTCCAGCCGACGCCTCCGATGGCACCGAGCGTGGGGGCCGAGGCGGTGGGCCCGCAGCCACCGGCGGTCCCCGCCAGCGCCCGCCCTAGCCATTACTGCCGAGAAAAGTGCTGATGCCCGTCACGGGTGGTTGTTTCCATTAGGAAGGGCAGGAAACGTCCCCTGGTAACACACAAAGTCACATCTAGGAGCAAAATCAATAACGGTTTATGCGCAACGCAGCCCCACACACGTGGCCCTTCCCCGCGCCCTCGTTGAAGCGATCGCGGGGATCGGGAGTCCCACGGCGCGGAGCAGCCGTGGCTTTGCTGCAGCATCGGAGCCCTCTGCACAGAGAGCAAACGCTGCCGGGCCACGACAACCGGGAACGCGGCGGCTTCTTGCACCGTTCCCCAGTGCCACCGCGTTCCTCCCGGGCTCTCCAGCGGGAGCACCGACGGGTCTGGCCCCATCTGTGCCCACCGGGCAGCCCCTTCTGCTCCCAGGTCCTTGCCTCAAACCTTCCCCGTCTCCCCTAATCTCTGCCCTCTGTGCAGCCTCTTGGCCACATCCACCCACGCACATCAAAGCAACGCCAGCTTTCCTCCTAATTCTTAGCTTCATAATACATTTTAAATCAGAGTTAATTAGAGGGATCAAAGGCCCCTTCTCTATATCCTCTCGAGCCCTCCTTTCCCAGCCCTGGCCAGGCCTGGCTGGCTGTGCACAGCAGCTATCACAAGATACAGACGCCAAGTTTCAGGAGACGGAGAGCCAAAATGGAGCACTTTTCCTCTGCAAACTCCCCGCGAAGCTGCGTTAATCACTCAGGAGACGGTGCTGAGTTTGTGGAATTGGCTGATGATGGGACCGTGGTGGTTGACTTTATCCCTTGGATGCTGCCTTTCTTTGAGTCATCTTAGTTCTGAGTCACCAGCAGCCGTTAATCCCTTAGAGATAACGGCCTCATCCAGCTCTTTCTGCTCAGGTACTTTTCCCTCTACGCTTACACTTCAAAAAAAGGAAATAAATATGTGTGAGCCGAGGTCCTGGTGGGAGCACTCCAGGACACGCTGGGGGGGGGCTAGTCACGCCAGCACTCGTGTCACCTTGTGGAGCCGGGGCTCTCAGCCACCCCGGCTCAGCGGGCTCCCAGAACCGCTGCTGTGTGAGATCACCCTGTGGGTAAACCCTGCCTGTCCCCGCTCCCCCCCGGAGGCACGGGTCTCCTCTCTCCACCAGCACAGCTCTGCACCACCAGAAGCAGGACCGCAGCGTGCGGACCCACCAGCCTCTCCTAAGATTGATGCACCCCCCTCCAGAAGCATAAGCTGAAATCAAAGCATTGTTTGTATCCTTCATTTTAAAAGCTTCTACGCATCCTTTAGTAAATTGTTCCCAGATTAATTTCACCCTTTGTTAAAATGTGTGCTTTATTTCCAGCTTAAATCTGCCTCAGTTAAACAACTTGTTATGCCATCCATTATCAAAAATTTCCACAGACAGGTACTTGGAGACCACAGTCAAGTGATCTTTTAACCCCCTCTTTGACAAGATACATAGGGTCACCTCTTGAATCTCTCTCTGGGGCAGATTTTCAGACCTTGAGCAGCTCTCGTAGCTCCTGCCAGGACTCTGCAGTTTCTTAACACCTTGTTGGGAGCACAGACACCAGCACTGGCCCCAGGATGTTCTTGGTCTGATTGTTTTGGTATTTCCCTGTTGATACCCAGCAATCGCATTAGCCGCAGCATCGCACTGGGATCACATGCAGCTGGTACCTGCCCTGCGCCCTAAGGCCTTTCACAGAGTCACCCCATCCCAGGATGTGCTCTCCTTCGCCCAGCCCCTCTCTCCTGGCTGCATGCCCTCATGCCCTCACCCCTCCGCTCCGCTGACTGCGGAGCACAGCCTGCAAGGCAGCCCCTGCCTTGCACCCAGCGTGGGTGCAGGGGGCACTGACCCCTGGGAAATGCTGTTTGGTTCCCTCTTTTTTTTCTTCCTCTTTTTGGTACCTGCAGTTATACATGAAGCATTTGCTGTTTCCAGAAAGAGCATCTCTTTCCAATCTCACCTGAGACCCAGATGCAGGAGATAAGGCTGCATCCTCTGTTGCAACAAGGCACGTGTGAGCATTGAGCGCTGTCTGATCTGATCCCAGCCTATCTGCGCTCCCCTCTGCACCCCAGCGATGCTGCTCTGATGGTCCCCAGCCTTTCCAATCAGCCTGGGCGTGGGAAATCCTCCCTTGCCGGGGCTGCCTGCAATGGGCTCCCTGGAGCTCAGCTGGGCTGCATTGGCCTCACCCATTTCTCAGGGATGGCTTTCTCCTCCTGTGTCATTCTCTGTAATCCAGGGAGTGGAAGCCACATTTGTATGCAGAGTTTAAGAGCTACTGGGCAATTAAATTGAATTCTAATTATTGTATATCACACATTAGCAATTTCTACCATGCTAATATTAATTGCTAACAAGACGATAAGACATATCAGGCAGTCATGATGGAGCATGCGTTTGCTTGCTTGGGAGAGATGTGTGAAAGCAGAGTGTCTGGAGTGAGATGCAGAAATTGCTGCAGACATGGATATCCGACAGCTGGAAGCCGTTGCCTGGCCTCGGAGTGCCAGGGTTTGGCACAAGTCTTCAGCCTTCCCAGGGCTGGAATCCAAAGGAGACTGAAATTTCCTGTTCTCAGGTTTGGCTTCCTCAAGAAACAGGAACATTTACAAGGTCACACTGTATGCAGCTACAGACCAGTTATGTTGAAGATGTACATGGGCCCTCCTCCCCATCTCAGGGTGTTCGAATATATCTTGTTGCATTTATGGGAATTTCAGTCGAAGAAGCCGACGACCGGTTGGTCTTGAGATGCAGTTCCCTGTCCAGAGCTGCTCTCCCAAGCGCCCACGGAGATGATCTTCCAGACAGTGACAGGGAGGCGGCAGGATGGGCACGGGGCAGGAGACCGAGCAATTTGTCCCAGTGCCAGCACACCCGTCACATTTGAGGCAGTCGCTGTAGCACCCTTCACCACTGCCAGGCTGGTATCACAGTTAAAACACCACTGGTGGCTGTGGGGATGGACACACTGGTGGCTGTGGGGATGGACATGGATGTCCCGCTTCAGCTGAGTGGTGGGGCTGATGTTCTGGTTTAGCAGGACCCGCTCTGAGCTTGCCAGAGATGCTCTGGCAGGTTCCGGGCTGCCAGAAAGTCCTCGCCCTGCCACAGCCAACATGTTAAACAACCTTACATCACACAGGGAAAAACCAAAGAGATCAAAGCTGAGGCAGCTGGAACAGCCTCTGCGGATAAGCACATCCCTTTGGAGAGTTACTCAAGGACAGAATGAGCCCCAGCAGCTGTGAAATTAACCCAAACAGAAGTCTTGAAAGGGCCTGTGGGAACAGGGAGCTGTTGGCTTGGAAGGAAACCCTTCCCAAGGAGATGGGCTTGGCGGCTCCTGCCGCCGGTCCCTCGGTGCCCCCGGCAGCGGCCGGCCCCGGGGCCGGCTCGTGGGGGCTTCAGGGAGAAAAGCCGGCCAGCCGGGAGCATGGGAATGTCCCCGACGGCCCGAGCGGCAGCTGTGATAAAATCCTCAGCACATTTCTGTGCCAGGAGGGAGGAGCCGCTCCGGAGGCAGATGGAGAGGGCTGTTGTGCAGGGCAGGCTGCCAGCACACGTGCGGAGCTGGGGCGAAGCTCAGCGGGCAGAAGAAGGGCATGGGCTCCTCCGAGCATCACCCCCAGGACTTGCCTTTCCACATCACTCAGCCTGGGCCCCTCCTGCCTCGGGCTGCGGGCAGCTGCCCAGAGGGGACTGCCTAGAGCAGGCTCTGTTCACCTGGAACAACAATGATTTAATATCAGTTTCCTTTCAATGAGGTAATTTTGTCCCAAGGGTTATTTATCTGTCTATTGAAAAAAAAAAGCCCTGTGTGAGTCAGTCTGCACTACAAACCCGTGATAAATTACATTTGGACATATGCTAAATGACATTTACCAATAAATTTATGCAGATTTCTCCTGTAATCCTTCTCCTCCATCAAAAGTAGTAATACTTTCTCTAATGCAAATGCGCTGCTAGAGCCTCGCCACATCAAACAGGAGCTGTGCTGAATTGTTAAGAATTCTAAATGATAATCTTCATTGTGCTCATGAATAATCATTTCCTATAGATGATTATTTAACAATGCCTTGGAAGAGCCTGACGGCTCACGCCTGAGCCTCCTTCGAGGTACGGCTGTTCCGGCTGCCCAGGTCCATCAGCTCTGACGAACCTTGCAATCAGATTTCATGCTCATTTCCCTTCTTGCTTCATGCATTACTTGCGTAGCATAAGATTTAATGGGCTCCACTAATGAGCCCAGAGAGGGAGCAGAGCAGCGTGCTCTGCGCTGCTGCAGCAGATTCGCCCTCGCGCTGGGTCCTGGGCCGACCTCTCCTCCCCACCCAGCTGTGGCCGCAGCCCCCGCTACCAAAACCTTCCCTCGCAAACCCAGCGCAGCTTGCAGGGCTCCATCGTGGGATCACACAGTAATTGAGACTGGGAGCGTCCAACACCCAGCTCAAACCATAACCGTGGCACACATCCATGTTCTTGAGCAAAACTTCTGACTTCTTCTGAAGACCCTGCAAAAACGCGGCAGCGGCTGCTGCTTCAGCTTCTAACTCAATTGTGTGCTCACCAGTTGCGTTAGAAGGAAAGGCTCCTGCTCGCGGGTCCCTTCTCGGAGCTGCTTTTCTGGAGAGGGCAGCAGAAAGCAGGTGGAAGGGTCAGAGCACTGGACAAGGTCTGGAGGCTTGGTGACATCTCAGGCATCCAGGGCTGAAAACAATGATCCTGTAAAGCTACAGGGTGTCTGTGGTTGGACAGAGCAGAGATCACAGTAAGAAGCACAAGGTGCCAGTGGGTGGCATGCTGGAAGTGCAAAGCTCTTCACCACTTCTTATCAGTGGGGTTTATATTTTTAATCATTTTTAAAGATGATTACGTTTTGAGCAGCAATGTTCTAAGCTAATGAGCAGCCTGCCACTTTGTGGCTCGGCAGGAAAAGTCATATTGCTGGAGTCGTGGGTTTTTTTTCCTTCAATCCAAAACACAGACATTATGGAAATAAATGATTTCTTTTCACAGTTGTTAAATATAATTTTCTCTGTGCTGGGTTTTATGAGATGCTGCAGCTCATTAAAATAATGATCAGACCTAGGAATAGGACACAGGCGATGAATAGCAGCTGCAGCAAGCCCTGTGTATGTCACGTAGGTTTTACAGAAAGGCTTTGGCTCTCCTGGAGCCCTGTGCTTCTGTCACCAGAGCACTCCTGCCCCTGGGAAGAGGGATGTTGGGCTGGGCACTGAGGCATCCCTGTGTCCACAGGCAGCGGCAGCGGCAGCACGGGATCCAGGGCAGCAGCTGCCAACCTGGAGCGGGATTTGTGGGGGACCAGCCACCTCGCACACACTGGTGCGCGTGGCTGGAACTCCTCCGTCCCGCTGCCGGTCCACAGCTCATCCCCCTGCCTTGAGGTCTGACCCCAATTAGTGGATGACTTGGCTCCTGGAGGGTGAAGAACAGAATAAGCTGCTGATCCGTAACTCTGGTGGTGGAAGGAACCAGGACTCTCGTGTTTCTTTGGTTTCCTTCTTGTCTCGTTTCCCTGAGAAACTGTTCTTTGTGGAAGAGTTCAGGGACCCATGAGCAGCAACGAGCTGGACAGCGGTGTGCCATACCCTGGGAAAAAGCGCTAAGAGAGCAACTAGAATAAACCCACGAGAAACATCCAGGCTGCAGCAGAGCAGTTAGAGGCACCTATCTCAGGCAATAAACATTAATTGCGGGCCATAAAGACACAGTTCATTGTTATCCACGAAAGTTTTGGCTCCAGTATCTGCTGTCAGAATCTCTTAAGGAGCATCACTGGGTGGGTGCTGCCAGCGGAGGGGCCGGGGTGCCGAGCCTTCAGCCACGGCTCAGCCGGGCTGGACTCACCCGCTCGGGGAGCTCCTCCTGGGCCTCTCTGTGCACCCCCACCGCTCCCCCAGGGCTGGGACGGTTATTTGCAGGCTCTTGATCCCCGCCAGTTTTGCCTCAATGTGTGAAGGCAAATTGTTCTAATTGCAGAGGTTGATAACCACAATCAATACAGGCTTCCAGCACGGTGGCTTTTCGTTGCTTTGCACCCGAGCATCTCAGCCAAACCCTCAGCGCCTCTCCAGAGCGTGTCCCGGGAATCTGCTGCCGTGTCCCTCGGGTGCCGGCACTGCCGGATCCCGCCGTGGCTCCAGCCAGAGGGGACCCGGGGAGGGGGGCAAGTGGGTGCAGGGCAGCCCCCCCAGCTACTGCCTGTCAGGGTGGGTGCCGGGGGAGGCTCTGCCACGTCGGGCAAGCAGATTTTCTCATCAGAGCCAGCACAGTAGTAAATCTTCCCAAATTTGCCTTTTTCACTGAAGAAACAGCCTAAATACACCCAGTCTGGGAAATCAATCTCATGCTTTAGGAGCGAGTAAGGTAAGGACATGACAGGATTTGCAAAAAGCACCCTCCCCCTCCCATTGCAGGCAAGGCAAGACTGCTGCCTGCTCTCCGCAGCTCCCTGCCTGCTCGCTGCCCTGACACGTGGCTGCTTCGGTGTCCCTGAGTCACTGCTGGCACCATCGTGGTATGTCCTAACTGTCCTGGCATCCAGGGGGTCTCGGTTAACCCAGGGCAAGGGGCAGCTCCAGCATCTCAGAAAGTCCTGGGCTGCCTGAATCAGAGGTGAGGAATGGGGAGAAAAGCAGCGTTTCTCCCCCGGTACAGCACGGCCGCAGCAGAGGATGCTGACTGGACTGGCTGGGTCATGGACAGCAGCGCTCATTGCACGCCAAGGGACGGGCACAGCGGCTGCAGCCTCTCCGGAGGGCATTCGCTCCTTCTTGCCTTCCTAGGCCAAGAAAAACTGCCCCAAAGGCGCTTTTTCAAGCCCAGGAGCACAGGCTGCAGATCTGACCTGCTGCTCAAAGTCTGTTCCCATTTGTAGGAGAACTGGGACTTCTGCATTCCCTGCTGTCTAAAAAGATCATGCTTCATAAATGCATTTCCTCCCTCCTTTTAGGATGTTTAACCAGTGGCAAAGGTGACCCTGTATCCCCCAGGCAGCCTGCACTGAGGGTTTGCAGCTTGGTTTTCGGCTGTGAGATACTTAAAGACCTCACCATACCAAGACAAAGAGTCCCTGCAGGGTTTCCATGATCTGGGAGGTTAAAAGGCACTTGAACCCCGAGGTGAGAGCCTCTGGGATGCACTCTGAGAACGATTTATAGCTTCTCCAGCTGCCCAGAGCCAGCTTGCTTCCCTTCTTTTGCTTCTATTTATTTTGCTTGTTATGACTGTGAAATAAATATGAAAAGGAGTTAAAATTCAGACTCTTGCCCGAGACCTTCCTGCTGCAGGGCAAGCCACAAAGGCAGGCTTAGGGGTCCATGATTTTACAACATCCCAAATCAGGAGATATTTTACCTGCTCTGCAAGGTAAGTTCCTACCAGCCGTAAATGGATGAAAAATAGGCTTGGAAACGTGCAAAAACACCCCAGGCGGGCTGAGGGGTGCTGGGGAAAGGGAGACCCCAGCAGGTATTTGCATTTTCTCAAAGAAGTTTGCAAGTTTGGAGGCTCAGCTTCCATTCCCACTCCCATGGGGGCCGGGGGGGGCAACGCTGCTGCACAGGTGCAAGTGAAACCCCAAGGGCTGGGGCCGAGATGGCCGTGGGGCAGAGGGGAGTGGGCAGTGGTGTCCGTCCCAGCCCCGTGGGCAGCGGGATGTGGGGACAGGGGGATGCCAGCCCCCGCTGCTGCGTGGTGAGGCAGACCGTGGCCGCCTGGGGGCTGGTTTCCATTCCCCTGCCAGCCACAAATGAGGGGTTCTGGTAAAGCCGAGCTCCCCCAGAGCTGAGCTCCTTGGCTGTGGCTGCAGTGTGCTGGGCTCTGGTATCAACTTTGGACCTTTCAGCCTTCTCCTGCTGCTCCTGGAGTGGGGGGTGAGCGGCCAGGGCTGCGTCACCCCACCTCACAACCTGAGCACCCGCAGGACACCGGGGAAAGCCAACAGCAAACCTCAACAGCAGCAAAAGCAGAATAGTAATTAAAAAAAGGGCAACAACAAAGAAAAAAACCCCAACTGTGAAAGCAGCAAGACGAATCTGCGGCATGGGGGAGCAGTGCTGGAGTGAATTTGCAGAGGAGCAGAGCTGGTACAAATCAAAGCAGCCCTCAAAGCACTTTGAACTGGCCAAGTTCACATCTCTGGAGTTCAGCCAAACCCTGCTCCCCCGGGAGCTAGGACTAGTGCTGTACCTAGCCAGACTAGCCCTGAAGATCTCCCATTGCAGATTTACTGCTGCTCGTGCAAGAAACCATCCCCAGCGTCCCCAGAGCACCCGTGGAGTGGGTAGCCCCCAGCACTGACCCCCTCCACCCAGGGCTGAGCCGCTGGGAGATGCTGGCTGTCCTCGGGGCCAGCTCCAGTGGCCTCCCGCCTCTGGAGGAGCATTTGGAGACATCCCCAGACCTACAGAGGTGGGAGCAAACATTTGAGGGACAACAGGGCCAAGCCAGGGCACATCCCAGCATCGTGCCAGTGACGGGTTATTTCTTCCTCGTGCAGCATCCGTAGAAGCCCAGGCTGCCTCAGCCAGGAGCCGTCCCAGCTGCCCAGGTTGTGCCTGGCAGTGGCTTGACCCTGGGAGGAGCTGCATCTCCTGATACTGTCCTGCATCCTCCAGGCATGATGGCTGGGCGAGGGCTTTCATGCTATGAAGCTCGTGGGGCTGCTCCGAGTGCTCCAGCCTCCCACCAGCTGCTCTGACAGACAGGGACATGGTGCCCCACCATCCCACTGCTGTCCCGGGACGCCGCCGGTACCACCCAGAGAGCCACAGCTAGCATCTATCCCATGACAACTACATGCCACTGCTGTCTTCGAAAAGCAAGTTTCTAAAGATGCAGGCTATGAAGTCTTGGCCTTTGTATAAACATTTTAATTACAAGTTTCCGGGACTTCTTTCCCAAGATAAACACATTTTAATTGCAAATTGCTTCTGCTGTCTTTAACCATCCTCTAATACTGCGAGCAGCTGTTGTTTTTAATGTTTAATGAAATTGTCTTTGGGATGGGCTGGGATGCAGCGGCAGCCCTGCTCTGCCAGCGTTGGGGGTGGGCTCCTCCGCAGGCAGCAGGGAGCCGGGTGACACCAGAGCACCCTGACATTGCACTGGGTGAACCCCAGTGACAGTCTGGGACGCAGAAGAGGGGCAGGTCCTTCGTCCTGCAGAACCACCCATAGCTGGGCAGTGACCCCGGCACAAGATACCGGGCTTTCAGTGCACGGTAGCTGTGCCACTGCCAAAAGGGACAGGGCCGGCTGCAGCAAGCCGTACCCCCCCCCCCCCACAGCGGGGCTCGGGGATGACTCTGCTTGCAAAACCCACCGGCAGCATTTCTGCCTCCCCCTTGCCGAGCAGGAGCTCATATGCCCCGTGCCCCAGCTCCAGGGGAGGTCTTTCCAACCCGCCGTGTGTTGTGTGGACACGGGGACGGAGCGCTGCTGGAGACCTGCCCAGCCCACAGTGGAGGGGCTGGGTCCAACCCTGACACCCAGCCGGGTGCTGGGGGGGCTCTGGGCAGTTCATGGGCTCAGCCATGGCCACCCCCGGCGGAGGGGCTGGCCTCAGCCACTACCCTGGTCGCTTCCCACCGAGCAGCATCGCAGCGGCAAGCAGCCGCAAACAGAAGCACGGCGTCCCCTGTGCCACCGCTGCCCATCCCCAGAGCCGCCCGGCGACGAGGAAATGCAATCAGCTGTTAACGTGCGGCATTTCATGTGCCACCACTTGTAGGTCAGGTCTCTGCGGCGCCAGGCTCAGCCTGCCACATCCAGGCCTTAATCCTCGCGTCTCACAGCCATCAGATTAGCACAGAAAATTGCTCCGGCACTGACAAGGGCTGCGCTGGCTTGGGAAGGGGAGCCACGAGGGCTGGGGGCTGTCAGACGCTGGATCCCATTTTAAGCACTGAACCTCTCAGGGCTGAGCAGCCTGCGCAGGAGAGATGCTCCCGGCATCACCAGGGTGCTCCTCCCCACCTGCGCCAGCCCCGGTGCCATGGGTGCCTGTCCCCATCCCCGTCCCCATCCCCTCCCCTCCTGTCCTCTCCCGGCCAGCACTGCGGCTGCTCGTCCCCCCACCGAGCCCCGAGCCACTCCAGCCATGCCCCTGACCTGCATCCCCCCGGTCCCCAGCCCCTCCGCCCCTAAACCCTGGATGCCTGAAGTGTGGGGGGGGGGGGATGCAGATGTGTGCAGTTAATGCACCGCTTTGCCCCAGAGCTCACTCAGTCTTCCTTGGGCAACTTCCCCGCTGCCGTCAATGCCGGCCCCAGCCCCTTCACACCAGCCACGGGCTTTGCACACACTGGGGTGCCACCAAACCTCGCCCCAAATCCCTGGGGCTGCAGGGTGCTGGGACAGGGGCGGGAGCCTTGAGGCTGGAGCGGGACACGTCGGGGCTGATCCCGTGACGAGGACAGGGAATGTCACTGTGGTCACAGCTATGGACAGCAAAGGACAGGAGGAAGGTCCTGCCTTTGCAGTGCCACCCAGGCAGTGAGGACTCTGACAGCAATAAAAAGTAATTAGCTGGCTGCATATTGCTGACAAGGGGCAGGAAATAGAGGCTAATTAAGACTGGGAAGCAAAAGGAAATCACCTACCTGCTTTGAGCTCCAGGCTGCACAAGAAAAAAAGCCCCCCATTAAAAAAGAAAGAAAGGCAGGGGAAAAAAAAAAAAGAGCCTGCAGTTTTAAATATTTGCTATTTACTTGGAGGTTAGAGAACGCTCGTTAGCCTTTTCAATTATTTTTGCCGGTTTGCTGCTAGGTTAACTGGCTTGAAATTCTCTGTGAAGATATATGATGCATTTAAAGAGTCTCTGAAAAGCTCGTCTCTGCTCCCCGGGGCGCTGGGGAGAGCACGCTCCTCATTCATCCCAGCTGGTGATAGTGCTGCTCATTGTGCTCGCGCCTTCTCCCTGATTTTATAGGTTCAAATAGCAACCCTTCACCCGCTGCCAATTTCTTGCTTTTCTGTTTGCTGTAAGCCTGGGCGAGTTGAACGGCACTTTCTGCTCAGCTGCGTCCCCGATGCCCACAGCACTCGCAGGGCTCGCAGCGGAGCGGGGTGACGAGGGGCTCTCCCACTCCGGGCACTGGCTCCACGGGGGCACCCGAGGGGCTGGTCCCGGGGGGATGCAGCAAGCTCGATTCCACCTCGGCCCACGGGGCAGGAGCAGGACCCGCAGCCCCGGCTGCGTTCCCTCGGTCCAGCCCCCGCGGCTGCCGCGGCCCCTCGGCGCAGCTGCAGCCAGTGCTGCCCCGACCGTCCCGCGCCCCCTGACCCCGCTGGGTGCTGGGCTCCTTGGGGAGACCCTTGCGGTGTCGGGGTGGTGGTGCCAGGCTGGAGGGGGGACGACGACACCCATATGGTGACCTTAGGGCAGGCTCCTGCTGCGCTTTGGCTGCTGGGACATCCCGTCCACGGGCTGTCCCAGGAGTCCGGGAAATGTCCCTGTCCCACGGACCACGCTGGCAGCCATCGGCGTGGTGCAGGGCAAGCACAGCCCTGCTCCGCGCGCTGCAGGCAGCTCCCCGCATCCCAGACGCCCCGAGTGATGGGCCACCCCGCAGCGCTCCGGACCAGCACCCTCGGGCCACCCCGACCCCTCATCCTGGCCACTGCCTTGCCCCGGGAACAGGCTGCGAGGCTGGAAACTGCCCGTCAGTGACCGGCGTGCATCTGCCCGGCCGCTCCGAGGGGACAGCCCTCCCCAGGGCGCCGAGCTGCTGGCACAAGCATTTAGCAAGACAGTCGTTAATGTAACCCGCATCTGCCCAGCTACTGCCCTTCTCCCGGGCTGGAGCCTGGCATTTCCCCCACACCGTGCTGGTGCTGCCTGCCCATCTCCTGGGCTCTCCCGGGCTACGGAATCGCTGCTCAACTCCCATTCAGCTGCAGAATTTATACGTGAGTGTCAGGATCTCCTGCCAAGTCTCATTACTACATATGCTCTTTTTTAAGGCTGGTAATAAAACACAGTGGTCATAGTTTACATCGATATGCAGGGGACATCCCCATCACTCGGAACTGGGCTCCTGGGGAGGCTCTTCTCAGCTGTTTTATCTGTTCCTCTGTGCTGTTAACGAGTAACTGCAGCTGGACCCCCACGGGATGGCTCCGTCCCCGCAGGCTGCCGACGCGTGCAGAGGGATGTGCAGCATTTACACGCTCAGCAGTGCAGCACTGGCACTCCGGGCAGCCACTGAAGCACTGTGCTCCCTGAGGGAATGCGCCACAGGTACTCACCGCCCTCCCCGGGCCTTGGCAAGGAGTAGGAGAGGTTTTAAAGTCTCATTGGAGTATTTACTATTGGTTTTAATTGGCGAAAATGGGTGACCCTAAATACAGAGCTCTGATGGCATTTATTGCAAGCCTACTAACTAGGCAGGGATTGCTAGGAGTCACTGGGACAGAGCCAGTGATTAAAGGATAATAACCACTTTCACGTTTATGAACTGTGCCCTTGGTATGGAAGAGGAATATTTTTAGGTTGGAAGTTGGTGCTACGAGCTCCGGTGTGGGAAGGGCTCTGCTCCTCCGAAGGGAGCGTCCTGCAGCAATTACACCTCTGCCAACACACAGGAGGGGCTTGCAGCGGGGAGCCCACCCGGCAGCTGCTCCGCGAGGTGCTGGTGGCTGCTGCTGCAGCACCGGGCGCTCGGGCAGCTCTCCTCGGATGTCTGGGAGGCTCTGGAATCAGATACCCCAGCCCCCACGGCTTCGCCTTCCAACCCGCCACGCGTTAAAGCCCTGCGAGCACCGAGCGAACACAAGCTGCCAGCTTCTGCCATCCGGGCAGCCGTGATCCCGCAGCAGGTCCCATGGCGACGCGGCGTTTCTCCTCTGTGAGATGTCGGTGCGGCTTCTCCGGTGAGACCCCGGCTGAAGCCGGCAGCTGGGCAGCGCCCGGGACGTGCGGACCCGCGAGGGGCCACCTCAGCGCTGTGCCATGGGGGGAGCGCAGGGTGAAGCCCCCGACGCCAGCCCCAGACACCCCGCATGCAAGATGGTGCTCTGGGATGCAGCGCCGGCTCCCACCGCAGCCAGTGGTTGCTCTCGGCTGCCTCCGCTGCATCAGCCGCATTACAGGAGCACGTGCTGCGCCTTCCCCAGACACAGCATGCAGCCCCTTAGAGCCGCTGACAGGGAGGTTTCATCCTGCCCGAGCCCCCGCCTGGACGCGGGCACAGCTCTGCCCATCAGTGCGGGGTTCAGCTCCAGCATGGCCAGCCCCTCGCCTCGCTCCGTCCGCACATGTCCTTTACCGGCTTGTTTTGCTTTAAACCCAACCTGCACAGCCCCACAGGCGCTGGGATCTCGCGTCAGAAACACACTGAGCGCTCCCAACTGCTCTGCTCAGAAGGCGGTGGCGGCGTGTTGCCTTTTTTCCTTTGCCTTTTTTTTTTTTCCCCCTTTCTCTCTTCAAATCTTCCTTTGAAACCAAAACTTCCTGTAGTTTGAAATGGACAATCAGGCCGCTCCGGCAGCTGCAGCCCGAGAGCTTCAGCTCTTGGCAGGAGGATCAGAACTACAAAACTATTTCTTTGAGGCAAATTATGCATTCATCTAGCTCATTTGAAACAAAATATGATTTGCAATTTAACTTTCCATAATGAGCTCCTGCTATTATACCGTTTCCATAATGGCTGGTTTCATTGGAACAGATTGTTGGTGCACATGGTTTACAAAACATTTTCGATGCAAGCCCCGTTTTTTCTTATTTTAAATAGCAACAGCTGCTAAGCATGATAATTATTGTATTTCATCAAAATAAACTTACCAAGTTGCTTCTTAATGCTACTCATTGCAGTTTTCCAGTGGACCTACAGGTTATTAAAGGAGCTGAAACTTTAGTTCTCCAAAGAGAGAGACGCACCACAGACCTGAACTCGGCGCCTGAAGGGTCAGGGCAGGCAGGAGCCAAGTCCTGCCCCGAGCGTGGCAGGCTCCTGCTTCACCGCCCGTCACCAACTTGCCTCCGGCGGCCCCCCCCGTCCTGCTCTCCCCGGCCAGCCGAGCCTGTCCCTGCAGCATCACCCGCAGTCTCCAGACACAAGATCTGCCGTCCTTGCAGGGTGTTGTAGCACCAGTGACGTTCCCACACTGGCCCTGCCCAGCCCGGCCAAGCGCCGGACTTGGCACCACATCCCAACCTGCCGCTAACTCTCCCGCTCGATGTTTTGCCACTGAGCAGTGGCCACCACCACCTTTTCCCGTAGCAGCCGACAGTGCCGGCGCAGGCATCGGCCATGGCACGAGACGGCCCCTTGTCATCTCCCACCGCAGCTGTGGTCCTGGGCTGCTCACCCCCTCGACTCCAAATTACGTGGCTCAGTCCCCGCACGCCGGCCGAGAGCCACGTCCATCACCGCCCGGCTGGGCGACCGCATGGGCACCCTGGGCTCGTCCTGCCCTCGCTGCTCCCGTCCTGCTCCTGTGCCTGCCCCAGGGCTGGGGAGCCAGAGGCTCCCACGGCTGCTCCCTCTTCTCCTCCCCTTCCAAACGGCTTCTCAGCTCCCAGGAGAACTGCATTCCCCCCCAGTTTGCCACCACAGGCCAGAGAGCCAGAAACCCGTTAATTAGCTCCCAGTTGCAGGCCGGTTGCTGCAGCCAACAGCACAATACAGCGGTGACGGTGCCACAAAGTCCCTGGCACTGGAGGGTCCCGTGCTCCCGGGGGCAGCACCCAGCCCTGCCCGCCCGCGGGGACGAGCTTAGCTAGAGGGAACACACAGAAAGCAGCGGCACCGTTTGCTAAGCACTGAAATGGTGCGTCTGCCCAGGCAGAAAAGCCAAGCCAGGGCAGAGCCACGCGTGCACGTCCCGGCCACCGCCGAGCACTGCTGAGGGCTGTTGTGTGGGGGAGAAGCACAAGCCCACGGAGGCTTTGCAAAGCAGGTGCTGGTGCAGCGCTCCTAAAACCACCAGTGGCAGGCTGGGCAAAAGCCCTCCAGATCCCCGGGCTTTTGGGGGACGTTACATCCCATGGGTCGTTTTGCAACAAGGCAGACGGGGATGTGAACGCTCCTCGGCATCTCGGCAGGGTGGTCTCCAGGCGAGGGGACGTGCCGGGCTGGCCGCAGCCACCCCTGGGGGTCCGGCTCTCCCGCTCAGCGCCGCTGGCACCGCCCGAGTCTCTGATGGCGCGGGAGACAGCCAATGCTGTGACAGTGGTGTGAATGCTAATGAGGCTGGAAGGAACGAGAGTAACTAAGGAAACCAAAGAGGATGGAAAGAAAGTTGCTTAATAGGAGAGCCCAAACCCACTGCAAACGGATGAAAAGAGAGCAGAAAGGTGCAGCCGGCTGGCCTTAGGGAGGAGGTTCACGCGAGTGAGGACACGGAGTCTTCCGCTCACTTCAGTTACTGGTAAATCTGATCCTCTGTTCCTTTAGACACAAGCTTTGCAAATCAGATCACCTGTACTGTATACAACGCAAATTCCTGTCCTTCCTTGCACCTAGGGCTCAGTCCGTGGGTGCTTCAGGCCGATGTCCCTGGACGCCGCCGAGCTGGGTGCCGGGAGGCTGCTGAACTGACAGAGACCGTCCAAAAATTGTTACGACAAACCCCCAAAAAGACAGAAAGGGAGGATGGTTTGTGCAACCCCAGCACTATTTGTTATCAGCCTCGTCCTGCACCAGGCAGGGTGAGAGCAAGCCTGGAATAATTTATATCCTTTGCAGGCTCCTTTTGACAGTGACAGAAACCAGCTTATCAAGAAAAAAGGGAAGACGCTGCTTGACTTAAAAAAAATCTCAGCTGGCATCTGTGCAAGGTGGCACCTCAGAGAAGTGGCACGTACAAACGGTCCCGTAAATCTGCTCCCTCTGATGCTGTCTGGGGACTTGTCACCAGGGACACCAACGCCAGTAACCCCTGTGCGTTGTCACTGCTTTGCAGCATCGCCTGTGCCGGGCTCCCGGCAGGGCGAGATGGGGTTTGGCAGGTTCCCACTGACAGACACCAGCCGACACATGGCCGGACCGTTTTGCCCCTCTGGAAGCGCACACCCATGCCCACCAGACCCTGAGGGGGTTCCCGCAGCAGCGCTGGTGCCTGCGGGCAGCCCAGCAGCGTGCAATAGCCACAGGGGCTGATGCTTTATTTGGGGCTGATGCTTAATTTGGGGCTGTTTCCTGAAAGACTCAGCCTCCTGGAAGCCCCCAGGACTACAAACAACCTGCACAAGGGATGTAGCACTGAGCGCAGCGAGAGCTCCGCCGCGAGCCCTCGGCCCCGTGTGAGGCTTTGCCGTAGCTGAGGACTTGCGGGTCTACAACCACCGTCAGCTGCCCTCCTCCAGCACGGGGGGCTGCCAGCTCACCCAGGGACAGGCAATGAGAACCAGCAATAATTAATTCCTAATTGTACTTACCTGCATCACTCTTTCTTTCCCACGGCGTTCCCAGGGTACCCATCGGGAATTGCCGAGGGGGGTTCCCCCAGCTCCGGGGCAGCTCCAGAGATGCAGCTGCAGGCACACAGCACCCGCCCCCCACCCTCCCAAAACACCCCCGGCTCACAACCACCTTCTCTAACACAAACTCAGGTGGGTCAAGGAGGCTTTTCTCCTCTAGTGACTAGAGGGAGGTTAATGACAGAGGAACAAGAGTTTATTAGCAAAGAGACTTTACCGTGCAAGCAGGTGAAATTTGTTGAAAATTTTCTGGGGAACTTTTAAGAGCTGGGTTTAGTGGCTGCAGTCAGCCAAAGATCTATGTGGGCACAGGCACTCACAGTGGATGATAACGATGCCAGAGAAGCTATTCCAGCCCCCGAAAGAAAGGCCGTCCTTTAAAGCATCTCAGCATTTGGATTTAGATGACATACAGTAATGGCACCGCAGAAGCCATTACTGTCCATCAAGTAAATAATAAACATGTGATATAAACTGCTTGGACTTACCTAGGTTTTCATGAGCTATTGCAAACAGTAAAAAAACCCCCAACAAATCAAAGCAAGAAAAGGCAATGGACAATGTCGAGAAATGAACAGCCAAAGAGGCGGCTGCTCTGCAGGAACACGGACCAAGGGAGCTTCCTTTGCTGCAAACCGTGGTGAAGTCTGTAGGTTTATCCTGATGTAGATTTGGACTCGGGAAAAAAGGGTGGAAAGAAAAGCTATCTGCTGCAGACACAACCCAGCTGACATCTCCCCTCCGCGGCTCTTTGTGTGAGTGCCGGCTTCTGCAGGCTGACAGCAGGCGGTTTGCCGTTAGGTTTCTATCTATTACAGCACCAATACAGCAACTAAAAACCTCCCTTGAGAGGTAAACAGGAACGTAAGCCCATGATGACCAGCAAATGAAAGCCCCAGCAATGACTGGAAAGCCATCTCCAGTTCCCCTTGCTATAACCGGGTCCCCCTGCAGCGGAGGGTCCCTCTGCACCCACAGAGCTGCACCCAGCACCCAGCCGTACGTCCCCTGCGATGCAGAGTCCCGTTTTGCCCACGGTGAGCTGTGAGTAACCCGTGGCGACAGCCACTATTTATCTGACATTGAAACACTGACCTTAGCAGACATGTTTGCTGTAGTACTGTAACGGGATAGACGGTCTTTGTTTTGTCCATCCAGTGGGATCGTTCCAAGGGCAATGACTAAATCGCCCAAAGTCTTTTGCTCCGGCCAGACGAGCCTACAAGCTTGCGCTCACTTTGCACTATTTACAGTGATCACACGATCATCTAAAACTGCATAAAGGCATTGTAGGATAAATATAGAGCACTGCAGCACCCTTAAATCAGGCTGCTCAGAGGCAAGTGTAGGACTGGGTTGGTTTGTGTGATGTGGGTCTTTCGGGACTTGGAGAAGGGGGAGCGGGTGCATCTGGACATGACACCCAGTCCCCTCATCACCGCCCTGGGCTGCCGTGCCCGCGGTGGAGGCGGCTATGGGCATTGGCACAGGGATCCGCACCCCGGCTCGCCCTCGCTTGCGGGTTGGCACAGGATGGCACGGCTGGTGTCGGGAACGGCGCTGGGCAAGGTGCCGTGAGCCACGCGAGGACGATGGGCTATCGTACTGTTTATCAAGGTCTGGCGGAAAGAAAACAAGGTAATGGGGCATTTGCTGATTCAATTCGTTGAATTTGAACAAATCTTTTTAATCTTCCTCCCCGAAGGATTGGAAAGGTCAGGAAATAGGCAGAATGTGCACTTTCAGGTATTGAAATTAAACTTGTTAAGAAATCCATATTGATTTGCACTTCTCTGAAAAATACTGAAGCCTCCAGATTTAGCCTGGGTATTGATTTTCTCTTCCAGGGGAAAGACATCGGCATGAAGGAAAGATATTACACGTGGCAGTAAACACCTTCAATCACCGGCCGCCCGCTCTCCCTTCATAAACAAATGGCCCCGCTTCGCCCGGGGAGGCTGCAGACCCATCCGGCACTGCGACACGAGGGTGCTCAGGCAGTCCTACAGCGGCAGCTGCCCGGGGGCTGCAGAGCTGCCAGCCCCCGGCCGTCGGTGCCCCGCTACTGCTCCCTCCCCTCTCCCCAGCCAGAGTTTGACACTTTGCCCGTCTCGGCCGTGTGCCGTCGTGGAACAATTTGAGGACGAGCGCCGCGGTCCCGGCTGCGCGCTGCCTGGGCGCTCGGTTCTCTCCGTGTGCGGTAATTTCGCTGCCCTTTACTCTGCAGCTCTCCTGCTCCACGTGCCCCGGCCTGCCATAGCCCACGAGCGATGAGGTCCTCGTGCCCGCTCTGAGCCGGGGAAGGAAGATTTCTGCTGATGCCCTGGGCGCAGGGAGCACCGCGGTCTGGTCCCTGCAGGAGCTCCTGAGGCTGAGAGAGACCCGGCACAGGCGGTGCCGTGCTTCGCAGCTCCCCTTGCTCCGGCTGCTGCGTTGGGATGGGGACGGCGTCCCCCGGTGACAGCCACATCCCTCTTCTGCCCGTCAGCCCTCCCGCCGCAAGGACTCATTTCCAGAGAAGGAGGGTGGTGCGGCAGGGCACAGCCGTGCCGCTCTGCTCCCCAGCCAGGTCCCCGTCCTGTCCCCTTTGCTCTGAACACCCCGGCACCTCCTTCCCCCTGTGCTCCGGGGTCTGAGAAGCCCTTTTCCTCCCCGCAGGGCACTGGGGATGCCCAGGTGAGAGCTGGCCATCTGTCCCGCTCGGTGCTCGCAGCACGACCCGGCCGGTGGCCACCTCTTGCCAGGCAGCTGGTGGGGACATCTGCCATCGCCACCAACACCCCCTTCCTCACGCAGAGAGCTGGCTTGATTGAAAGGGATGATTTACAGCCCCCATAGGTGAACAGTTCCGTTCAGGAGCTCCTCACACGGGTGCTGTACAGGTAGCCCAACACCAAAGGCACCACCGGCGCAGCAGCCCTAGGGCTCTCCTCCCCGCTCATCTAACCACTCCCGGCTGCTTTACACCGCCAGCTCCGCAGCGAGCCAGCTGCGGGACCCAGACGAGTCGCGGAGGTTGGAACCAAAGGGCAAAGGCACTAGAAGAAGCAGTGGCTGGAGTTACGCTGCCTGAGAAACAAACAGCTTCAGGTCATAAATTTAGCCTCAAGTTAGAGCAGAGTTTGCTGCCTGACTCATGGCACCCAGCACGGCAGAGGGAAGGTGACAGCCAGCACACATCCTGGGGCACCTCCTGCTTCTTTTCAATTACTCGGGATAACTTGGTTAACTTCAGAAAATCAATGCTCTCTCTGAAACAAAGCAAAATCTTTTCCCAACCGATCTCCTGCCTCACTAGCCCACAAGAAAAACACTGGCACGACAAATTGCCCCGAATGTGGCTTTAACGATACCCGAAGGCACCGAGGGTCCCGCATGTACACAGGATGCGGCACAGCAGCATCCCAGCGCCTGACAAATCAGTTGCTCCGACTTGCTGCCAGAAAGACAATGAATATATAATGACGGCAGTATGGGTAATGATAACAACGCTTTCAGTTCTATTATCAACACTTGCCACGCCACAGGAGTTAATTTGTCTGAAGCTGGTCAGGCACCTTCCTGGCGACTCCGGCACCCTGATGTCAGGAGCCAGCCCTGCCCCAGGGATGGGGACAGCCGCCCGTCCTGCCGAGGAGGGCTCAAACGCGCCGGGCACCGTGCTGCTCCAGGGCAAAGCCCACCACCGAGAAAGGGGCCTCCTGCACGGCCGGGGCTTTGCCCTTGTGGGGTTTGGTCTTAATTCAGAAACGTACTCTGTTCACATGCTTTGCTTTGCCCGATAGAGACAAACAGGGTTCCTTACCTGCAGCAGTCAGTGACTCAGCCGGAGCCCGCTTTCTGGAGATGCGATTCTGAAAAAAACCCCCCATCTTTCCTTTAAGCCACAAGCGGGCATGTGTGTAGCATCTAGAGGTTGGTGATGCCTCTGCAGCCGGGCAGGGCCGTTACACCGCCAAGGCAGCCGGGCTCTGGGCAGGGGCTGCTCAGCGCGGTGTCGGAGCAGCCGGAGCAAGGCTCCCGTCCGCGGCACACGAGCCCTCCTGGGGCCGGCACCGCTGCGGCTAACACCGCCGGCACGGGACAGTAAATGAAGGTCTTGGCGTGGCTTTCATGATCAGAGTCCCTAACGAGCTGCTTAAAAGCGCTGCTCCGCATGCACCGATCCCACACTCAGCCCATCGGAGTTTCCCCTCCGAGCATCCCTCCTTCCCCTTGCCTGGTTGGGAACCGTCAGTCCCAGGCCAGGTTCCCCCCGCTCCCCTCCGGCAGAGCTGCAGGGCTGGGGGGCTCTGGCTGAGCACACAGACCTCCCTAGCAAGACTGCCGGATTAATTATCAGTAGGGATTTAATTTCAGATCTTTGCCAAGGACAGTCAGAGCTCTGGGGTGCGTTAATAACATTAATAAAGCAAACCCTGCATTTGCTCAGATGCTGTTTTTGCAGGGCAAGCCCCCAGACCCCAGAGGCTGCGGGAGGGAGCTGGGCAGGAGCCCTGGCCAGGCCGGTGGCCGCACACCAGGTAAGTTAAAATGCAGCTTATTCCATATTTTACACTGCCAGTCCTTTCACTACTTTGTTTTTAAATATTTCCCTAAGATCGGAGTGCTACACTTCCTCCACTATTTTTAATACATGCAACCAGCAACTATGGCAATTAAGAGGCCTAATTAGCATCTGAATCCATCTTCTCACACAAACCCCCTTTGCAATAGTAGCAAATAAACGGTAAGAGAGATGAAGAACCTGCCCAGAGTCTGCAGCCCCATGCAGCCGGGACCTGTCGAGGGGCAGACGGCCCTTGCTGGGGCTGTTTGAGGGGCTCCGGAAAGGATTTCGGTCCAGCACACTTCCCGTGCAGGGTTTCCCACAGCGACCTGCCTGTTATTGCTGGGAGGTATTAGGACACAGAATCATAGAATCATTTAGGTTGGAAAAGACCTTCAAGATCATCGAGTCCAACCATTAACCATGCCCCATGACTGGCCACGCTCTGGCTTTGGGAGGGAGACCCAGGGCAAGGCTGCTCAAAGAAACGCACGCCAGGCACCAGATGTTTCCCTTCTGCAGAGAGCATGAGTAAATGAGAGCTCTGCTGGCCCCAGATTACCTGCGGCTGCCTAATGAGCCCCCCCCAGGGCCTCCGTGGGAATCCATCACTTTTGTCAGAAGGTTAAATAAGATTTCAATTAAGTGACACATCAAATCGTAAGACCAGCTGCTTCGAAACCGCCTCCGTTTAGACGAGCTCTGCTCTGGTGAGAGAAGGCAGCTCAGTATTTAAAGCCAAACCTCCGGCTGCACGCATTCACCTTGGCGTTTAAATAAAGACTGACCTCCTCCCTGCCAGCTCGCCGTCCCCTGGCCGTCACACCGCGCCGGCGGCCGTCACCCCCCTGCCAAGCAGCTCGGAGGGGACGGCCGCGCCGACACCCAGCAGGAAAACGCTGCTGAGAGAGCGCGGCCGGGAGAGATGCTCCCCAAGGAGGTCTTGGAGTCGGCTCCGAACTCGGCGTTTCCCTGGGAGAGGGGGTCTCGCCGTGACTGCTCCGGGATGCCTGGCTGCCCCTGGAGAGGGGACGTCACCCCACCGCAGCAGCTTTTAGGGAAAACGGCCTTCTGAGCCACTCTCCGGCAGCGCTTGCCCTGGCTGTGCCCGGGCTCGGGGGGGGGCTGCACATGCCCACACGCCTCACCCCCAACCCGCGGCACCCCGTGCACCCCGCGCCCCATGCACCACGGCACCCCGTGCACCCCGCTGCCCAGCCGAGCCCCCCCCATGGAAACCAGGGCAGCACCGCAAAGGGCAGGAGAGCGGAGCAGGGGCTGGGGGTGCTTCCCCGACCCCCTGCAGCCAGGGAACCCCGACCCCACGCAGCCGTGGGAGAGGTCGAGGCTGCCGTGAAACACCCGTAAAGACACAGCGCACCGTTTTCCAGCTGCCTGCAGCAGGGTCAGCGCGACCTATTCAGCCAAGTGACTTGCTCGCCAAACTGGACAATTTTATTGTTATTTTTCTCATCGATCTCCCAGCCATTATAGAATCATACACCATCTGCACGCAGCCCGCGGCCGGCGGCCCAGCCATCAACCCAGCTTCTCCTTCAGTACCACCAGGTCAAGCGTTGCCTCCTTGTTGTGCCAGACAGTAACTTGTGACTGCATGTGTATTAATTTTAGGGAATTAATTCATTTTCTTGCAACATTAGAGGTTAATTAAATGCTGGCTAATTGCTACCAGTCATTGGAGGAATTCTGCTCCTGAGTCCTTTCATGGCCTGAATGCACCAAAGGAAGAAAAAAGGAAAGAAAGAAGGAAAGAAAGAAGCCCTTTCAAGACCACAGAAAATTGCAAAAGGATGTTTCTTCCAACCTGACATGACAAAATTGAATTCCAAGCTATTTAATGCATGCACGAAACGCCATAGAGAAACCCAGCCCGAGCACTCCATCCATCACGACAGGGAAAGGGGTTTCGTAACACGAGCACTCGCTACGGCACCAACTCAGTGCTCCAAACTCCGGACTTCCAGGCAATTTCGCTTAAACGTAACTACCAGATTAAGGATTCTCACAGACAGGGCTATCGCCAGCATTTCCATGGGACAAACAGCTAAGGTAACACTGCGATTATGATCAACATTAACGATGGAGACCTCGGGAAGCCACTGTCCCGGGTGGTGATGGAAGCCCCGCTCAGTCCGCAGGGGCACCACGGCCAGGGTCACGGCGCAGCCCCCGTCCCCTCCCCGCCGGGGAGGGAGGGACGCGGGGGTCCCGGTCCCACCGTGGGCGCAGTGGCCTGGCCCGGCCAGTGGCATTTCGGGAGTGAAAAACCAGCCCCGCGGGTAGGGGCTCGGGGAGCCATCTGGGTTTGTCCTTAAAAACGGGATTTCACGGGTTACACCGTCACGAGGATGATGTCATGCAGCCTGACAAAACGCCCCTGCCCGCCTCAGACCGGCGTGGTTCGTCTGTTGGCCGGGTTGTTGTGCAAAGACTCCTTGAACTCTTTGGGGATGGAGTTATGGACCTGTAAAAAACCGTGGTCCCGCTCGGAGTTGAGCAGCGTCCCCATGGTGACCTTGGAGGGATCCCTGGAGAGGGTGAACATGGAGATGTCGGTGGAGGGGATGGTGCTGAACCCCTTGCTGACGGGTGACATGTCCCGGGACCGGGGCTCGGTAGAGCGGGAGCTGGACCGCCGGCGGAAGCGGTACCTGTAGGGGGGGAGGCGGGTGAAGGCCGACTTCTTCAGCAGCTCCGAGTGGGACTTGGCGCGGATCTGGCGGTGCTTCTCGATGTACATGTGCACAGCGATGACCCCCACCATCTCGGCGATGATGAAGGACAGGGCTCCAAAGTAGAAGGACCAGCCGTAGGAGTAGCTCTTCTTGGAGTCGCTCTGCCCCGGGTCCCCCGCGTTGGCCGAGATGTAGACTATGATCCCGATGATGTTGCTGAGACCTTCAGGGGAGGACGAGAGGGAGAGGTGCTCGCTTGAGTGGCAGGAGAGTGACGGGGGACAGCAGCAGCCCGATCCCCTCCCGGCAGCGGAGGGGCTCAGGCTGGAGGAGCCTGGCCTTTCTCTTGCTCATGATGACCCACGGGGTGCTCAGCAGGCGGGCAGGGTGCTGGGGGCGATGGCTGCACCCCCATGCTCCATGCGGCACCAGCCCCTTCGCCAGCACACCAGGGCCAAACCCCACCACAGACCTCCACTGCCATCCCCAGCGTACGCACATGTTCACGTACACCCAATATACATGCATATTCACCTATATTGGAGGGGCAGGAGGAACAACCACTGTTTTGCTTAGAAAAGGGACGTTTCAAGAGCTGGTTTTGCTTTGCAGAGCTGCTCGCTGAGCAACGGACCGCAGGAGCCCACAGTGCTGGGCACCGGGGCTGTGGCCGGAGCAGAGCTAACCCACGGGGCACGGAGGGGATCCCTCCGGCATGAGCCCTGGCTCGCCGTGGCCCTGGGAGCGCAGGGAAGCAGGAATGGCTCCATCTCTTTTCAGTTCTGTTGGAGCCCGGAGGCTTTATTTGGGATCCGGGCAGTTTTTGCACTGCCGGCAGCACCACGGGGCTGTGCCGCAGGGCTGGGGAGCAGCTGATGTATTCCTGGATTTACTTAATGAATCGATTATGTTCTTTCTGTTGTTTTCTCATCTGCATCAGCAGCTCCTGCCAGCCAAAGGAGGGAGAGTAATTTGTCTCTTTGTGGGGAGAAGAAAAACACAAAATAAAGCAGTTCCTTGAGACAAAGACATTGTCATACGATAATCAGTGGAAGCGTTGGGGAACAGTGCACAGAGAAATGAGTAATCCAGAAGGAACAGCCTCTCGAGAGAGTGATTTTCCTCGTAGGACTGCGGCAGCCCTTCTGCCTGCTGCCTGGTCCCGGCTGCTGCCGGCGCAGTGCCTGCCCTTGTCTGGTCCCACGACCGGCTGCTCGGCCGTGATGGAGGGCAGAGGCCCCCAAAACCTGCCCTGGGGCCGGGTGCTCCCCCAGTGGGACAGCTTTGCTCCAGGAGCTCCTCCTGGGCTGCAGCCCCTGCACGGAGACTGCTTGGGGCAGAGCAGGGTGGATGCTTGAAGTGCTGTCTAGCACAGTGGACACTTGTCAGAAGCCTCTGCTGGTTTTTTCCCTGCCACGGGGAGTTTTCCACCAGGACGGGACAACTCATGAACTCCAGAATCCGACAGCCCAGAAGGACCCACAACCCGTCTCCAGCCCCGCCATGTCCTCCCACACTTCTACACCAGAAAAGCCATCCCACTCTAGACCCTGCCGGGCAGCTCCTACCTGCAGAGACGAAGAAGATGCCGGCACTGAGGATGACGTTGTGTTTGCTCTTGTAGAACTCGCTGGCCGCCACGCACAGGCCTCCGAAGAACAGCAGACCCACGCTGAGGATGGGGAAGATGCTGGATGCTCTCACTGCACCTGCGGGACAGGGAGCGAGGCAGGGTCGGTCCCCAGCATCGCTCCTGCGCGGAGGCTGCTGGCATCTCCCGTGCCAACGCCAGTGCCCGGAAAGAACTGTTGCAACGCCACGCTCGGTTGCTGCCACGGGGCATGGGGGAGACCCAGCACTGGTCCCCGCTATGCATCCCTGCTTGTCCCCGAGCTGCTCTGCTCTGAGCTTGCTCTGGAGCCCAGCGTCAGCCCTGCAAACCCCACAATTCAGGCCTCCCATCACAAAAACAGCTTAAACCCTGAATTTCTTTTTTTTTTTTGCTTCCTAGGCTATTTCTTCCAGTCTTGCCACACAGTCAGCGCTAGCAATTTACCTTCCCATTCCCAAACACACCACCCACGGGTTTTGGCTGCGGACGTGACTCTGGAATCTGGGATTGCCAAACCCCCCAGCTCTCACCACGCTGGCAAGGAACGGTACTGCCAACCACAGGGGTTGGGAACCTGTCCCTTGGGTCCCCAAACTATCACGGCTGCTTTGAAAGTAAAGAATTTACAAACTAACGCACCCCAAGTTCAACAAAAAGTCATTTTCTGATGTAAGGGAGGAATGTTATCGAAATGAACAAAAAGCCCAAGACCCCGAGCCCACCACATGTGATGCCATGACCCCGGCACTGGGCTAATCCCAAGGGGATTAGCTCCGGCAGTGCCTGTCTCTGCATGCTCAGGAGTCATTGACGAAGCGCTACACAAAGAAGGGTCTTTTCTATGTGGCCTATCAGAAGTTCAGCTTCCAAAATGACAGTAGAGAGTAATTAGTGCAGCAAATGACTACCTGCTGCACCGAAAATACACTGTGCCTTGGTTTGGGCTCTCTTTCCTCTATTAGGGCCTTTATTAAAAGCACAGAAATACAGAGAAGCCCTATTAAAATGCCATTCCGGGGGCTTTAAAATAGACTTTTTATTTTAAATGTGGGAGGGGGTGGGAGAACTTAAACGCTAATCTACTAAAATTGCAAACCAATTCCATCAAACATGTTCCCCTCTTAGATGGGTGAGCAGAGCTGATGGCTCCCTGCAGAGTTAGAAAATGGGGAGCTCAGAGCAACATCTGGATGAGCAGCAGCTGCATCAGGCAGGAGCCGCTGCCTGCCCGGGGGTTGGGGCTGAGCACAGGGCGATGGTGCTGGGGGTCACTTTGTCCTCGGGGATTCTTCCCAGCCCCAGCGGCTCAGAGAGCACCCAGAGATGCCAACGCCTCCCAGGCTGCCACCTGCCCCTGCTGCCTTATCTTCTTACTTGTTTGGAAATTTAGGCGTGGAAATTTAGGTCGAAGTGAACCTTTTGCCGTGCAGACTTCGCAGTCTGTCACGCACGCGCGTGCTTGCCGACGTGCCGGGCGGCGCACGTCCGTGCTGCTGTGCATCTCATGGCGCGCGTCGTTTGCGTCCAGCCTCTGCCAACCCGCACCGCGGTGCCCCAGCGCTCGCTCGTGCACGTGTCTGCCCGGCGCTCAGGGACGGTGCCTCTTCTCTGCAGGGTCAGCCTCATCCCGGCGGCAGGTCCCCCCACGTAAAAACCCGCGGGTTCTGCCCCGAGGCTCTGCTGGCCCACCGAGACAGGAGGACTCCGTTTTTCCCAGGAGAGCCGCCAGCTCTATTTTCACTGTCTCCCTGCGCTCGGCTGCTGCCGGCAGGGCGCACGGCAGATGCTCGTCGTGCTCTCCCGGCGAGCGCCAGCAAATCCAGCCTGGCTGCAGAGACTCGGGGAACAGGGAGACCGGCACGAACACGGCACCCCCGCGGTGCTGCACCAAGGACCCGCGGGGTCCCGGTCCCCGGCGGCCCTTGCACCCCGACAAGCTCAGGCTGCGCAGCAGCTGCTGGGACCGGCCGCGGGGACAGCGAGTGCCAGACAAATGTGCCATTAACGCTGCTACCGCGGCGTGACGTGGCCACGCTCAGGTAACCCGGAGGGTCACCGCTGCTGTGCAGGGAGCCTGGGGGGGCTGCGACCCATCGGGCTCCTGCCAGTGGGGGGGAAGGACCTGCTGGGTGAAGCTCTGGGGGATGGGGAGGGGGGTGCCAGCGCAGCGTGGGGTGAGGGGGTCCCCAGGGAGCACCCGTGGCTCTGTCACGCTACGGGAAAGCAGACTCACGGAGGAGATACTCGGCCGTGTCTTGCTCGTAATCCGCATCCTCGGGGAAGTGGTCGATTTTCTTGCACACTCCTCGGAAGGTTCCTGGGAAGACACAAGCCAAGAAACCCTCAAACCCCTCTGCGCTGGCAGGAGCGCTGCTGGATGTGCTGCACGAGGCCGGCAAGGCAGCAGCCCAGGAGCCGCTCGGGCACCGCTCGGCATGGGGCTGTCAGCGACCCCAAACGCTGCCCTCAGTCCCCAGGGACAGTTTGGTCCCTGGCTGCTCCTGCACCCTCCGAGCGCTGCCCGTCCCCTCCAGGGGGGCTGCACGTTTACATCTCAAACTAAGTCCTGTCATTCACATCACTGCTGAGCTGGGAGGAGATGCCCAAGCTGCTCTGCTCCCCCCACAGCCCCACGGCAGCCGTGGGCAGAGACTCTCCGCAGCGCAGCCCCCGCTCCCCTCTCCGGCTGCGCGGTGCTGCCAGGAGCTCAGCGGTGCTCAGCACGGCACTGCCTCTGCTGAGCTTTCCCTCCCTCCGTGGGTGCACCCGTGGACATGGCAAGGCTCGCCTGGCCCCTGTTTTCCCCAGTGAATGGGAGGCAAAGCAGGGCAGGCACTTGCTGCCTCTCAGCACCCACCCACCCACCCAGGCAAAACCCTCATCGGTTTTGACAGAGAATCGATGCAGCTGTAAATAAACCTCCCGGCCTGCAGGTCCGAGCAACACCTTATTCAGATGCCCTGGGGAAAGTGCTCCACGGCTGCAGCCCAGGGCTCCTTCTGGGATGTCGGGTTCATCTGCTTTCACATCAAATTCCTGCTGGAGATGACAACAGCACCGGGGTCAGTGTGGCGGCTTGAGCAGAGCCCCCACCCTGGGACTCTGCAGCACCAAGAGACCGGCCCAGTCCTCCCAGTTTGGCTGCCCTGCCCCAGCCCCTCGGCTGTACGAAAGAGCAGCTTTGATTTACTGCTGACCTACAAATGCAGGGCACAGGCTGCCGCACAGACGAGGAGCCTCAGCACATTTGCTAAAGTAACATCTGGGCTGCAGCTTAACTTCCAAGACGTGATTTCTTTGGAGGCACAGATGAGTTCATTTAAACGACTACAAAAAGTCTGCAGGCTGCTTACCCTTGCCTGCCACTTTTCAGACCCGCTTCGTGCCGGGGACACCGGCAGCTGGGGCAGCGGTCAGAGGAGGCAGAGTCGCTCAGACGACCCGTCCGTACCCCATTTCCAGCCTGCTTTCACACGTCCCCGCAGCACCCACGCGTGCACACCCACGCACGACCATGGATAAGCACCCAGTGCCGCCGGCGGGCATCGCAGCTGAGCTGGGCACGGGCAGGACTGCCACCCGCCCCACGGCACGGAGACCCCAGCCGCTCCGCGTGTGCCACCTTTCCCCTCCTGCTCGTGGGTCCCCACGGCACGACTCGGGAGCGGGGGCGAGAGCAGCCCCGCCGCGGTGGGCACCGGCAACGCTGCCTGGAAGGCCTGGGGAAAGAGGCAGATGCTCTGGCATCTGCTGGCCTCCCACTTAGCATTTGGGGGAAAAAAAAGGCTCTTTTTCTGTGGCTTTTTTTTTTTTCCCTCCTGCCTCTGAAGCAAAACAAACGCATTTCGCCTTTAAACGGCTGCCTGTTTGCTTTGGCTTTCTCCTCGCTGCGCTTTCGGGCTCATCTCTCTCCTGTGCTGAAGCCGTGCAATTGTGCCATGAGAGGAAAAAGCCAAGGACGAGTCAGGCTCAGGCACGTGATGTACTGGGGACTCAGTTACATGCTGCAAGATGCGGATGCGGGGCGAGAACGGGGCAGCGCAGCCGTGTCCACGGCGGGGGAGAGCCTTATGGTTCAGACGTGTTTATGGGACAGCCTGGGGCAGGGGCTGGCTGTGAACGGGTTCTTGCCTCTTCTGCTCAACCATCCACCAGCCCCAGCAGCCTGGTCCACGTGCCACTGATGGACAGGCACAGAGAAATTAAAGGCATTAAAAAATAATAAAAATATCTTGGCTATGCCCAGTTGCGCTTATGGATTTGTTGTGATGGATGCAGCCCGTCACCTCCTGTGGACGCTGTGAGCTTGCTCCTCGTGGCAGCCCGCCAAGACACTGAGAACAGCACTCGATATCTGCTGGGGGACGGCTCAGAGCTCGGGCCGTGCCACGGTGCTGGACAGGAACACGGCTCCTCAGGGCCCCGGGGCAGCAGCAGCCGCTTCTGTCTGCAGGATTTACAAGGCCGCCTTCTCCAAAGCAAGCAGAAAACGCTAATGCAAGAGTATGCACGGCGCTTCCTCTGCAGTGCCAACAAATGCTGCCCTTGATGCTATAAATGGGGAAACTGAGGCACAGAGCGTGACTTCTCTGGAGTGGCAAGGGGCAGGGCTGCAGCACGTGGTCAGGTCGTGCTGGCTCTGTCCCCTCTCCCATGGGACCACAAAGGACATGCCACCAGGGGACAGGGCTCCAGGCAAGAGAACCCAACTCGCCCGGTGCCCTGCACGGCCGCACGCCGTCAGCCTGCACTCCGGCTACGAGCTTGGGGGAGCTGAGCATCGCGACAGGCATCAATTAAAGCCTGGAAATGAAGCTCTGGAGGTGGCAAGCTGTCATCCAAGCAGGAGACACGGCATCCGAGGGAGAACCGCCTGCTCCCGTGCTTTGGGAACTGCAGGCGAAGGGGAGCTGAAAACTGGCACCACGAAGGGGGCTGGGGAGGCACTGGGCATGGCGAGGACGGCAGCTGCACAGCACAGAGCCCATCCTCCTCCTCCTCCTCCTCCTCCTCTCAGCTTTCAGGTTTCCCCCCACCTTCTCCCCATACCTGCCAGCAAGGCTCTGCCCCCCACACCCCAGAGCCACCCCCCACTTTTGTCCCTTTGCTCTCCAGCCATCGGGGACGTGCTGCCAGAGTGGGACCATGCCAACCTGCAGCACCCCAAAACACCCCGATGGACCCAGAAGGACACCGAGAGCCGGCATGTGCCTGGACGTGCCTGCTCCCCCCCCAGACATGCGTCCAGTCTCACCCAGTGCGGGGCTGTCACTCCCGGGACAGCACCGAGGTTTCTGTTTCCAGCTGGTCTCTAAACACCTCGGTCCTCGCTCTGCCCCGCAGCCCCGACCCGCTCGGGTGGGACAGACCTGCCCCCTCCGACTTTTAACGGCTGCAAAGCTGCTGTCAGCAAGGGACACCCACGCAGCGTGCAGGACTTCGCGAGAGCTTCTCCAGAGGCACCGTGACAGCGCAGGAACATCTCCCTCTGCAGCAACCTCCCGGGTAGGGTCGTGGGGCCGGTGTTCATCATCTGATTAGCGGGAGGAAACTTTCCCTTGGTACCATGTGGGAAAGGAGTTTAGAGAGTGAGTCAGCCCATCAGCACAGCATGCAAGTGAGAATACTAATTTTCTTGGGATCTCTTTCAAGTTCTCAGAGGCTCCTTGTGCCACTGAGCCCCCACTGAAACACAGGGCCGGCACCCCCCTGCCCTGAGCAGCAGCTGGACGAGCCGGGACCCCCGGGGCCGCGCTTCTGGTATATAAAATGTCTAAGGTAAATCTGTGACCGTGAGGGACGAGGGCAAACCTTGGAGCAGGAGGCACCTGCAAGCGCGGGGGATGCCCTGTTCGGATGCAAACACCCCCTGCCCCGCTGCCTGCGGGCTGGCGGGGCTGGGGTGCGACACTCATCCATCCATCCTTCCGTCCATCCATCCGTCCACCCATCCCTCCCTCCTGTCGCAGCTGCCGGGACCGCACACAGTTGCACTGCATCTGCTCTGTCCCACGGGGATCCGTAACCTCTCTCCTTCCCTCAGCCCCGCCTGTCCCACCCAAACACCTCCCTTGAGACAGAAATGGGACGCAAAAAAATAAAAAAAAATAAAAACAAAGTGACTTTCTCAGGGCAGGGGCAGAGCCTTTGCTCAGAGTTGCTGCTGCAGGACCCACCACCAACTCCCTCCCGCTGCCCACGGCAGAGGGAAATGCCGAGCAGCCACGGCCGAGCGTGGGGAGCGGGAAAGCACGGCGGCATCGCTAATTTTTCCAGATTGCTCCGACGGGCGCAGGGCACCGGGTCCCTGCAGGCAGCGGGGCTCCAGCCGCCCAGTGCCAGGGGACGAGGACAACGCGTGCGTGCCCCGGCGGGGCTGGGGGCTGCGCGTTTCGAGGCGGCAGGGCCGGGGCTCGCCACGCTCCTCGCAGGTGTTTTAGCAAAAATCCTTCCCCGCCAAGGCAAAGGGAGCCCCAGCCCGGCCGGGGACAGGCAGGGCAGCACCACCGGCCCCCCAGGTGGGGAGGGGGCAGCCCCGCCGCCTGCCCGCGCCTCCCCGGCTCCACCGCATCTATTTCACGCTCTGACATTTATTTTGGCTCCTTTACTCCCTCTGTTCATTAACCGATGCTCGTCGCCATGGCAACCGCTGAGTCACCTGACACACAACTTCCCAGCCTCCAAACAAATACCACAACAAGGCTTAAATCCCCAAAAGCCTGCCCTGACCCCCAAAACGCTCCCTGGGGATGGAGCTCTGTCCTGGGGAGGGGCGGCTGGAAAGGGCTCCGGGGAAGGATGGGGCGGCCGCTCCTGGCCCTGGCGGGGGGCTCGTCCCCCCAGCAGCCGGGGTGCTCCCACTCACACCCCGAGCCACCGGCTCCCCGGCCCCCCGTGATGGCAGATGCAACTCCGAGCTTTCCTCTGCTGGCTTTACAGCTGGGCCCCAGCAAAGGCAGCGTCACGGCATCACAGGCAGAAAGGAAGCCGGTTTTGTCCGAGTCCTCAAACTCCGGAGCCTCCTTCCTCTGCCCACGTTTTCTCAGCGAGGACGCGAGGCAGAGGCGATGCCGGATCGCCTGCTCCCGGCTGCCTCTGAACCCCTGCCGGAACCCAGGCTGTGGCTGCAAGCTCAGGCACGAGATGTCCCCCGCTCCCGGGGCTCGAGCCCAGCCAGGCCGCACGCAGAAACCGGCTGGGGAGGACTGGCCAGCGCGGGACTCACCGGGACACTGTCCTGACTCGGGTACGGGGCTCAGGCGCTTGCTCCGGGCACTCACAGCCTCAGGCCCTGCTAACGCCTCGCCCGGGTGGCACCGTGCCCCTTGCCGGCATCCATCTGCGAGCCCTTGGGCTGGGCACGGCTCCCAGAGCGGCTCGTGCTGCGTGGATGGGATGGTTGGGGTGCCGCTGCCTCCCCCCGCAGTCGCTGTTCCCTTCGGTGCCGGCGGTTGGGCTCCTCTCCCTTCGCAGGAGGAAGGGGAGAGCTCCCGCCAGCCAGGAGCACGCCGGGCTGCTGGTGGCCGCTGGTTTCGGCACACCCCAGCCTGCTCGCGAGTAATTTCCCCAGCTGATACCCATGCCTGCGACGCGACTCTGCGCTGCGTGCATGAGTCACACCACCTTGGGTTTAATTCATCTGCTGGCCAGGAGAGCACCAGCAAAGGCAGCGTGCTGCTGTGGTTATTCATTCCCCGCTCAGCTGTCTCTGTGGTAGATCTGGGTAATTTTCTCTCCCCGGCAGCGTGAATCCTGATTAGCCAACTTAGCTTATTACTGCACTTCCATGCCCAGAGCCCGACGCGGCAGCAGACGGCTCTGCTCACGGTGGCTGCGCAGCCCGGCTCCGGAGCCTCCTGGCTGGGAATTGGGGCTGTGCCGAGGAGCCCCGGTCAGCCAGCGGTGCCTCCCCTCGCCACCCCAGCACGGGACGGCTTCTCTCTTTTGCCTCTTTCTGCACCAAGGAACCCGACCTGGCCGGCCCCTGCTCCAGCAGGTCCTACTCGAGAATATGTGGAGCGCATCCAGCGGGCACGGCTGTCGGCGAGCTCAGCCTCCCCGCGCGAGCACACGCTCTGGGGTCCCCCCGATGCACGAACCGGCAGGGACAGCGCTCGGCCAACGGGCACCGGCAAGGAGCCGCGCGAACAACGGCTTGAAGCAGCCGGACGACTGCCGGCCGCGAAGCCTGCGAGATAATCCTTTATCACGTTACGCGGCCCTCCCGTTTTCTTTCCTCCCCTCTGCCCCAGAGCGGTGAGCACAGCTGCACTACCCACCGCTGCTTTGGTGCTCTCCCGTGGCCGACACAGCTGCCAGCCCCAGGAGCAGGGAGCTCCGGGGGCAGCGGCGAGGCAGCGCAGACCCCCCGGCAGTGGGACACGCTGCCGCCGTGCCCACGGAGGGGAGGCACGGCCCCCGAGGGCCGGAACGTTGAAGTCTGATAAGTCAGCCAAGAGAGCCATAACATCAACTGGCGTAAGTGCCTGGGCGAGACCGAGCGAGCAGGCGGGAAGCGGGAGCGCTGGGGATCGGCCATGCCCCCCCTCCGCCACCGAGGCACTCACGGTGGCGCGGGGCCGGCCAGGACAAGGCTGTCCTTCGAACGCTCGGCTGTGCAGCGCGGCACCGCGCTCCTTGGCCAGGCTGGATTAAAATCAGCCAGGAGCTGAGCCACCCGAGCCCTGCGGGAAGCCTCTCCCTGGCCCTCCTGCCTTGGGGGGTGCGGGGGGCACCCTGCCTTGGCAGGGTCAGTGTGAGCAACCCCAGCTCTGCCATCAGTTAGGCGCCATCCGTTAGGTGCCATCCGTTAGGCGCCATCTCTCTCCTTGTCCTTCACATCTGCTGCAAACCCTTGGCCAGCAGCAGAGCAGCATCCATCTGTGCTCTGCACCAGTCTCGGTGAGCTTCAGTTCAAGCCCTCGATTTAATGGTCCCGCTTTACTCCAGGGGCACCCCAAGTGTCCCCAGGCACCGCAGGGAAGCCCTCTCCAGTTGGCAAATCTTCCCGGGCATTTTCCATGTGTAAGCGCCGTACACGCCAATGGGACTGTCAGCCGTGCAGTGCCTGCAGGGTGTCCCTGCCCAACAGCTCCAGGCTCGCTGCAGCAAGCCCTGCTTTTTAGGTAACATCGGATTTAATTTGGAAGAGATGAACTCATATAACACATTTCGCATTCAGTGGTTTCGTAAAGGCATCCTTTCCCTTCCCCTCCCGCAGGGCTGTTTTTCATCCCGAGCTCCGCGTGATTCTTCGATCCCTCTCATCCCCACCAGATCAGAGTATCCCCAAGCTGCACGTGAAATAACGTGACTAACGCCTGCCTCCTGCGAGTCACCCCTTCTCCCCCGGACGAGGGCTGCCTTACACAGGGTAACATTTTGTTCCAGCAGGATTTTGTCGCTGTTGCTTTAGTCCATTCGTATTTCAATGTACGTACTCTCTGCACTGCATTTACTGGAGAATGCAAAGGCAATTAATTGATTTGATCTTAGGTCTTTTTCCTCTCAAAGCCCTTTTCCCCAGGGAGGCGGGGGGGTGGGGAGGGGGTTGCAGAGGAAGCGCAAGTCTCGTGATGGTGGAAATATGGCTAAGAATATCGATCCTAACCTGGAGAGCCACAAGACTAAAGAGGTCTAGTTATGGTTTTAAAATCTCATTACTTTTCATCCAGTGGAACAGTTTTCCAGGGACTATTCTGGTTGTTACTGCTCAGTGCGCAAACTAAGACTCAGGCTTGAGAAGATGAGCTATCACTGTTCTTAAATGGGAACACAATTCCCCTCTCCCCTTGTGTTGGTTGGCTCAGCCAGGAGAAGTCCTGGGGCAAGGTCACATTTCAGCCCTCGGCTCTCCACACCTCCCGATAAGTTCAAGCGAGTTATCTCCTAAGTTGTGGTTCACAGTAATGGCCTTCCTAAAGATACCTTGTCGCACCAAATCTGTTTGGAGGAAGCGGTGGCGTCATTATGGTTTAAGTTTTCTGAAAATTAAGATTTGTTGGAGAATCAGAGGTCCAAGCTGAGCTGTCGAGTGCTGGGGTATGAGCCTGCAGCACATCCTCAGAGACGCTCAGGCTCTGCTCTCCCTTGAGTAACAAGAGCAAGATACCTAAATATCTCCGAGGAATTAAAACTTCAGGGCTCATCTTTTTTTACCTCCCACCCACCTCCCAGATGCTTGGAGAGATGGAAAGAAATTCATCTTTACTCCCTCCCTTCCCCAGCTTCACGCTCTGCAAGGGATCCTGAGGCTCTTTGCACAAGGTCCCCCGTGTGAGCTTGCAAAGCTCCAGGGTTTCAGGACCGCGTTGGACCCAGCCATCGCCCGCAGACCCTTGGCCACCACGCAGGGCTCGCCTCAGCCAGCACGGGAGCGCTGGCACCAAGCAGCAGCTCTGCCCCATGTCCCTGGGAAGGGCTGCTGGAGTTCCAGCCACCCCCCAGCATCTTGTTCGCCTCCCACATCACAAAGTCTTTGATACAGCCCGGTTTCAACGACAACACAAGCACCTTAGAAAAGCGTCAGGGAAGGCTGGTGGGACGGCTACGGACACCCCAGACCCGTGGCTCAGAGCAACCCAGCTGGAAGAGCTGCTCAAGCCAAGGACGCTGCCCAACGCAGCAGCCTTGGGAAGGGGTCTGCTCTCCTCCCAAAGTCAGGGAAACCTCGGGAAGCCAGGCGAGTGACCGGCCGTCGCCATCAAATTGGATTTGTGATTACTCAGACCATAAACTGTCACCACTTTACAAATGCATCTGTTTGCTTAAGCTTCACTAAATTAAGGCAAAACCTGTGTGTTGGTTTAAAAAAAGACCCCTGCTCCGTGCTACTCTCTCTAGCCAGCAGCTCTGTCCTTGTTGGGATGGATGCTGGGCTCCGCACCGCCTGCCAGCTGGACAAATCTTCCTCCCCGGGACCGAGTCCTCCCCCTGGCACATCCCCATCGCCCCAGCAGCCCCACACCAGCTTCCCACTGGGGTACCGGTGTAATCTGGCTCCATCGCTACTTCACACTCTCTCCCCCTCTCTGCGGTGGTGGTTTGTGTCTGAGCAGAGTCACCTACACAGATATGCCTTTTCTGAAGGATTTTTTTCCTGTTGTAAAAAAAAAAAAAAAAACAGTGGAAAAAACCCAAGTCAAATGAAAGGAGCGCAACAGCGAGGAGGCGGCAGAGGTGGGCTCTGCGGTGCCGGCTGGACGCCGAGGCCAGCGCAAACACACGTTTGAACACAGACGCACGGCAGTGCAAGAACTGAGCCCCCCTGCCCTGCACATCCCTGACAGCTCGGGGGGGTTTGGGGAGCAGCACCCAGCTCCGCGCTGCCCGTGACGGGCATCCCCGTGGGGGACACGTCGGGGCGGTCGTGGGCACAGCCCAGGCGCTCACACCCATGGGTGGACTGGGAGCTTTTGCCAGTTTTAGGCTGCGAGGTGCCGGTGATCGGCGTGTGTCACAGAGACTTTACTCCCTCAGCACTGCTAAAAGGAAAAAAAGAAAAAAAAAAAAAAAATCTACATTTTGACAGTGACTCATCATCTCCCATTCTGGAATCTGTGGGGTTGTTGCAACCTACACAAGGCAGTTCAGAAAAGCAAAACAATTCTGAATAATAGAGGAGGAAAAAAAGTTTGAAAATGATGGGTAATTTCTAGCATTCTGCTTCAAGGGTTTAGCTTTGTTTTTCTCATTATAAAAGTAATCAGGCAATGCACTGGAGCTGCCTTCCAGGGTCTCCCCCCACACTCCCCTGGGTTTCCTTCCTCCCTCCATCCTTCCACATCGGTGGAGCTCATGGCAGGGAAACGCCCCGCCACAAACCCGGCTCCCAGGAAGATGCCGGGCTTTCCCGGCCAGCCGTGATGGAGTGGGAAGGCAGAGGGGGCTGCGGCCAGCGCGGGGGTCTTGGGCGGCCCCTTCCCTGCAGGGCAGCCAACGCGCTGCCGACCCTGCCGCGGCACGCCGATGGCAACGGGCAGCCGGCTGCCGATGCTGGGAGCCCTCGCATCGGGCTGGGGAGGAGAGCGCTCATCGGCACGTCTAAGGAAACCGTTTCATGTTTTATCTTTAACAGTGATTAAACATTGATTTTTATTTTAAAAGGTAATTGACGTTCCTACGATAGAGAAATGAGCGCTGGAGCAGCCAGAATCAGTGTAAATAAGCCATGTGCTAGAAATTAATGAGCTTCACTGATTGAGTTTATCCATTTCAATTAATACAATTCTAGTAATTAAAAAAATAATAACCTTTTGTTTGTTTGCCTGCTCACAGACATTGATGGTAAGAGATGGGGCAGGAGCGGGAGCCCTGGCTGAGCATCCCCGTGCCCGAGGCACCAGGACCTCCCTCTGCGCAGACGCAGTCAGGGCAGGATCCCGCTCTCCTTCATTTAATGAACATTTTAGATGCACTTGGGTTAACTGATGAGCTTCTGGGAAGGGTTTGCCTTCCAGCCTAGTCTTTGGCTATCGGTACCAGGGGCAGCCAGCTCAGCCCCAGGAGAATGCTGGGTCACAAAGCCTTTTACTAACAGGACGTGGGGGAAACAGGTCTGTCCCCCACCTGCCAGACACCCACCCTACAGCAGCCGGAGACGTGTTTGAGAGTAAAGATTTTATTATTGCTTTTTATGCCTTCAGCAAGTTGTTCCTTGTGATCGTTTCTGCCTGCTTTATAATGTCTCCTCATTTAACTTGTTGAAATTCATGCCCCTTTGTTTCTCTTATTTGGACACAACTTCCATCCATCAAACGATGTCTTTTTCTCTCCTTTGCTCTTTCACTATAATTTTTTGTTGTTGTTTTTCTTCACTGCTGGTGTACCTCTAGCCTGGCTCCATCGGGTTTGGAGCCATCATACCCCATCACCCCACACTGGTCACCGAATAACCTCACAGAGGTGGGATGCAGGACTAAACCAAGACTTGTGTCCCTTGCCAGGCCGACCAGCGCCTCCAAAAAGCACCATTCACAGCGTCTACAACTTCCATTTCTGTGTCACATCTTGGGGCGCCCTTTCTGCGGTCTGTGGAATAACTGAAATTTCCCATTAACACGGTCCATCGTCAGCCTCCGCAGCCTCTCCGGCACAGCGCCGTGCCTTGTGTCGGCAAACCTTCAGCTGGGACTTGCACCCAGCTGCGCTGCCGCTGCGAAGAGCAGCAGCTCCCAGAGCCGCCCCGCGAAGGCTGGTGGTCACCGCTCCCGCGGCGACGGCCTCCCCGGCAGCGGTCAGCAATGCCGAGGCATTAAACCAGCAGAAAAGAGGGAGGGAGGAACCGGGGAACGACCGAGCCCTCCTCCAGCACGGCGTCAAGAAAGCGAGAACAAAACTCATCCAGAAAGCAAAAGGCGGCCCTTGGGTTGCCTGCGCATCCCAGGCGCGAACTGGGATAACAAACAGAAGGATGCGGACTCGCTCGTTTGTTGGAGTAAGTTTGACCCACATGGCGCTTGAGCCCTACGGAGTTCCATATGGCCAGAACGCTGAAAACTGATGATAAAACCTGCCCAGACGGGACCAGGTGGGAAAAACAAGGGTCAAGAGTGTAAAAACCTGGGATCCTCTGGTTAAACAAGTTGCCAGTAATTCAGACAAAGACAATCTGTAGGTACGGGGTGCTCTGGTGTCTGCTTCAAACCCCGAGCTGTGCCGGAGGCCAGATTGTACCAGAGGCTGCTTAAGCACCTATTTATAATAAGTAGGAGAGAAAGCTGCATTATGATGGGAAGCTGGAGGTTTCACTTCGCCAGTATTAAAATGTCCTCTGAATTTCTAAAAACCTATAAATGACAATTTCATAGCTCTGAAGCGTGGCATCTAGCACAGGGGAGTGCTATTTTAGACTCTGTGTTGACAGCTGAAGGGGAATGGATCACAGAATTAAAAACTAGTTGCTGCTCAAGTCCAAGCAATCATGACTTGATTACGCTTCTTATGGGCAAACAGAGGCAAGTCCAAGGCACTAGCATGTATTCTTGGTGCTTTGAAAGGTCAATTCACAGAGCAGAAAACAATTATAAGCCAAATCAGTTAGGAGAATGGATTTAAGCATAAAAGCATGACTCTGAATAGAGAATGATTTAGGAGTGTTTTACCCCAAAACTCGTAACCGTGACAGGAGTTTGCATCGGTTTAAAAACTGCCTGGCTAATGTGTAAACAGCTATAAAAATAAAAACATGCCCAACAAAAAGAAGAAAGGAGATATTCATAACTCTGAATATAAATCAGCAACTAGAAATTGCAGAGCGCTGATAAAGGACACAAACAAACAGTAGAAAAACCATCAAAACATCTTTCCCCGATGCATTAGGATGAACAACAACAACAGAAAGGAGCAATGCTATTGCCCGTTACCAAACAGAAATGGCAGAAGCGTTAGTCACAGGACCGAGAAATGTTAAATAACTGTTATTACAACTGCGACATTTCATATTCAGCATATTCACATCCCAGAGTTTAAAGAGACACGCTGAAGGAGCCGACTGAGCAATTAAGAGCGACGCTCAACGCCTTGCCGGGAAGTTCCCGAGGACCGGGAGGACGGAGATGCTCCGTGGCCGGGCAGCAGCGGCGCGGCCGCCTGCCCTGCCCGGGCTCCGGCACGCCCTGGCGCGGCGAGGAGCCGCGCCGCTGCGCTCCCTCCACCGCTCCACGCGCTCGGGCTGGCACCTGACGGCACAAGCGGGGACGCGGAACAAGGGGACAGGCCGCGGCCACGGAGCGGCGAGGTCACCGAATCTGCTTTGGCGCAACCGACGGCAGACTGCGGGAGTGCCGGCGACCGGGGCTTCGCGCCGGCGAGCGCGGACCCCGAGCTCGGGCAGCCCGGCAGGCGAGCGGGTGAGGATGAGCGTGATGGCCAGAAGAGCTAACCTGGGGCTTTGACGCACAGCAGCCTGGAGTAACAGCTTCAAAGTTTTATTCCCTATTTCAAGGTGAAGCAGCTGCTCCAATCTGTGCCTAATACCACGGTCCATTTCTCAGGGAGGATGTTAACAAAACCAGGGAGGGTTCAAAGAGGCAGGAGGCTCGGAAGGTCTGCTGTAAAGAGCCCGACAGGCGAGCGAGCGAGCGAGCGAATCCCTCCGTGCCCTCTGCACAGCCTGATCTCAGCCCAGTGCTGCAGATGCCGAATTGCACTGAGGGCTGTGAAAAGCAAATCATTTTCCAAAGGAGCCCCACGGTGCAGAATATCAAGGCTAAAAATATGTAAATCACCACGGAAAGCACTGTCAGAGCTTCAGCAAGACTTGCGAGTTGCTAAAAGGCAATTTCGAATTTCCGAGCTCGCTGCACAAGGCATTAAAAAGGTCACTATTTCTGAAATAAGGATCTTTACAAATAAACACATTTGCTGAGGACTTGGTGAGTCATGCTGGAGCGGAGCACAGAGCATTTCCAACCTAATGCTTTTGACAGGCCGCGAGCAGGGCGATCTTTTCATGTTTACAGTTCATCAATAGTTTTTACAGCTGCACAGTCAATCTTTAAAGCACATTTAGCCTGGGAGGAGGCTCGGCAGGTTGTTTTCCTTGCAAAAGTGATACTAAATTTATTTTTTCCTTCCTCTTTTATAGCATTGATTTGAAGGTAAGTATTTGAACTTCAAATACGTGACTGCCACTCAAGCACCTGCCTTTTTTTTTTTAAATATATATATATATTTATATACTTCTGTCACATCTCCCTAACGATATAAATATTTGAAGTTTTCAGCTGATGCACTAAAAGGGACTCGATCCATCAGAGCCTATTTATTTCAGGGAATTCAGTGGGCATCGTGTTGCGTGTTTGCTGGCGCGGGAGCGGGGGGTGCCGGCAGTCTGCAGCTGCAGGCTCCCCGCTTTGCCTTACCTGGCTGGCACCAGGCTCGCTCCGCTCCGTGCGGCCCAGGGTCAGGGTCCTGCCCGGCCCCGCTCGCTATCGCAGGTACCGGAGCACATCCAGCACCGACGGATTTAGCTCGCTGCCTGCTGGAGGCAGAGCCGCCTCCTCACCATCTGCGGGAGGGGAAGAGAGCCCCGGGAAGCCAGTTCCAAAGCCCCAGATGGGGAAAAGTGATATTCAAGAGTAGCACCATAGTTTCACTCTTGTCTTTTTTTGGAGAACAAGAAGGGACTATCCTACAGACTGAGCATTAGGGGAGGACTTTGCTGGTGAACAAGTGAGTGATGCCAACCTTGCTTTCCCCCTCCAAGAAATAAAAGGTGCCTGCCTATGCCCTGGTAAGCTTTCCAGAAATTCAGAGCAATTTCCATCGCACAGCACCCGCTCTGCCCCGCTGCCTTCGGGAGGGCTTTGCCATTGGAAAGTCCTCGACGCTGCCGTACAGGCAGCGTGCTCCCTGCCCGGGGGCAGCGGTGAGGACAGCTAGGGGAGGATGGTGTGTCCTGTCCATCATCCACCGCTTTGGGATTTCACAGCACTGAGAGACCCCAAAACATTGCAACCAGCTTCCCTGGGCCCTTCAAACACTCTTCTGCCCACAGGCAGCGTGTGGGACTCCTCTGTTTAAGGCTCTCCCTTCCCCTGCCCGTGCCGCAGCCCCGGCACTGTGGGCTCCATGTCCGGCCGCCCTCGGAGCAGGGAACAGGACCACGCTCCCGGCTACGAACCTGCTCTGCTTTCACATGGGTCAGACCTGGGCAAACTGCCCTGCGGGTCCCCAAGCCACTCGTACCATTACCTTGGCCATAAACTGTCCTCACCTTCCCCTGGCTTCCCAAATCCGACTCAAAGAACAAGACACTTTGCTAGAATAACTCCAGGGCTTTGAAACCACCCCAGCTCCCACAGGGCTCTGCCCTTCCAGGAGGCAGCAGCCGCCAAATAGAGAGTTGAAGGGGGAGAGAAGAAAAACATAAAAAACCCTGAGATGGATGGGCAAGCAGATAGCTTCACAGCTCGTGCCAACGCTTTCCATCTTCTTCCTATTTTGCATTAAATCACACAGCAGAGCCCATCCTGCTGCTGTTGAAGCCAGGTGATGTTTTGCCATTGGCTTCAAGGACAGCAGGGCTGTGCCCCACGGTACAGCACGGAGAGCCGGAGGGCTTGTGCCTACCAGAGGCAGGAGATTGCCCCAAGCACGGGGGAAGCCCCCCAGGACACTCGCTGCTACACCGGCACCGCACAGGCTGCCTGCGCCGCCCTGGCTCTGCCGGCACCGACCCCCCCAGTGCTTACCTGGGGCTGCTCCCGCGGGTTCACGCCCCCGTTTTCAGCCCAGGCTCAGTGCCCAGGGTCCGCAGCTTTGCCCGCAGCCCACACTGCGCATCCCTGCAGGGAAGCCAGTGCCCCGCAGCAGCCCTTTTAATGGGTCTGTCCCAGCTGCAGCCCAGCAGCTCCAGCCTGGTTAATGCTCATGGCACACACCTGCCTCGCCCTTGACGATGCAGGGAGGGTTTCGGCTAAAGGAGGTGATGAAAGGTGCACCGAGGGCTGTGGGGATGGGGCAGGCTGTGCAGCTTGGGGCAAGCCCCCGTGAACGTTGGGTTACCAGTACTTGCTACGTTACCGCTCCCCGTCCCTCACCCGCTCCCACCTCTGCCAGCTCCCTCGGGGCACTTTGCTTTCTGCCGGAGCATGTTCGTTATCTGCCCTCGGCGCTCAGCGCGCGGCCCTGGCCTCATTCAGCTCGCCTGCTGCCGAGAGGGAGCTATTCCCCCTCCGCGGGCTTCCCGCTCGGCTCCGGCAGTACGGGAACGTTCTCAGAGGCTCCTCTTGCTCCCGCGCTGAGCTGGGGCAGGTGATGTTATCCCCAATTTACAGATGGGTAGTGGAGGACTGGAGAGATGCAGATCACAAGCGTCTGCTCATTTTGGGGGCTCAGCTGGAGCCGCACAGAGCCTGGGATTTCACAGCCCTCGGCACAGCCCTGGAAATAGGCTCTGCGCGGGAGGTGACAGCGCTGCCGCCCAGCCGGCCGAAAGCGCTGCCAGAGCCTGCGCTGCGAGCGGGGCTAATCACGACGAAGCCCGGACCCCAAGGAACAAAGCTCCTGGATGCCAACGGGACGTTCTGCTTCTCCTATTTTCTGGAAGACTTTTCACCATCCTGGGGGGGGGGAGAGTTGTCCAAATTGACAATGCAAATGATTTCTAAAGGAGTGACTGAACCTGCATATCCTCTGGGACGCAGGGCTGCTTCCGAGATCCTCCGGTGAGCGGCACAGACACTATACCCGATGTACGCACCGAGCTGCTGCAGATTTATATCCACTGCACTTGTGCTGAACCGCAGGTGATGGAGACCAGCTCACGCATCCCAAACACCCGTGACTGACGTGGCCGCTGAACGCTTGAACAGGCAGAGAGGGCCGTTCTGTTGCAGCGGCCCCGCACCCCAGCGTACCGCACCGCACCGTACCGCACCGTACCGTGCCGTACCGCACCACTCGTTCCCCGGGGCCGAGCGCTCGCTGCCTGCAGACGGGCTGCGCTGCGGGAGCGCGGCTCAGGGGCGGAGGCATTGGCACGTCTGTCTCTCACTTCAGCCGCGAGCGAGCTAGGACAAACAGGAAAGCCATACGGCACTCGCCTATAGGGATGCACAGAAGCTCAGCCAGGAGGGTGCCTCCGTCCCGAGGGGACGAGCCGGTGGCCCCTGCCCGGGAGCGGGGCCCTGCCCTTCTGCTGCTGCCGGCTGAGGCTAGGGTCGGCGGCAGTGGGAGTCGGGGCAGGTTGGGGCAATATGCAGAGCGGGTGTTATTTAAAACTATGATTGTTATTTAAAATTATTTAAAACGTGCACGCCACCTCCCCCTGGCCTCCCTGCTGTCCCTGTGCCCTGGCCGGAGCACGCCTCGACTGCTCGGTTCCCGCTTCTCCCCCAGCTAAGGGGTCTCGCACCCCCGGCTGCAGCTTTCCTGCTTCCTATGAAAGGTGCCATCACTCTTGTCCTCCTTCAGCTTTTCACGTTGGAGGGAAGGCCAAAGACTAATGTATAGAAAACACTTTCATCCTTGGCTGAAGCGTGCCGAGGAATGACAAGAGATTCTCCGGGCGCGGAGAGAAGGAGCCTCGGGGCTGCGAGAGGCTTCCAGACGCCGTCGGCAGCCCGCCGGCTTGCTGCCGTGCCACGGGCTGGCGGGGGGAGCGGCAGGTCCCCGTCCGGAGGGGACCCCGCTCCGCTGCCTCCCGGGGTCCCCGTTTCCCCAGCCCGCTCCGCGGCCGCATCGCCGGCTGCTCGGCGGCGAAACCGCGCGGCACAGCTGCCGCGCCGCGATAAGGTTTGCTCAGCTGAGCGAGGCTGTTCAGGCAAATGGAGGATTTGGCAAGGACGCTGTGCAGCCTGGCAGAAATGACTGCCTCGGCTGGCTGGTAAGGCAAAGCCGGAGCTGCTGCAGGCTCGGGGCGGCAGGGAAAGTCGACGTGAGATCGCAGGCTGTCTCGCGAAGTGACGGTGACCTTGCCGGGGCGGGCAAGAAGCCCCGGGGTCGGGGTCGGGCAGGAGGCAGCCCAGAGGGAAGGCAGCCGCCGACTTTCGCAGCCCCTTGCAATTGCTCATGCGATGATGTTGTGTGATGCAATCGAAGATGCTGATGCATCAAAGCACTCCGACAGTTGCAAAAAATAACTGTAAGCTGGTCTTTAACACCCAGCCGAGCACCAGCCGGCCTGTCCTGAGGGGTTTCTGCTCCCTTGTCAGGAGGGAGCCCAGCCTCTCCAGAGGGGACGGAGGTGCCGTCCCTGGGACCAGGGGTAGCTCTGCGGGACACGAGCGGCTCGACGAAGGTGCCAGCAGCACAAGCCAACGCTGATTTTTAAGAAGCTAAAATCAGGAATACTTTAAAAGGGCAGTTGCTTTTCGGTAGACTCTTTGGAGGTTGCTTTCGCCTCCCCTTGTGATTCCAGGCACGAACCGAGAGTAAAGGTGCAATTAGGGGACAATTACCAAATCACCAGCAAAATTGGAAATGCGAGCATTCGAGAGGCACAAACACAAATGTCACCCTCCAATGCCGCCTTTTGTCACTGCTTTCCACCACCGGAGGCCCACGGGGTGTATTGCCAATGCCAACACCCCCGTGGGCTCCCAGCAGCCCCCAGAAAGGCCGGGGGGGGTCACACAACCCCCTCCGTTCCCTGCACCCACCCCGAGGCTCCTGTCCCAGCCCAATTCTCCTCCTTCAATACAAACTGCCTGGCGAAAAGCAAATGCACAAAGCCCCCAGGGAGGGCGGTGGGATGGCAGGGAGGTGCTGCTCCTGCTCCCACGCCTGCCCTCTGCCTTCCCTTGCCTGCCTTACAATTTCTTTATGACTCTGTTTGTCTGTGTACAATAAAACAACACAGTTCCTAATAACCTGATGTGGGAACGGCTAAGCCATCCTCTGCAGCCCGACAGCGCCAGGTGTGTCTGTAGATTGTGGTGTCAGGAGATAAGAAACAGGCAATATCTGAGAAAAATCATCATGCAATATCACCCATCCAGCAGCCATAATCGTTCCTCCTGTCTCTCCCCATGATGACTATGAAAAACTCTGATATTTTCAAGCCCACCACTCACGCAGTGTGCAAGTGATTTTTGCAAGGGTTAGGGAGATGAGCAAAGCCCAGATGGAACGCCACACATTTCAAAAGGGAGCAAAACCCTGTTGTGAGAAGACCTTTCCACCCCTTCTCCTTCAGGCAAGCAAGCCGTGGGGCAGCAGGAGCGCCGGTGCAGGGAGGGCAGCAGCAAGAGCACGGCCAGAGCAACGGGGAAAGGTGGGGCGGAGGAACGGACTGCGGCAGTTTTAGCATTAACATCCCTGTAGACCCTCGGAACTGAGACGGTGGTTAAACGATGGTGAATCAGCCCTGCTGCTGCGGCTGCCTGCCATGGAGCATGGTGAGGACGGAAACCCGCTTCTGGGAGCGTGACTCCCAACAATGTGCAAACAAAGGCAAAACATCAAGTTGCCATACGAGCAACTCAATTACAGTCTGGCCCTTGAGCCGGCGCTGGCCCAGAGGCAGAGCTGCTAAGGGAGGCTGACTGGGTTTTCTGGTCCTGCCAAAGGCAGCTGGCTCTGCTCTGGCTGTGGAGCGTGAGCTAACCCGAATGCAGAAATCCCACTTCGTTCTCATGCTTCTCCGGAGACCACAGAACGAGCAGACCTTCATTGGCGCCAGCTGCTCTGCATCCCTCCCTGCCCTGGGCAAGCGAGGGACCAGACCAGGCAAGCGAAGCCATCGCTCAACAGCTTCACCCAGGAAAGCCCGTGGCCAGGCAGAGGTGTGCTGCTCGTCACGCAGCATGCCTCCGGTCCAGAGAGTGACCGCGAGAAGTCGATGCGTTTCTGTCTCCGATAGAATCACTTCAAAGGACATGGGACAGTTTAAAGCACAAAGCATACCCCGGCCTGAACTTTTCATTTTGAAGCTACTGTTAAGTACCCGCTGCAAGTAGATGGTTAAAAGATAACACAAAGGTGAAATAAGAAAATTTCGGAAATCATCCCCGAGTCCCAGGGCTGTCCCACCAGCCCGTGACACAAGCGGGGTTTTACACCAGGGGTTGTGTAACAGATCTGCCGCGCGGCGATGCAGCCCGCTGCTCCTCCTCGGCACAGGCTGCGGAACCTCTCCTCCCCGGAGCCGCTGCAGAGCTGTCAGCACGCACAAGCCGAGGGAGAAGACACCAGTTGTCATCCCGGCACTGTCATTCTTTATCACAGCAGGTGTCTTCTTAATCAAAGACATATCTCGAGATGCCCGCTGCTGCGGTCCCCCCGAGCGAGCTGCGGCTCATTACAGCCCGAGCGGTGGGACCACGCAGAGCGAGCGGCAATGGATGCATTCCCGGGGTGCCTCACCCCAGAGAAAAGCCACGGAAAACCCCTGGTGCTGAGCCTGAAGTGTCAGCCAAAGCAAACCCACCCATGAACCGCTAGGAAGGGATGTGAAACCACCCTCTCCACACCAAGCACTAACCCAAAACGCAGTCAAACACCAGCTTCGAGGAACCTGCTTCCAAGTCTCATTTAAAAAATTGAAGTGAGTTTTAGATGTTGTAGCACAGTTGCAGCCCTTACCGACGGGGCCGCAGGGCAGCGGGCAGGCAGGAGCCCTCCCCGGTTCCTCCAGCGTCGCAGGCACGTGGAGAAAACCCTCGCCGAGCACGCAGCCCTGCTCGCGCCCTGCTGCGCTTCCCCGCTCGCTCCCCGTCTCCCCGTGGGTGCTTCAGAGTGACTCAGTAAACGGGGTGGGCACCTTTCCCCTTGGATGTCTTTGACTAACTCACCCTCAGCACCTATCAGTGCTGATGTGCATTAATGACAGTGGATACACTGCATCTGCACCCTGCCGGTGCACGGCCGTGAGTCACCCAGAGACACTCATCGCCAAGGTGAGCCAGGGATTAACCCCCCCTGCCAAGCAGGACCCCTCGGGCGGTGGCTGAACAACCCCCCTGGACTTACGGGCTAGCACATTGCCATAATTTTAAGAGCAATTCTGATTTTCCTGAAAAAGGAGGTTGATGTCTATTTATGAAGTGCAGACTGCGTTCATTAGAAATCTGTGGTGAAATCCACGTGAAAAGTAACCACTGAGATGTGAGAAGCACCGAGCAAGTTTAATACCATGGCCGTCTCACCTCATCTCATCCCAAATGGCACGGGCAATTGAAGAGCATCACAGGTCTCCACACCTGGACCATTACCCAGAACCACTGTGCCAAAGAGCACCGCGTGGTCCAGGCGGGCTGTGCCGGTGGGCAGGGAAGGGTCTTCACCCTACGGACAGGCAATGATGCCGTGTGCCTTTCCAGGAACGGTGTAAGAGTTGAACACTAACGAATCTACCCGGCCTCACATCACAAAAGGCAAAACTCATGCAGAGAGAAGGGAAGGGATTTACCAAAGGCCGCGTAACTCTCGGCAGTGCAGCCAAGCATCTCTCCCCACTCCCTGGCTGCTCTCAGCAAACATCATCTGCTGGCACCTCCCACCAGCACCCCACCTCCCCGGGGACCGGGGAGAGGAGGATCCGGCATCAATCCATGGGGCATCCTCCCCCAAACCACCGCCACGCTCCCAGCTGCCAGCCCTGGCACCAGGGCTTGCAGCCTTCGTTAGCCATCCCTAATTATTTACAGCTGTAATGGAGATAGTGACCTTGCATGGGAAAAAAACCCACTTGAGCCTCATTCAAATTCAGACTTCCACCTCTATTAAACAGTAACAGCTCTTGAGATGACAGAGTCTGCACCACGCCTATGCAGCAATAAAATGCCTGTTTCTGAGCTGTTCACAGCATACATTTTACTCATCACGTGCTGCTCACAGGCAATGTGGGAACCAGCTCTCTACACCACCCCAGAAGACAGGGTTTTTGTCCAGATAAATGCTGCAGCATCCCAGGAGGGTAAATTCTGCACCCCCCGTTCGAAGCGACTGTTTCTCAAAGCAGAGCTGGTGGCAGCGAGCTGAAGCACGGCTCCTCTCCGGACACCTTCCGAACAGCAGCGAGATCCGAAGGCACGGCTGCCTGGAAGCGCAGCACCAGCTGGCAGCGGCCAGGGCCCTTCTCTGTCCAGAAGGATTTTTATGGCTCTTGGCATCTGGCCACGTGCCACAAGAACACGGGTCTGGAGCAGACCAAGGGTCCAGCTAGCCTAATTTCCATCTCTATCGGAGGACAGCACTTAATGCTTATTCAATGTATCCTCCACCAAGCTAAGGTTTGGGGATTTCCTAAGTCAGAGGGTGTGCCTGGGGCATCGCACGAGACACCTCGCAGAGTCCCACGCTCAAGGCATTTGCCCGATCCTGTTTTGACCCCGGTGACGCAACTGACCCCAGTGCCGGGCGCGTGGCCTGTGCCCCCCAGTGCTGTCCTGGTGGAAAGGCTTTTTGGGGGTGGAGGGGAAGGGTTGTTAAACCTGCAGCGTGGTCGTTTCATCAGATATTCTCAAATGGGTAACTGGTCCCTCTTCACCTTCACCCATCGCTACCATCTTAAGAGGCCATCATCTACTTTCCATCGCACAAGTTAACGCGATGCCTCCTACCTCTCATATCACTAAGAGCAAATAACCCCTCCCCACTCATCTCCCCAAACCTCCCACGCTGTTCCAGACCTGTCCTGTCTCCCCCTCCATCACCTCCAACCCACGCCAACGGTCCCCATCCGAGCACGGCTGCCATCCCAGGGCTCGCGGGCACGGCCGGGACAGAGCCGCGTGCGGTGGCATCGGCGCGGGGGGCCGCGCTGGGGCTGCCGGGTGGGTGGGCTGGAGCAGCCGCCTGCCAGGGAGGTCAGCGTGGCTGCGCACGGCGAGCTTGGCAGCCGCGGCAGAGAAACCATCACCAGTGCTGGCGCCGCTGGCAGCACCGTGGAGCTGGACCAAGAGCGCCGTGGAGAAGTGTTCAATTGCAAGACGGGTTGTTGATGAGAATCTATTACAGACACCAACCAGACAGAGGAACAGGATGAGCAGCTCCTTAAATACCTACCTATAATGAGTAGCGAGAAAAAGTGCTCTATCATGGATGATTGCAATCTCAGGGACATTTGCTTGGCGCTTTTAAAAATTAAAGATAATAACTTTCTAACAGAAACAATATTGCTGTCACCTTGGGGAAATTCTCTGCTTGGCCTCACTCAGAAGGACTGAGAGGAGCTGAAAGCAGGGGAAGAGCTGGTGGCGGTCCAGGGGCAGCTGCTTCCAGCCCAATTTAACGCCTTCGGTGCGAATCAGCTCAGCTCAGCAGAACCAAAAGCAAGCACGGACAAAACCAATTGGGGGAAAAACGTAAATGCAGAAGCACGATTGCTACTCGGGAGCAAGGGCAGAGCGCTTCCCTGGCACCCCACACTTCTGTTGGACCTGCTGAAAGGGGAACTGACAATTGCAATTAAAAAAATTTAAAATCAGGGCTTTTGATATTAGAAATAGCAGTTAGGGCGTGCACCTGGCTGATAAGAGAAGCTAATGGGATCAGTTAAAGTAAATCTGCAACCGAAAGGTTTAAACAAAACAAGGAGGCATTCTTTAGCCACGTTAGAAGAAAGCAGCTTTACCGCCGAGGTAAGTCACTACCAGATCATGACGGTGCAACTGTCAGTCATGAAGCAGAAGTGACACACAATTATTTATTCATGAGATACTTCTGTTCTGTACGTGGAGACAAATAGGCTCCTGTATTCCGCCAGGAGTTAAGGAGGATGCTAAACAGAGACTATTAAGTGTAAACATGAAACTCGCAGGACTAGAGAACTTTCTCCCAAGAGCATTCAGAGAATAGGCTGAGAAGTTTTCTGAAGATCTAAAATGGATTTTAATAAACTTTGGCATTCTGTTGAATTTCTAGAAGACAGGAAAAGCTGGTTTAATGCCACGAGTGATGGTGATGGGCAATGGTAGGACCTGCGTCCCCAGCATCGCCTGTGGGTTAGATAAGGTGGGCAGTGGCTAGGGGGGAACCAGGGGACGAGATAAATGTCAAACAGCCTTGCGGAAAAGAGATTTATCAAACTTCATACATTTTTCCTGATATGGTTACAAATTCAGTTGATAAAGGAAATCAGTAGCATAATACATCTAGTTTTCCACAGGGTGTTTGACTTAGCTCTCCTGAAAAAGTAAAAGACCAGTATTATGCAGAATCAACAGCACTTTATTAAAGGGACTGGGAGGCAGATTGCAGAGATTGTACATTGTCATCCGATGGGATATTTCTACACAGAATCGCCTGTTACCAGAATAGTGTTGAGCTATAACAATGTCTTTATCGAGAGTATTAAAGAAAACATGAAATAATCGTGGGCAGAAGAGGCAAACAGCAGAGGAGAGACTGACTGCAATATTAATGAATGATGGAGGTGGGTCAGGTGAATTTGGGCAGCTCGGTACCCTGGACTCATTTAGCAATGGCCATTTTTATACAGCCAAGTCTGAGGTTTTACAGTTAGGAACTAGGAGAGCAAGTTACAGTTTGGGTATAGGAGGCGATACCCTGACACTCAGCAGCACAGAGGGGCTTGGGGTCGTGGTGGACCACCACGCGCGGGAGCTCCCTCTGAGATGCCGTAGCTAAGAGGGCTGAAGTGAGCCGCAGGGGTACAACCCGACTAACAACGTGCAGAAATAAGGAAAAACAAGCTTGCCTGGCTACGTGAGGCTTCACTATCAGAGATTATTTCTTACGTTCAAAGGAAGTTTGAGGGGTTCATTTCTTTTCCCAGGGCAACAGCTGGCCTAGCGACATGGCAGATTCACCCTCAGCTGAAGTCTCCAGGACTGACCGTCTACCTAAAACGCACCAGGAGCCAACCAGGAGTTGCAGGTCAGGCGCAGAAATGGCTCGGCAGGTCCTGTGGGCTCTAGGCGTCAGCTGACAATACCCGCAATATGATGTTTTAATCTAGGCAGGATCCCCCCCCAAAGACCAAAACCCAAGCAAAGCTCTCCAGGTTTGGCAGGGAGGAATTGCTGGCTTGGCGAAGGCTGCGTTTATGCTCCTGTGGGGGACACTGGAGCGGGGAGACCGGGACAGGTCCGAGCGGGACAGCTCGGCTGAAAAACGGCTCTGGGTCCCCGTGTCCTCTGCAAACCGCCCCGTGTCCAGCCCCGGCTGAGGACGGCCCAGAGGGACGGCAGGACGCCGTGCGTCCTCCGGGAGGGAGGTAGGCAGATCAATGCTTGTGGTCCTCCAGAAATGATGGAGCACTTCCTTCTGATGAGAGAAACGGAGGAGGATAGGAGAAGTACCCCATCGCCTTAAAATATGGTATTTCAAGCAGCCTTGGCCAAATCCTCTTGCTGTTTCCGATCCGCATGACGCCACGGAGCCAGTCCCAATCTATACCACACAGCAGGGAGGACGAGGAGGCTCCCTGCATTTAACGATGCTGAATTTAATTAAGTTTGATGAAAACCAAAGTTCTTTTACTTTCCTAAAAAACACACAAGCCTAAGCAGCTATTTCTCAACTTCAGCTTTCTCCCTGAAGTGCCCTGCGTTTCCCTACCTTTTATATTAACAAGGAAGTCACAGAGGAAAACAACTGACGATCAACAGCCACGGGGGACGCACACCGACAAACGCTGGTCACGTTTGAGCGGGAAGTACAGGACGGCACCTACTAAGTATTCGCATATTGTAAAAGTGGTAATTGGAATTCAAATGCCGCAATTTAAAACAGAGGCTATCCTAGCCCAGCAGTCTGGGAACGCCTGCCTGGGCTCCAGCTATTGAGTCAACCACTAATTTGTGTTTTCCAGTGTGGGTGTCTCTACATAGGTCTGCGGCGGCTTCATTCAAGATTTATCCGCTCTCGCCTATGGGCTTTTGACGCTCACGTGGTGCGAGCGGCTCCCACGCAGGCGCTGCGCCTGTGTGACTGACATGGATTTAAAGAGCATCTGCGACGGAGCGTGCACCCAGCACTCACGTCGGTCATTTTAATAATCTGCCACGCACACTCAGCCAGACGAGCGACTGGAGCTCGCCACTTAATTCCCCTGTCGCTACACATATTAAACCCCTGTTAGCGGAGGAAAGTTCAAGGCCGAGGCGCTTCCCGACGGGCAGAGAGCACTGCCCAGTGCTAAACGCAGCTTCTGCAGCACGGGACAACCGGCCCTTTCGACTGACCGTGTTCATTCCTAAAGCAGGACGCTAAAGTGCAGCCCTTGTCCGTTTTTCAAGCCAGATACAACGAGCGCGCAGAAATTACGAGACAGAGGGAGGCCCTGCCAGCTGGAATCAGTCAGGACCTGCTGCACATACAAGTACGGGGTGCAGGGGCTCAGCTCCCAGCGCTCCCCCGGCGCAGGGCACGCTGGCAGAGAGAGCGGCCGCAGCGGCGATCCTCGGCTGCGGGGGGGACCTCAGCCCCCGCCGCAGCACTGCCCTTCCTCCATGGGGAAAGTGCACGAGCTCGCCCGGGGGAAGTTTTCCCTTCCCAGCATCGCAGCGGTTAACAGCCTGTGAGACACCAGCTCATGTCTCCAGCAAAATTCAGGAGGGCGATGAGCAGCCCCACCGCATCCCCCCAGCGCCATCGCAGCCCCACGTGCTCCCCCCGCGCACCGGCTGGGACCCTACCCGCCCGGCCGCCGCCTCGGTGCCGCACCCCCCCCCGGCAGCCCCCACTGCCCACCCGCGCTCTCACATTCATGCAAGGGATGACGGAGCCCGTGCCCGGCGCGAGGCCTCGATCGTGCCACAGGCGTGACCGAGCAGCACCAGCACGGCGCCGTGCGGAGCCTCCCCGCTCCCGCCCCGGCAGCTGCGGGAGTGCCGAGGCAGGGGGAGAACGTGCAGCAGGGAGCGATGATCCCACCGCGAGCACGTGCCCCGCTGCTGCCAGCCCCACGCCCGGGCGCAGGGTGAAGGACTGTGATTCAGCTCTGAGCTCTGGCATGGCACTGTTAAGCCCTTTCCCGAGTGTGCTGTGCTCAGGAGACCGGGGCCTCACCGGCTCCTTCCAAAGCAGTGATTTATCGCAGTGAGGGAAAGATAAAACATTTGCTGGAAAAAAAAAAATACAGCCGGCAAAACCAAGAATTTTGGAAACTACTCATGCCTCCAGCCATCCCATCTTTCACAGCCCTGGCTGCTGCCTCCTTGACTCCCTCAGCCCAAGAGGGGAGACAGATTATCTCACATTATTTCTTACGGAATTAGAGCATGATCCAAACCCTCCTTGAATCAATAAGAAAGCTCCGACTGACTTCACCGGGTTTAGGACGGAGCAGCAGGAACAGACGGGATATTTCTGCATCCGTGGCCGTGACTCACCGAGAACTTTCCAATGTGGAGGGAGCAGCTCGGCAGCCGCGGCTCGCTTGCCCCCACCGTCGGAGGCGTCGCTCCTGGCCTGGGGGAGCCTGACACCCCGGGGCCCCGCAGGACAGTGGGGCAGGTCCCCCCAAGCACACAGGACACCAACTGCTGCCGCTAATTTTAAAAGTTACGGCCCAGTGTGATTCCATCAGCCATTATTTTGCTGTGCAGGTACCAGCACCTGGCTCCGTTCAAGCTCACGTTTAAGCACAGCCTGTCGTTGCTCGTATCGATCTCAACCAGCAGCTACAGGTCAAAACTGCCCCAAAGCGCGGCCTGTGCCGCAGGAGAGCGCCCGCTGCCATGGCCCCTCCGGCCGGGCGCTGCTGCAGGCGTGAAGCAACGGGGTGAAGCGGCGAGGGCAGGCAGGCGGGAGTCCGGCCCGGCCGCGGGGCAGCCGTGGCGGAGCAGCCCGGCCGTGGGGCAGCCGTGGCGGGCCGTGGGGCGCAGTCCCCCAGGGACGGAGGGACAAGCTGCGGTGGGGCAGCAGGAGCAGCACGCCTCGCCCCGCTCTGCTGTTCGGAGGAGAAGGGCTGGCACCGGCGGTGGGGCTCGGCTATAGAAACACCGGGTGCGACGGGTTTCCCCGTGGCAGGGACACGGTGCCCACGGAAGCCTCGGAGAGGGGCAGAGGCTGGGGGGCTTTGCCCGCTGAGCGCTTCGCGTTAAAACAGCCCCTGGGGCCGGGAGAGGGACCTGTGGCCTCTCAGCCCGAAGCTCCCGGTCTCCCCGAGAGCAGGCACACACGCCGGGAGGACGCACGGCGCGGCGGCCCACGGGCAGCGCCGGTCCCCGGGCACGGGGGGACCCCGGCACCCCGCTCCCCCCGGACCCCGCGTCCTGCGTGCAGGAGCCACCCGCGAGGTTTCACGGGTGCGGTGCCCGGGGAACTGGGGGGGGGGGGCGGCGGGGCCGCCGAGCAGCCCGGCCCGGAGGGATGCTCCGCTCGCCGGCCGCGGGTGCCGGGGCTCGCCGGGGGGGGCCCGGCTCTGGGGTGGGGGGGGGGGGTGGGGTCCCGGGATGCCCCTGCCCTCCCCCGAACTTTCGGGCAGGGCCCCTCGCGGGGCCGGGGGGTGGGGTGGGGGGGTCGGCGGGGCGTCCCGGCGGGGCGGTCGGTACCTTCCAGGCAGCACGTCCTCCAGAGCCCCGAGTGGGTCATCACCTCCTCGTTCTTGCGGCTCGTGTCGTTGTCGCTCGTGGACTTAGTCCTGCACACGCCGCGCGAGTAGAGCCAGTAGTCGGTGCCCACGGCGATGGTCATCAGGCTGAAGGCTGCGAAGGCTCCCACCGTGGTGATGAGCATCTGGACGCCTCTGTCACACATCCTCATGCTGCTTCATCCTACGGCGGCGGCTCGCAGGGGAAGGGCCGGCGCCGCCGCCCGCCGCCGCGCTCCGCGCTCGGCGCCTCATGCCCCCGCGGCCCGCGGCGAGCCGGGCCCCCGCGGCGGCGCTGCGCGGGGCCGCCGAGCCCCCGGGCGCCCGGCCGGCATGGCCCGAGCGGCGGCGAGGGGCGCGGAGCCGGCTCCGCCGTGCAGCCCGCGGCGGGAGCGCGGCGCCTCTCCCGGCGCCTCCCCCGCGCCGCCCGGCCAAGGCATCCGCGGGGGGCGGCGGGGGCGGGGGGCAGCGGAGGGCGGGCCGCGGGGGGCCGCGCCGCCTGGAAAACGCCCCCCCGCCAGCCCGCCCGGCCGGCCGGCGGCGGGGGCACCGCCCGGGGATGGGCACCGGCCCGGGCGGGGGGGGCGGGGACGGGGACGGGGAGGCTGCCCCCGGGGTGCCGGGACGGCGCGGGGGAGCCCACCTCGGGGCGCTGGGACCGGGGCCGGGCGGGCGACCCCCAGCCCGGGACGCGGGGACCGGGGCCGGGGGGGCGACCCCCAGCCCGGGACGCGGGGACCGGGGCCGGGGCCGGGCGGGGGACCCCCGCCCCGGGGCGGCTGGGACCGGGGCCGGGCGCGGGACCCCCGCCCCGCTGGGACCGGGGACTGCCCCGGGGAACCGGGCCGGGGAGCCCACCTCGGGGTGCCGGCACCGCCCCGGGGGTGCCGGGCAGACACCCGCCCCCTGCTCCCCCCGCCCCGGTACCGGAGCTGCTGCCCCGGTACCGGGCGCCGAGCACCGGCTGGCTGCCAGGGGCTCGGGGCCGCGCACCGACACAACCGCGGGCACCCGCAGACCCCGGGCGGGGCGTCGGGGTGGGGGTGGGGGGGGGGGGGGGGCACAGCTACTGCGGCCCTGGGGGCGGCCCCCGCAGCTGCCCCCCGAGCAGCGCCCGCCCCGAGGGACCGGGTTTTATCAGCTGCCCAAGGGCCGGGACAGAGCAACAGCAACGCGGGCGCCAGCACTCCGGCGCTGTACCTTGGGGTGTTTTCCACATCACGCTCCTTAATTGTTTGCCGCCAGTTAAAACCCTCACTCTCTCTCTGCGCCTCTCTGCTGTCTCCTCATCTCTCTCAAACATTTTTGCAGCCAGCTGGATGAGCTTATGACTCATGCGACCTTTCAAATAAGCCCTATAATATACCCACCTCTTAAATTAATAGTCGTTTAAGGGCTACAGATGAGCCGGGAAAGCGTGTGATTTACCTGATAGTGTGTACTTCCACAGTTCTCATTTGTATGCGCTCACATGTAAATACTAGTTATTTACGCCCAAAATGCAAACAGAAAATTACGAAGGTTACCAAAAACTCAGGCACTGGGAAATTAACAAGTGTGAAAATTAAGTACCCTCCTCAGCCTTAAATCACCTTCTTCGTGCATACTCATCAGGCAGGGCACGCCGATTGCAACGCCGCAGTATTTCTTCCCCAGCACCCTGCCGCACGCAGCGGGCCCGCTGCGCTGGCTGCCCAGCTGTGGATCCCCCTGGTTTATTCCCCTGCTTCGTTACGGGCCCTCTGCCTCGTTTACCGCCTCTGTTCAGAGCTCAGGCTGGAGGCGGAGGCAGGTCTGGCCGGGCTCTCCTGGGCGCACAGCACCAAGTTGCTGCTTTTCCAGCATTTCCACCCGGAGAGCTGCAGTGCTCAGTGGGCTGGGGACCAACAGTGCTCTCTGATGTGGGTACGGATGGAGACTCCAGCACTGTGGTCAGAAGCATCCACCCAAGCTGAATTGCAGGCTTTTTTCCATCTATTTTTTTGAGGAGGGGTTATGGTTGCCCGGTTTCTGTGGCCGGCGTTGGCAGCGGCACACGGCGGCCACAGGTCACCCCTTGGCGTCACTGGCTGGACACCGAGATGAGCCCCGCGCAGGGCTGCGCCGCGACGCTGTTCCCGAGCGATCCGGTGGGTGCCACAAAGGTACCTCGGGGCAAGGTGCAGGGAGACCGTGCTTCTCTGGGACAGCTGCCTCAGCCGTGGCATTACCCTCCCTCGTCCTGCCACCCCCACCACTCCCACCGCCTGTCACCCAGCTCCTGCAGCGTGTGGGGCAGAGCCTGACACCAGCACCCTGCCCGGCCCCCATCCTGCGCAGAGGCAGGCGTCCCGGGGAGGAGGCAGCAAAGATATCTCACACCTACAGCGAAGGGGCTGAAAATTGCATTCCGAGTGGGGGATTTTGCAGCCTTAATTGTGTTATTTTAACAGTGTGTGTGTAGGTGTGCGCAGAGTGCACATGTACCGTTTCCTAGGCTTTTAACAAAGCAAGCTCAAACAGAATCAAAGTCCATGTGGGATCATGTTGGCCTTTGTAGGGGTCGGTGGCAGGGGCACCCCTCGCCAAGCCCCGCGCCCCTCTTGCCGCTCGGTGTCCATGGAGTAGCCAGTCCCAGGAGTGAGCCCGGAGCTCTGGCCACAGCAGCCACCCCAGGGGACGCCCAGGGGGGTCACTAAGGTTTGCGGCCAACAAGACTTTGGGGGCCTTGCCATCCCGCTTCGCAGCTCCGACTCGGGAGGGCAGTGTGCTCCGGCGGTCGCAGCCTGACGCCCTGCCCTGTGCAGCCTGGGCCCTTCCAGCTCCAGCCCCGGCCACCCCTTGCTGCTCACTGCCTCATCCATCGTCATTTACCTGCTCACGGACCTGGACCCTTCTGAGTTCGGCAAAGTGGAAATGAATAACAGAAACCAGCTCACGCTGCAAAGATTGTACAACTTGTGCAAAAAAAAGCCGTCCTTGCAGGCAAAAATGTCCTAAACCGAGATCTGTTAGGCTTTGTCCTTCCAAATCCAGCGATGAAAGCTCTGCTGCATTTAAATTGGCAAAGTGACAGAGAGTAAGTAGTCAGAAATAATCCCTAGCTGGATTAGGTTTTTCCTTGAAGGAGGAGAGGCTCTGATACAAGGCGAGTTTAGGTCATTAGCAATGCAGTGAGATGCTGAGCTCCAGCCTTGCTTAGTCTTCACTTCATTTCCCTGCTCCCGGGGGCTGCAAGGGGATAAGGACTCCAGAGCCTTTGGCACGTGCGTTCATCCTTCCCCACTCCTACGAGGGGATTATTTATATCTGCACATGCTTTGGAAATGCTGGTTGCAGTCTACTGGCTCTAACAGGACTCCAGTGGTGAGGCTGGTGTGTCCTTATGTGACGTTCAGGGATGTTCTAGCTGTGACACGACTGAGCAATGCCATACGTGCCGCCAGCCCAAGTGTGTGTGACACGAGCTGGGTTACCCGGTGCGAGCCTGTGCAGTTGCCTACCAGCTCTGCGGCTCCTCGCTAGACTTCCGACAGTTTAATAGCAATAAAAATAACGGGAGAGAAGCAGAAATCCATTCTTATTAAGCCTCTTTACTCTGGGAAGAGGCCAATGGAGTGCAGGAGTGGCCACGCATGGGCTAGCAAGCAGCACGCAGCCTCTCGGGAGACGCAGGGGAACGCGCTTACGGCAGCTCCGTGCTAAGTCCACCTCACTTCGCCCACACTTCTGCTTTCGCACGTACCAGCTGCACGCACGCTGGCGTGCCCAACCATTGCATCTGCTTTTTTTTTTCCCTCTGTACCGATACCCTGGGTAGACAAAACAAATCCAGGAGAGGGAAGGGGTGACACGGGACAGCAGACGTCACGCCAGTGCCACAGGGTTCCCCCAGCTGCTCCGTGCCGGCTCTGAGGGTACGGGCTGCTGCGTGCGGTTCAGCAGCTCCCCATCTCCGCAGCCCTGCCGGGGACATCCTGATCCCAATTCCGATCCCGGGCTGCGGGAAGGAAGCCGAGGGAATCCCTTCCCCAAGGTCATTCCAAGACCAGCCTCTACATGGAGCAAGTCTGTGCGGGATGGGTGAGAAAGGAGGAAGATTATCAAAGGGATTCTATGAGGCAGTGGTACCACAGAAGTAATAAAAGAACAAATAGCAGGGAATTAAAAGATATTCTGTAGTCTGAGTCCAGCCGGACCACGCTGAGCCACCATAAAAGGTTTGCTGCAGCTCCGACCCACCGCAATTTAATTGATTTGATTTAAATTCTTTGAAGAAGAAGTGGATAACGAATAATGAGGCAAACAGGATTGTAATGCAAATGAAAGAGATGAAAGATGGCTTCAGGGAGACGGCTCTTGAAGGTCAGAGACTAACGCAAAGCTGCTTCTGGTCACTCATTCAAACATTAATGAGGCTGTGTTCCTCCAGATGCCTTTGATGGATGGAGGGATGGCTCTGGAGGCAAACGCTGTGCTGATGTCTGGCCTTTATTCTCCTCGCTCCAAGCGGATCATCCCCTCGCAGTGGCGAGGAGGATTTTACCTGGCGTGTTGTAGGGACTTGGGTTTCTGCTGCCCATGTTTCACTGGGTAAGCAGACTTCTTAATTGGGTTTTTCCAGATACTCTGATGGAGACTCTAACTTCAGAATTAATTAACTTCACTATCAAAAGCTGAGTCATTTGTCACAATGGTTTTGTCATTAGCTCCCATAATTACGGAAAGTGTCACAAAACCAAATGTTTCACTTACACAAGCCAGGATAACGGAAGCTCAGGAGCATTTCCGACACGCTGGCAATGGGCAAGGCAGCGAAGCTGGGGAGGGACTCGTCTCCGGCCACCCCAAAACGTGGGAGACCTTCCTGGCACGGCCCCGCAGACCACCCCGTCCTGCAGCTCACCCTGCCCGCGGCTGGGGGCTCTGGGGGAGCAGCAGAGAGGCAGCGGGGGGACAGACCAGGACTGTCCAGCCTCGAGGGCAGACGCTGGGGGTATGCGGGCAGTGCTGGGGCCGGTCAAGCCCTGCGGTTTTCCCACCTCTATGCCAGTCGGGGTGGTCCCCGGTGACCACCGGTCGCGCCAGGTGGGAGAGACGAGGACATCTTCTTGCTAAGCTGAAGTCCCCGAAGGGAGAAGGAAATGCCCTTCCTGACACGCTTACTGGCTTTCACAAGGGCGCTTCCTAAAAGAGCAAATTTCCTCAATGGAGAAAAGCAGGCGTGCGCTGTGCAGCGTTCCGTGCAAGCAAGCAGAAAGGTGCGTAATGGCGCGCTCGGCCAGGAAACCCTTCGCAGCCGCATTAGGAACAGTGCAGACGCTGGGGGAGTCGCAGAGTCCCGACCCTCTGAGCCTGCTGCTCCCCTGCCCTCGCCGCAGCGGCAGGGCAAGGCTGTGCAAAGCGCCCGCGAGGGTCTGCCGGGCACCCGACCTGCCTGGAGCCAGCCCCTCGCCCCCCCCAGCCCCACCTGACTCGCAGGGACTGGGAGCCAATGTTCGCGGGGTGGTGGGAAGAGCATCTGCAATAGTGTTAATTAGCTCATCTTAATTAGCAATTAACTGAAGATACAAACAACCTACACCTTCCCTCCCCCTCCCCGTCGGTCTATAGGTATCTTTAAGCGCAGCCACAGCTGCAGGTCTCCAGTCCAGGACCTGCATTCAGGGAGGCTCCGGTTGCTAATATTCTCTAGCTGTACAGATATGCAACTTTTTACAGAAAAGCTGCAACATCTCAACATCTGCTGCTGTAACAGGGCTCGGTGGGGCCCCTCTGGCTGACCGCGCAGGCGGCCAACAGCTGGAACCAGTTGCCGATTGCGGGGGATCCCATGGCACACCCAGCCCACCGGCTCGCCCCCTGCACACCACCCAAGTCTCGCGGGCAAAGGAAGTCAAGCTCTCAGGGTTTCTTTAAAATTATATATTTTATTTTTTCATACATGCAGCAAATAGAATAAAGAGTATATGCCCATCTAAAAGGAGGTCTTTATGAGAATTTCTGACAACACACAGCAGGTAGTCTAGGATGTAGAAAAGTCATCAAATACTTGCAGGTGAAATCAAATTCACAAACACAAACTGTTCAACAATAAACATTTTCTTTTTTTTTTTTTTTTTTTTTCCTTAATTGCCACTTTGAACGTGATCAGAAATAAACAGCTTGGATAACACTACCATGCATGGAGCAAGATGCTTGTTGCTTCTTTTGCTGTGCAGGCTCATCTGCTTCTGCAAAAGCAGAGAAGCCGCATCACTTGTTAGTATGAGTTAGTTCCACGCTCCAGATGTTAAACCCTACCTTTTGAACAGCTAGATCCTTGCACTCTGCGCTGGAAACCACCCTAGTTCTTCACTTGTATTAGAGCTCCTGGGATTCACAATCATCAGAGCACACCTACTGCTCAGCGTGCTCGCTCATCTTCCCATCTTTGAGACCACCTATACGGGTTGGCCTCTATGCAAACTTGCATTTATTTATTAAACGGATCAATAACTCCTTTGGTGATGGCTCTTTCATCAAGAGAAGGCTGCGCAGATGTCCAGCCAGGGGAGATAAGAGCAGCAGCAGCAGGTCCCCATCACCACGTGCAAACGGCATCGCACTGGGGCAGTCCCCCAGCACGCACCGGCTGGAGAGCAGCTACGTTTGGGCTGTGCAGACTCGCCCTGAACTGCTGCGTGACAGCTGGGTTGGGACCAGCTGTATCCCAAACAGCCATGCGCAGCTGCAGGACAGCAGAGTCGGAGAGGATCGGGGTTTCCAACCCCCCCGCGCCCACCCACAGCCCTCAGCAGTGCCCTGCGGACCGCCCGGACCAGGCGATTCCTCAGGCTGAGCCCAAGCAGCCAGCCCTGGCTCTGCCCCTGACCTCGGGCAGGTCCCTGCTCAGGCTCTCCTCTACTCCCTCCGCTCTTCCACTCTCTGTCCCCGTGTGCCATGCAAGCTCTCCAGCGGCGCTCCGCCGCTGTGGGCACCCGGCAGCCTCACCGCCGCTCCCCAGCTCAAGCCGGGCTGTGCTTCACACCAGGCACACGGACAAACAGCTGCAGTCCTCTCTCCTTTTCTTTGGCAAAACGTCCAAGTGAAAGACTAGGGCACGCCCATGGAGCACTGGCATTTGCAGCCCTAACATCGCTGCAGACAGGAATGGGAATCTGCTCCTGCACCAAGGTATCCTGGTGTATTTCCAAATGTCAGCATTGGGAACGAAATCCTTAGCCAGTGGGTAAATGCAAGCTGTTACTTCTTCGCCTCTAAGAGCCTCAGCTCTCCTGCCCCACGTCTTCTTCGCACAGCACGCGGTCTCCTTCGCAAAGCCCGCGCTGCTGCCCAGCGCCCCGGCGGGGGTGCAGGAGCCGACCAGGTTCTGCTGCCCGGAGCAGCCACCGCAGCCCTGGCTGCAGCCGCCCACCAGCAGCAAAGGGGCCAACACCGCCCCGGGGACACACACACACACTGCCTAATCCGTCCTGCCCCCCAGGGAACCACCTGAGGAGCCTGAACCCCACTTACCTGCAGCGTTCAAGTATAATCCAGCTCGGGAGAAAGAGTCAGGAGTTGCCCTGCTGTGCAGGTGGGGTGAGTGGATGCCCTGCCTCCTCGGTCCCTCCTCCTGCCCCACCTGGGGAGGTGCAGGGCTCTGGCTCCCACCCTGCCACCGCCAGACCCCACTGCCCGTCCCGCCGCGGCCAGGCTGCTCAGCGTAGCGCACCGGACTTGCCCCCAAGCCCCCTCCAGCACGCAGTCGAGCGGCCAGGGTGCACCCTGCAAGCCCCCGGGGATTTTTCTCTCCTCTGCAGCTGCAGGCTGAGATGCCTCCTCTGTGCCCCAGAGCATCCTTCTCCAGCCTCACCTGCTGCTCGCTCACACCGTGCCCTTGTGCCCCCCGGCACTGCCCTGCTGCACAGCGGGTGCGAGCGTGCTGGCGGCATGCTCCAGTATCGCTTTACTGGGCTTTATCCTTGCATCAGAGCACCTGGGGACTGACTAACAGGGCTCTCCTGAAGCCTCTCAGCTCTGAGCATCTTCCTGAAGCACTGCTTTCCCCATCCAATAGTGAAGATTAAATCATCAAATTACAGCAAACAGTGAGTCAACCGCTGTCGCTCTGCCCTTCCTTGGAAGAGTTTGTACAAGTCTCAACGCCTGTGCGGGGCCAGGCATATCCCATTTTACATTTCTCCACAGAAGAAACAGGTCACCTGGAAATAAACCTTGAAATGAGAGTTTGGCAAGTAGCAGAACGGGCAACATCAGAAATACTCAAGGTGCGAGTTCTGCAGACAGGACCTAGCCTTTGCTAAGCTCTCCCTGGAGCATGGATCTTAACCCTGCAGATCCCGAAGATGACACCGAAGCTGCCTGACGGCACAGCCGAGCACGGCCGGCTGCCGGCCCGGCTTCCCCGCGGGCCCCGTCCGAGGCTGCCCGGCTCGCTCGGCCGTTCAGCATCGCCTGCTCCATGCAGGGGTGTCACCCCAACACATACACAGAAGTCCCAAACAGAAAAGACGTAACTCCCCCCTACCCCCCCAGCGGCCCCTGCGTGTAACCACGGCCCCGGGGTGCCCCTCGGAACAGGAGACCCTACAGCACCATCCTGCACAGACCCCGGGAACGGCTTCAGAGCTGAGGATACGGAAATGAAAAACATTCACCACTGAAGTCATACTAATTCTGCAGCGACAGGTTTGAAAGTCACAGTAACGTACATGCTCTGAACATCGACCCTGGTCTGCAGAGGATGGCGAGACGTCTTCTGAAACGTGGAGTTACGAGAACCCTCACCAGAAACCAGCCCGCGGGTGAGGCTACCCTGGGCTTCGTCTGATGCAGAGCGTCTCATAAACCCTCTCGTCAATCTGGCACAATTTGCAGTTTTTCTGGGTTTTTGTTTTGTTTCCTCCAGCCCAGGCCAGTACCCAAGACCATGGACTTGCAGCTCACGTCCCCCGCGTGCGTGGGGCACTGCCTGCCTGCAATTTAATCACGGGGGGAGGACACCCGGCCGGCCGCTCCCCGGCAGGTGGGGCATCAGCTTTAGCTTCTAGCAGCCTTTTTTACCCAATGAATCATTAAAGGAAGAAAATAATTTCAAAAGGTAGAGTTTGATGTTTATAAAAGATCTACAAACCAGAATTTCCTTTATAGGATTCCTTGTGATTCATAAAAGCCCACCCCCATTTTCCCCTATGGGCATGGAGTAATGTGTATTTACATTAGAATTGGTAGTGGTTCAGAAAATACACGTATGGGGTTTTTTTTTGGCTAACCCACCAACCTAATGTGTAATAAGAGAGGGATAACAGCCAGTGACTCGAAGGATGCTCGCGCGCGGGGCTCACCCTGCTGCGAACCCAACAGCGAGCCAGAGTTGCCACCCGGCCACCGACGGGCGGCCCCTGCCTGCCCCTGCCCTCCCGCATGGCACCGCTGCTGCACACACGGCGTGGCTCTGCCTTACAAACAGCTCCTGGAATTGTCTCTCCTAATTCAGAATTTTTAAAATGATGCAGAAGGTCCTGGATTACTGAATAAAACCCGGCTGAAATCAGGTAAATCGAGATGCCTGTAAAATTCATGGGTTCTGAGCCTTTAAGATAATAGCAGAGGGTGTAAAGTAGAAAAGTTACCTTTATAAATAGCCCTCAGTACAGCCCTTTTGTAGCGGGCATATTTTCACTTGGTAAATTGTAAACCGAGAATATAAACGTGTTTTGTTTTGGTAGAATATTAATATCCTTTACAGAGCTGTTAAATTTCAACAGTGTCTGTGAAAAAACAGGAGAAAGATTTCTGAGAGTGCTGACAGAGTGTATCAAAACTGCAAACTGTTCCAGATGTTAAAAAAAAATCCCACCTTTCACTTAGAAAAAGATTTGCTCTGATTTACAAGAACTGGCACGGAATTCTTTTGGAGTCTTAATGCCTGAGTGTAGGAAAGGCCGTATGGCGAGGCGCAGGCTTGCGGGAGGCGAGGGAGGAAGACGGCTTCGGTGAGCCAGGCTGACGGTATATACAATGCATTTAAAAATATATGTCTATAAGCAGACTTTTCCACACTGATCAAATGTATCCATGTCTTGAACAAAAGGCTCCTCTAAGACAAGCTCACAGTCATCGCAAGCTTCAGCACAACGGTTTAAGATATCAACCATGCTTAGCATTCAACAGAAACGATTTGTGAGTAGCTAGGGTCACTGGAATCTCAGCATCCGATTTCAAAAATTACAAAGACTGGAGCAATTTGGTATATTTCTGTTTAAAAACTCTATTAGTCACCACCAACTATAGTTTCTAGAAGCATTACTGACTGTTAACTCGAACCCCAAACATCTCCAGCTAGGGAAACCAAGCTAGCAAGTGACACAGACATAGAAAGGCCTCCTAAAACAAGCGGTCGGCGTGTTTCGCATGAGGGTATGTATGTCTGCACTGCTAATCCCGGAAGACTAGTGTCGGTATGTACAAGGCGATCTGGAGTTTCGGACTGCGAGGAGAGGGCGGGCGGCAGCTGCGCCGCGACTACACGTTAATGACAAACTCGGGGTTAGTGTAGGAGAATCCAGCAAACTCGTTCTGGTCCAAGTTCATGATGAAGAGTTTGTCCGTGGGCGTGAGCTCCACCGGCTGCCGGGTGAACTCTTTGTCGAAGTTGGAAGTGTCTCGTTTGTCCTTCTGTTAAACGGAAAGCACAGAGTTAAACGCGGCAAAGGGGGGAGCGCGAGCGAGCGAGCGAGCAGTGGCAGCACCCAAGGGTGCGCAGCCGGGAGAGCTCTGCTGTCCCCGGGCTTCGCGCCCGGCACTCGAGATCTCCACGCCGGTTTCTAAAGCCACCGCCGATGAGGAACACGCACCCAGAGAGGCAGCGGCAGCCCCTGTACAATAGAAGTGACCCCATACCGCGGGCAAGAAGAGAAGAACACCAGTTTAACGCCTTGAAACACACAACCAGACAGTAAACGGACACGCACGGGGCGTCGGAGAGGGCTGTGGTGCTCCCAGGCCAAGCGTCCCTCCTCTCCTGGCCGCTGCAAAAGAGAGCAACAGAGCAGTTTCTCGGCATGCAAAACCGTCACTGCAAACAGAGACTCACAACACACAGGAGGAAGGAACCTGGAGGAAGCAACATGCCTCGAAATGGAAGTAAACATTCAAGACGATTTCAAAATTTGCACAAAATAATCAGCTGTAAGAGCTCCTCTTGCTTTAAGCTTGATGTTTTAAAATTATGCTACAATATGGCACTGACCAACGCAGCGTTTTATTGATTTGAGGATGCGATTTGCTCCAGGATTGTATATAGAAAATATACAGTAGCTCAAAGAATGAAAATTCCACATATGCAACCTTTTATCATTTTAATTTTGTAAGAAGAACAACTTCGCAGCTACATCCAACCCAAAAAATAAAAAACCCAAAGTTAGTCACGATTAGCGCTGGTAACCTGCTATTGGCCCTGCAGATCCCATCAGCTGGGAACGCTTGGGCCATTTTGTAAATGGGCGTGCGTCAGAGATTGCCCAATTAAGGTATGTTCTGGCTGTGGGAGGTTACAGTGCCTTGGCTAAATGGGAAACCGGAGCGCTGAAGATACAACATAAGCACCCAGGATCCTCCATCAGTAAAGAAAGCCCGCGGAGGGACGCCCCGCTCCCTGCAGCGCGGCAGCCGGGCAGCCCGTGGGCTGGGACCTGCTCTGCTTCGTCTCGTTATTAAAGCAAGTGGGGACAAAAGACTTTCCCCATCTCTTCTTCTGTGCCTCTATGGAGGAGCTTAAACGAGACGGGAGCGCAGTCATTCGCAGTCACCTCCCAGCGTTTCCAACTACCTGTAAAGGCTGCGTGGGGCTGGGGTGCTGCCGGGGGTGGCGAGTGGGGGACCCGCAGCATCGCCCCGGGGTCGGACAAGCCTCAAGGCAGGGCAGTGCTCTTTCTACCGCTTTTTCATTTTCAGTAGCGGGCAGAGCCGCCCGCACGCCCTGACTCCGTGCTGGAGGTGACCCCCCCTGACATGACACTGGCAGGTCCCCATCACAAATTTGGTACCTCGCAGAAACCTGCAAAATGGTCTTTTTATTTTTTCCAACCCTGCCGCTGAACCAAGGCCCCCGCAGTGCCGGGAGCTTGCCCGCGCTCTGCTACGATGGAAGATTTCCAACCCTGGCTCACGGCAGAGGAGCCCGAGGGGGACACCCCCCGGCAGGGGGGTCCCGCCGCCCTCACACCCCTGCTGCTCACGGCCACCTGCCGCGGGGAGGACAATGCGGGACCGGTGTGCACCCCCACCCCGCTCCCTCCCACCGTGGTCATCCTCCCCGCTGCTCCGTACTGATGAAGCACCCGGCGGGCGATATGCTGCGTGCTCACCGCAGCACCTCTTGTCCCACCGGCTGCCGTCGGAGCCATCGGCACCTTCACGCCTCGAGCAGGAGCACGGCCAGAACAGGGCCGAGAGCCAGGTCCTCCCTGCCCTCCTCCCGCCAGCCCAGGAGCTCCACATCGCAACTGCAGCCGGATCGAGCCTCTGGAGATGAGCCCCAAGGCCAGCAGTGGACCAGGACCTGCGCGGCCCCTCGGAGACTCCACGTGCCACAGGAGGCATCCCATCGGGACAGCTTCAGCCTTGCGGAGGAAAGACCAGAGAGCAAAGAGAGCCAAGGGTGGTTGAGAGGAGACGAGGTGGGAAGAGAAATGGGGCTGGAGCTCAAGGATCAGCGAGAGAAAAGCCAGAAGAGCCAGGACATGCCGTCAAGCCAGCGGTGCTCAGGGCTCCGGCAGCCCGACCTGCCGGCGCCCGCGGGTCCCAGCCTGTCCCCAGGCAGGAGCTGGGTCTCTGCCTTCGCTGTCGGACAAGAGACACTCGGGAGCCAGCACAGTCCCTGCAGGGCTCCTCTGCCCAGCACGGAGAAGGGAGAAGAGGTGGATTTGGGGGCACAGAGCAGGAGTGGGGAAGGGCAGACGGGGTGACGGAGAAGACTTCGGGTGCAGAGTTCTGCCAGGCAAAGGGTGAAGCGGTCGAAATGCAAGTGTAAGCCCACCTCGATGGAAGGCAGTGTGCCCCCTAGGACAAGAGGGGCTGGTGCAGAGCCATGGAAGAGCAGAGGCACTGCCCTTGGCTGCCAAGAGGCCATTTCGAAGCGGTTGCACAGGGGCTCTCTCTTGCAGACCCAGCACGTGCAGAAGGAAGGAGCCGATGCTGGCCCCAGGCTCCTGCCCCGCTCCCGGAGGGATGCTGAGCTGACCAAATGGTTCCCGAAGGCCACGTCCACCCGAACCAACGTGTGTCAAGAAAACACCGTCCTACCGAGCCAGGAGCTTCTCCCGAGCAGGAATGCTGTGGGATGCTGCAAAGAGAAATGGAATGTCCACATCTGCTGCTGGTGCAAATTGCCACCGCGGTCCCCAGCCCTTCGGAGTGGCCTCTGCTGATGACACCAGAGAGGGCGAGCGCTCAGCCTGGGAGCCCTCGGGTAAGCAAAACCTCCTGCTGCTTTTCGGCAGCAGAAAGCTCTGGCAAAGGCTGTGACGTGCCTGGGAAGGGGCTCAGGGCAGCCCACCTCCCCCTGCACAGCGTCCTCCGGCAGCTTCCCCCCACCAGCTCCTCCAGGGGCTCAGCAGGAAAGCGCAGCACCAGGAGGGCCCAGCTGTGAGTGCAGCGAAGCGGGGTTTGCTGACTTCTTACCTTGAATTTTGTCTGAAATGGGTGGCAATTTGGCCTCTGTCAAAGATGATGAATAGCCTGGGAGCAGGTAGGGAACGGCTACGTGGATCTGGTAAACAGAGAGAGGGGAAGGCAAGGGAAATTCAAGGCTGAAAACGCCTCCAGCAAAGGGCTAATTGACTCTGGGAGGTGATGAGGAGCATGGGAGGGATGGTGTGGCCGAGGGACTGGGGCTCCCGCACGCCCAGGGCAGCGTGCCCGCAGAGCACGTCTGGCCCAGAACAGCATTTGTGCCCGGACCAGAGGGGACGGGAATCCTCCCCGACCACCGCCGCCGAGCCCCAGCCCCGCGGCAGAGCTCCGCTCCAGGGCTGCACGGGCAGAGCTCGCCGGAGAGCAGCTCCTGCCGGCGCTGTCGGTGCTGCCGTTCGGTGCCTTTCAGAAGGATCCCGCAGAGTTCAGAACCGCAGCGATTCAGCAGAAGCGGATTTCCAAAGACAGAAGGGAAATTCTGCGTGCGCTCAGGAGAAGGGAAGTTAGCAGGAACCTGTAATCCCTCTTTAGCTGAAACTGCCAATTGCTTTTAACAACTGCTCCTCTGAGAGCACGCAGGCAGGGCGATGAGTCACCGACACACAGCGCTGCCTCGCCGAGAGCCTTGCCTCTGCAGTCTCCAGGAATCCGAAGCGCATGCCGCAGTTGTCTCTGCTCAAGGCATTTAAAGAGATTCCCAAGCGGCAGAGCTCTGCTCGCCTCGGCAGCAGCCCGGCAGCGGGAGGGCCGTCCTGACACCTCAAATCATCCTTCCTCCAAGGGACATCGGACAGAAACTCCTTTCCCTGTCCGTGTTTGAGCGCACGAGCGAGCGGGGTCGCCGGCTGCGCAGCACGAGCTGGCGCAGAGGACACGCAGGCGTTCGCTCTCCGCTTGGAAGATGCTTCCAGTACGTCGCACCTCGGTCTGGGGACAAACGCCGCAGAGGACGAACGGGCCGCCGCTCCGCCGGCGGTGCAGGAGGCTGCGTTGTGATGCGGGCTGCTGCCTGTGCTGCTGCCTGCGCTGCTGCCTGCGCTGCTCTCCCAGGCAGCTCTGGGGACCCACCGTGCCCCCGCGCCAGCATCCCCGAGCGGTCGGGGGCAGCTTCCAGCCCTCGGCGCGGTGCAGCCCTGGCTGTCGGTGCTCCTGGCGTCTCCGAGCCCAGAACTGTAGAAACTCATTATTGCCAAACACATGCAGGTTTCTTGGACATTATTTCTCACTTTTTATTTTATAATCAGTATTGGAAAAAAAACAATGGCACATTACAACTTAAAGCAGGTTGATACAGTGACAGCCCATGAACATCTGCAGAACAGTATAAAAGGAAGCTGCATGATTGTTATCGTTTCAAGAGAAACTCACCCTTCCTGAAACGTTTTCTTTGATGCCAGAAACAAAACTTAGGCCATTTAAATATCTAGCGGCATTTTTTAGAAGTAGGACTATTAGTTGAAACAAGTTTCTTTACAAGCGTCATATCAGAATTCACAATACTGTTCAACGTTAAATAGCATCCCATTTGTGTTAATACCATTTTTTGACACATTTAAAGCGCAGGTAACAAACTCGATCAATTGCTTTGGCATTTGAAAAAAAGAAAAAGTTTTGCTATGAGAACCAATGTGTGGTATTTACTAGGGTGACCATGGATTTGAAAGCACCTGCAACAGCTCTTTCAAATTTCCCACTTACAACTGGATATGTTTCTTTCGATTTAAAAAATGGTACTTAGAAACTGCACAATCAGGAGAAATCTTTGCAAACAGCAGACCTGGCTTCCCTAATAATTTATCACTGCTGCTGAAGACCCAACGCAGAGATCTGCACCTGCCCAAATCCACACACGTACGAGTCTACGGTGGCAAGGGGTGCTGCGGTGGGTTTCAACCGACAGCAGGACAGAGCTACAGAAGAAGGCAGAATCGGCATTTCAGCTCTCGGGACCAGCTGCTCCGTTCTGGGAGGAGCTGAGCAGCTCAGCCGGCAGCACCCGCGCTGCGGGGTGCGCGTTCGTACTGGGGAAAGGTTTAAAAACACTTACCTGCCGCTAAGGCTAAGAAGGCTAAATATTAATTTTTCATGATTACATTAAAAGACTAGAAAAAGGGAAGAGGAGGAATTGAAGCGCATGCTGAAAAGATCTCTCCTAATTGTCACAGTTTACACCTCTCCGTTTTACCTCTGTTAGAACTGTCTCTATTTTCTAGAAATAAAATGTCATAAAAGCACATTTGCAGCTCTTACTGCGCATCACCCACCCTTCAGGCACGCCCCAAATATGTGAAGACACTTCGGGCTTTGAAATATGGTCACTCTAGCAAGAGTACTAAAGAAAAACCACGAATGCAAGTTTTGCAATGGAAAATGTCACCACAACAGCAGCTGGGACTGGATGACAGAGATGCAGGAATGAGATCTAGGCAGCTACTTAGCTCTTGGCTTCACGTTTAAAAAACTCAGAGTTAACAAAGGAAAATCCTTCGAATTCTGACTGGTCAATGTTCCTGATGACTTCCTGGTCAGGAGGTGTTAAGACGGGTGGATGGCGAGTGAAAAACCGGTCGAAGTTTTCAGCATTGCGTCCACACTATGAGAGGGGAAGAAAAGAACGCATGGTGGGTGGAGAAAGAAGCGTGCGGGACGCGGCTGCAGCCACCCGCCCAGCCTCGCCGCGCGCCGCCGCTTATCTCGGTGCAGCAATGGCAGAAAAGAAAAAGGTGCAAAATACTTATGAGCTTTGTTAGTCACAAGGCGATGTTATCTCATGGCGCAGCCAGAGACCGGCAAAACCCTCCGGCTGCACCATGGCAAGTAATTGCGGGAGAGGAATGAGATGGGAGTGCAATTACTTGCTGTCGTTCCCTGCCTACACGCAGCGCTGTACCTTCTCTCGGGCTACGCCACGCACACGGCGGCTTCTTCTGAAAGAGCCCTGCGGCTTCACCTGCTCGGTCATCCCTCCTTCCCCGGGAGCGGGATGCTTTCGTCACGTCTGGGCTGCTGAGAGGCTTCTCCTTGCCCCTGCTCAAGGAGAGAGCTTCTCGCCTTCCACAGAGCTCCTGTAACCTGCTGCTGGCCGAATGCTTAATGCAGGCACTTGGGCCTGGGAATTTCCAGGGCCGCTCCGTCCCTTCCCGACGTGCCCGTCGGACTCTGACGGTCCACGCCGGTGTGTGGGGTGCTGCTCGGCCAAGGCAGGCGGGAGCGGGGGCTTTCTGCTGCGTGGCGGCCGGGCTCGCTGCACAGCACCCCCAGAGCTCTCCGCTGCAACTGGACAAAGCTGGCTAACCCTAAAAACCCTGCTGACAGCGACGTTTTTCCCTCTTGCCCCTGAAGGCAGCTCGTGACAACCCCTATGGCGGGTGAGGCAGGAGTCCCAGAGCACCGGCGAGCTCCCTGCAGCCAGCAAAGCTGGACGAGAGAAGAACCCGAAAGCTCTGGAGTCGGGGTGACCGCTGCCCTGGCTGGCACGGCACTGCGGGACAGGAAAACACGGGGCCTGGAAAGCACCCGAGAGTGCCAGACCCTCCTCGGGGGTCGGTCAGCATCCATCGCCCCCGGGCTGCCGCGGAGCGGGAGCCCTGGGCAGCAGCCGAGGACCCGGCTGGCTGTGCTGCAGTCTCTGCAGCGAAAGAGGGAGGTCGGGAGCAGGGAGACATGCCAAATGCCTTATTTAATTTTCTTAGCCATCAAAACAAGGGTCCTGTAACTTCCCGTGCTGCAAGTCATGATTTAATATAATAATAATAGCAATAGATAATAGCAGGTGGATACCGGGTCACTGCAGCAGCTACGAATTGTGCTCAATTACCACCTATCACACGCGTGTCACATCCCTATGAACTGCATGTAATGACTTTGCTCTAATGGCTGGTGAACTCTCCCTCCTATCGGAGCTGCCACACAACTGATGCTCTCCTGGCCCTCTTTTCTCCGACGAGATGCAGAAGCCAGCATCTCCCGGTCCCTCAGTTCTCTCCTTCCATTTCCCCATGGAGAACATACGCTTCAAGTGCTGGGAATATTTTTCCTGGTATTTAACTTTCATTTGCTAAGGAAACAGATTTACATTTTTAATAAACGTCAGACTAAATATAATAAAATATTAAAGACAAATACATGTAAACTTCAACATTTCCCAGTTCCTTCCTCTGCCAGAGAGGAGGTTTCAGGGAAGACGTGAACATCCATCAGCCTCCAACGGCATGTTTCTTTGGCAGCTCTTGTATGTTCTTACGGTGCCAAGTGAGACACTTCTTATCCCCAAGTCTCTAAAAAAAGTTCAATGGGTAACATTTGAGTCAATTTAACTCTAGTTACTCCTGTGCTGAAGCCTCTGAGCCCGTCCCTCCCTCTCATATTTTGTAAGGCCATGTCTCAACCTACAGCGTATTTCTAGTCTGGATTTGTCAAGCTTCTTCTCCCAAGCGCATCTCCTGTCCGTCACCCTGAGCTCAGCGTGGTTTCTAACTCAGCACTCAAACTCACTGAGACCTCAGAGGCAGTTTTCTCCCCCTGCATCTCTTCTGGGCTGCCGCAGTCATGCACGCTGCAGCCCCAGCCCCGGTGAACACGGCTCCTGCCTCTGGCCCCACGGCTGAGCCCGCAGCTGAGCCCAGGCAAGAGCACTTGGTGTGGTAGGTCACAATGTGGTTTGCTCTTTTTTAAGTATTTTGATGCAAAAATGAGTTGGTGCTGCCCAGGGGAGGAGTTAGGCAAAAAAAAAAAAAAAAAAAAGTAATAATCCAAAGACAAACAAAATCCCCCCCAAACCAAACATGCAAACACAGTGCAAACCAGTTCACCAGGAGGGTACTGAAGATGAGGGCTTCCCAAAATGAGCCTGAGAAGCCTTTTCATGCAGCCTATGAAGAGCATCGCGTTGGTGGGGGAAAACCTGCCCCAGCTGCCCTTGGCCGTGATCCCAGCACGATGCCATCCACATTGTGGCCCTCCAGAAACAACTTTTTGGAAGTCCCTGATTTCAAACACAGAGACCCGAGTGGAAAATGACCTCTCCAGAGAAACGGTATGGGTCCCCGCACCAGAAAACACAGAGCCCGGGTCAAATTAACAACAGAAGCCCAGTAAGGAGATGGAGAATGAAGACAGAAGCGCAGCGAGCAGACTGGCAGACACGCAGCTCGGGAGCTACTCTCTAGAAAAAGCCCAAGATCTTGTACCTTGCCAGTCCCTGACCGCTGTACGGACCCATCCCGAGGCAATTCTCCGCTTCTCTTCTTCCGTCCAAGCACCCCATTCCTGCGGGCAGCAGGCGGGTGCAAACTAAGAGGGACGTGCCCATCTCCTGGGCAGGCGGAGGCTCGGCATCACGCGAAGAAGTGGCCAAACTGGGACCTGCTGGGACCTTCCCCTCGCGGTTACTCCAGCCGTACCCGCGCTCCCCGTCCGCAGGTCACGTCTGATCCCAGCCCGCCGTCTCTGCTGAGGCCGGGAGCCGTTGGAAAGCAGCACCCCAGCCGTGCGGGGGGACAGGGGCGGGGGCAGCCGGGCCCCCCTGGAGCCTCCCCGGGGGAAGCGGTCCTGGGGGATGCTTACGGCAGGCACTGCACCACCGGCGGGCTCAAAGGCTGGCAGATACCCCTCTCTCCAGTGCAGCAGGACAGCGGCGAGGTTCACGGATGTCCGGAAACGAAAAGCGAGGTTCTCTCCAGATGAGCTGACAATTCCCACCATGAGGAATTTGACCAAGACCTGTCACAGCTCCAGTTTTTTGGGAAGAGCTGGTCGCTGCTCCAGACCACGCAATCAAGTACAGCTTTAGAGTCTTGAAGAAGTAAGTTTTAGATGTTTGACAAGTCAGCAACAGCCAAATGCCTTCCTGAAAGCCATCCTATTAGCATCAAAATAGAAAATAAATTCCCCAAATTGAAGTTGCCAGCTCCACAAAGCCTGGAAGCTAAAGTCATGAAACAAAGAGATGGGCTTTTCGAGGCCACGTTGTCCCTAGTCTTCCCCTTCAGCACCGGGATAAAACAAACTATGAGCAAGATTACTGGGAAAGTCTGCAGTGCTTAAGGTTATCAGTGCAGTAACACAGAACATAGCAGGGTTTACCTGCTAATAAGCTGCTCACCTGCACGTTCCATCAACTCCATATACAGCGAAAGCCTTACAGTGCTCTGAAAATATAGCTGTCATTGCCTATTAGCTTCATGAGATCTCGGTGGAGACATGCAAGGCACTTCATGCGAAATGTCTGACAGCCCTAGCTGCCTTTTTGCTATAAAGAAATGTGCTGTCTCTTAAAAAAAAAAAATCAAACAAGAGCAACCCCATCAAACATTTAAAAACTAATCCTTGTGAAATGCTTCCAGTTATAGGGATAGAAAATACAAATATATTTTTAATATGTATGTTGGCAAGGAATAATTCTCATCATAATGAAATAAGGCAAGAATATGTGGATGGAAAATTTTAGATGTTGCATCTATCCATAGTATTTCATGCCCAGCTTTGTGAGGTTTGCAGACTTTCTGTTTGGATGGATAAGAACTTGTCATTATCAGCAAACCAATCAGCATATCCTCCTCTTTGGAAACTTTCACAGGGATAAAATATATACACTTTAAGGCTGGAAATTGTCTTTGGGTTTATAGGAGCCACGTCCAAGCCCAAACCCAAGGTCTAAAGGCTGTGACCATGCCTCGGTGCTGTCCTGCCACCACCACGATGCCACAGGCAGCCACTGGCTCTCGGGAACGTGGCAGGTTTTATTCCAGTGGCCAAAGCCCAACACTGCTGGAGTTTCAGATGCAAGATCTGGCCCACATTGTGCTAAGAGAGAGCAAGAAGGATCCGTGCCGCTCCGGACAGCAAATGGTCGCTCTCTGCAGGAGCACCATCTTTAAAGCTTCCGAAACTAAGTTCCTTTTTAAAGGATGGGAGACATGCTGTATGAATTTTTACATTTATCTAAAGCCATGTTGTGAAAAATCTGCCTCATTTTAGTACTATATTAATGTACAGGCATCACTCCATCCTGAATGGAGAAAGGGGGAGGGTGGGAATTTATATCTTACATAAATCCCCAATGTGTCCTGTCTAATATTTATAGCCAGCATAGAATGACTTTTTTTTTCAAGCTGCAGAAATAAAACTGTCAGCTTAGAAGATAGCCTTTTTATTTTATCAGTTTCTAGCTTGATTTCAAATAGAGAAAAAAGGCATAATAAAATATTTTCCATTGATCCCCAAGATGCAATCAAAGATCATAAAAAGCCGAGGATGGCTGTTCTCCTGCTGCGACGAAGCCCTTGCTCCCAAGGAGCTGAGGAGAAGCGGTGGGCGGAACGCACCCTCCATTTCCCACTTTTCTGGCCCAAACCAGTGGTACAGCCACAATCCCGCTGGCCTCCCAGGCATCTCTTGGGCAAGTCTGACCCTCCTGGTGCTGCGCCGGGTTAGAAACCTGGCCCTTGCCCCCTGAGGGAGGATCAGGGCTCTCTGACACTTCTGGAAACAGAAGCGCCCTGTTTGGGGGAATTTGGCTCACAGCATGAACCTGGCGCCACACCAAGGGCCCCTTTGCGCTGGTCAGGGTGAACAGGGACCAAAGGTGCTTTTTGTTCGTAAGTGTTTGGCTAACGATCCCAGACCGCAGCTCAGGACGCTCCAGCCCGCATTCATCCTCGCTCCGGGCAAAGGCTGAGAGCGTTTGCTGCAAGGGTTTTCTGATGTACGGCCCTGGCTTTCGTCTCTCTCCTATGAACAAAGCCAAGCTGCTTCCCAATGTACCGAGAATATCGGCTGAATAATCAGAGGGGAATCTCAGAGAAAGTCTTTACAGGACCCTGAGGCTACCAGAGCAAATCTTGACTCAATTACGAGAGGAGATGTTTAACCTCAACACATTCGGCCGCCTCTCCACGGCATGCTCCTGCCCACTGTTGGCCCCCTCAATCCTTACATCTCATCTAATTAGGAAATCACTTATGCAAACACCTGAACTCACCTTGTAAAGACTGAAACTACGGCTACAAAAATGCACATACAGGATAACTGGAGTTTTCACACGTCCAGGTCTATAAAAGGTATTTCAATATTAATTCAAAGCAGTTAGAAGAAAATTAATTTATGTAATTAAAAATTATTAGATTAAAAGCAATTTTTTTAAACCCTGTCCTGTTGTGAGTAATCCTGTGCTCTGCTGTGTGATTTCAATGCTTTCAAAATGAGGAGACTTTTCAAATCACTAGGCTTTATGTAAAGTAAAGGAGTAATTAGATACCAAAAACAATAATTATCTCAATGAGAGACAGAGAAAGCAGGCAAGTGTAAATACACTTCCCAGGGTAAATGCAGACCCACGAAAGGAATTGTTATGCACAAGCCAAACCACGAAGCAGCCAAGCGCAGCCCCATGTCAAAACTGCCGAGTTTCTGCACACCAAAGACAACCCAGACTCTGATCTGTCTCGTTACCGTCTCTCTGATAAAGGTTAATCAAGCACAAAGCAGGAAGCAACACATGAGCTCTTGGGAATTTATTTTCAGCTCTGAGTACGTAACACCCAAGCCAGGCAGAGGGCTGAAGCGTCCATTTCCCTGTTGGTGTAAAATGCCGCAGGTTTCTGGGAAGCGATGTGAAGCCCTTCCCGGCAAGCGGCCGCCGGGAAGGCACAGAGAGCCCTCGCTTGTACCCACGCTCCCTACCTGCAGAGATGTTACAAAATCATAGAAAGGTGGCAAAAATATTGTGGGTGGGTGCTAGAGAAGAGATAACTAGTGAAGATGCTTCTGCAGAGCCTGGGGGGCAGGGGACCACCCCGGCGGGGAGAGGCGCGGAGGCAGCACGCGAGCTGCCCGCCGCACTCGCGTACGCAAGAGGAGGTTTTGTGCTACTTGAGCAATGAGCAAACATGAATTAATGATACCGTCCGATAAGCAAAATTTGTCAACGTGATGCTAACGACAATTCGGACGGGCCTTTGCTCACCCTTGGCTTGTGTTCACGGGGCTGAAGTGCTCAGGCACTACACGGGGCTGGAGCATGGGAAGGCTGTGGGCATTTGTGGGCAGATACCGAGCCCGCATCTGCATATTATTCTGTATGTTGAAAATTTGGCTTGCAGACAATCTGTAACCTTATCTTTATAGAAGCTAATTAAGAAAAAAAAAAAAGAAAAAAGACGACTTAAGCCAAGGTAAAGAGCCAGGCTAGCACAAATCCCCCACTCCAGCAAGTGCTCAAGCCCTGCACGCGTGGCTGAAGGTCAGAAGCAGTAAGCAATGACTTTCCTCGTGACCCGCCCAAGCACATTGTGAAGGTGCCCAAACCCAGATTTTCATTTCCGTGCTGCTCTGATCTGTGCTCACAGCTGGCATGAAAGGAGCAGCATTTTCCAGCACAGATGCATTGCTGTTGAAATATCAGCTATCAGCAGGTACCCGAGTTGTCTTAATCCTACCTAAATCCTAAATCTACTGCGCCTACCTTTCTATTAATCTTCCTGTCCTATCAAATGGTGAATTTTCCCCAGCACCAGCCGTTAGGTGAGATGTGACAGACGGCAGCTTACCGTCCCCCTTCCAAGGTCCAGCATCAAAAGGATTTTTAAGGAAATAAGACATTTAAAGCAGGACAAAAATGGCGTTTTAAAACCAGTAAGAAAGCACTTTTGACAGAATTCAATTGTTTGTAAAACACCAAACAACAAATAACGCTATGCCACAACCCAAGGCAAAGAGCATCACTGGGGATCTGCTCAGCAAGAAAGGGCAGAGGTAGAGGACGGGGACTGCAACAGCTTTGCTAGCAAACGCACACAGAGGCAGGAAACAGCAGGAGTCACGGATTTCAGGAGAAAAGGGCTCTCGCAGAATAAGACCCCCGAAGCCCTGGTGCCAGCTCAGCCCTCCCGATGGGCTCCGGGTGCGGAGCAGCATCCTCGCCACGGCTGGAGCTCACAGACCACCCACCCCATGCCTCAGCATCCTTTGCACAAAGGTCGGATCCCACCCTAAGCCCACACACATCATGGTGTGTACAAACAGCCCCAAACACTTGTGCGCTATTATACTTTGATATCAAAGTTAATGCCTTCCCGGCAATACCTTGCCTACACGGTCTAATGGCTTGAAGACTCCATCCCATCGGAGGGAAAGGAAAGCAGGCAGCAATTCAGATCTCTTGTGCTAACCATCACCAGCTGCTTCCCAGCAACCTGCATCTCCACATTCCTGAGACAGGCAAGGAGAACGGGACATTTTGCTCTTTGCTGATGCAGAGGGCAGCCCAAGCCCGCACCGCACAGAAGCAGCGCTCAGCCGTGGAAGTGAAAGGCTCTGAGGACAAGTACCCCACAGTTTCCTGCAAAGGCATCACTGCACAGGAGTTAAGTTTGTAAAAATACTTGTCTGAAATTGAAATATGCAGCACCAAGCGTACACCGGGCATCGCTGTCAGACCTAGGGCAAGGAGCAGACCTCCTGGTCGGCAGCCGTTCCCCCATCAACGCTGCATGCCGGGAGGGGGACGAGGCTGCGGAGGCTCCTGCTGAGCCCAGCTAATGGGCGGTTTATCTGTATTGCATCAGTCAAGCAAGGAGCTGTAGAAGGGAAAAGGCTGCTAGAGCAGAGAGGCATTTAGAGGGAGGAGAGCTAAAGGAGCCGAGCACCCTACTCCACATTTTCCCTGAAAGCGGAGTTCTTCCAAGCACTCAAAGGGTCCCTTCAAAAGAACAGGTTGACTGTAAAGCAGAGGAAAACAGACACGTCCAACATTGCCAAGGGCAGTGGGGCAGGGGAAGGCTCAGTTAAATACACGGAGCATCTCCGGACTCCTGAGTTGTGATCCAACGTGATGGATTAAGAGAGCATGCAATGTCCCCACCTTGATCACTGGGCATAAATATCAGTCCATATCAGCCATGTAAATCAGATTTAACTTTGGATTCACAGCTTTCTGTAAAACACCAGTGCCCAACTAGGGCACAGCAGCCAACAGGCACGCAGGAGGTGGAAACACAGGAATAAGCCTGTGCCTTAAGGACCTGGACGACCGCGGAGAGACTCGGACATAGCTGTGATCCTGCCAGTCCCGACAGTGGCAAAGAGAAATAGAGAAATCCAGGGAGAGACGTCCCTGTCCCCGAGTCTACGTGGTCACTGCTACCTGTGCATCCTCTCTCGGGAAGGGCAGAGGGACGCAGCAAACAACGTGCTCGGGGTCGTACAGGGAAGCCCGAGCTCCGCAGCTCGCAGGCTCGTGCCCTCGTGCTGCTTCAGCATGAACCCCGCGCGCCGCAGGCGATGAAACCCGCTTTGTGGCTGAGGCTGCACCCCTGTGCTGGCACAGGCATTACACGGACAGATGTCACCGCAAAGACAGCTAGACCAAGGAGTAGTCGAGTAGTCCCGTCTTTTTTGACAAATAGCTTTCAGATTACTCATGCCTCCACCTCAGTTTCGCTGCTGGCAGCTTATCTCCCCCTAAAGCCTCGCACTCCCAGCACACACAGCATCTCTCTCGCGACTAGAACCCATCTTAAAGCACGGCAGAGATGACAGAGGGCAGCCAGGTTCTCCTCACTGCAGAGCTCCTCTCCACCCGCGTCAGCGCCCGCACGCGAGCCAGGCTCCAGCCTTCCACCGCTTTACCTTGGAGAGAAACTGTCGAGTGAAATACAGCTCCGTTGCCAATTCAGACAGACTATGGTGCTGAGCTAGATGTTGAAATAAAGTTTAGATTAAGAGAGACCTGTTCAGCTTAAGAAGAAGGGAGGAAAAAAAAGAACAGAAAGACTGACCCCTGGGATAACAGACAGACAGTACTGCAACGCAATTAAATCCGTGAGCTAAACGCGTGGTGTTTCTACCCCTGCAAGTCAGAGCGAGACCAGGCGTCCGAGAGCTGTCCTTTCACAGCAGTGGTTTGACACGTGCCAAATGCGAGGAGACGCGCTCTTCTAGGCAGAGAGACGGTACCTCCGCGCTGCCGGCCGGGCCAGTAGCGCCCGCACGTATGCCTGCGCGTGGGCACCCACGAGCACGAGTGGGAGAGACTGTGCAGGAGAGAACCGGCGTGTGGGAGAGCGGGAGGGGAGAAACACGCTTAACGCAGCCACACTTACAGCCTTTGGCTTGAAGGGAGGCTGGATCTCCTTGCGCTCCAGCTTATCCCAGTCGATGTAGCGGAAGAACGCGTGCTCCTTGATGTCCCGCTCCCCTTCTGGACCACATCCCAGGCGCTTGGCAGGGTGCTTGGTCATCAGCTTGGGGAGAGGAAGAGAAGAAACAGTCACTCACAGAGTGTCCGACTGCTTCCCAGAATGTCCGCTCTGAGAAGTCCCCAGGGTGCTGCGATGCCCAGGTGGGCAGCCTGCACCAGGCGGCCCCTGCCCCGGGACGCCCCGCATCAGGGTCCGGACGCCAAGAGGGGCTCCCATCTCCTCTGCCTGCTTTTGGTGCTCCAAGCAGAGGGAGGAGCCGGAGCAGCTCCAGGGACAGGGAAGGTTGACAATGGCTTACAACAGCAGACTAAGCAGATTGCGGGTACACGAGCACTGGGTGGGATAAGCACATCCCCTTTTCCTCTGGGAATGAAACTGGTGCACCCAGAAGTAATGTCAGGGTGCTGGTAGAGCTCCATGCATCACTGCAGTCTCCCCAGCCTGCTACAACAGGGGGAGCAGGATGCGTGCAAAGCTGCTCAGCAGTCCCTTTGCTCGGTAGCCAACTTCTCAGCATCTGCATAATTAATTTGAAAGGCCACTGCTGATTTAAGATGAACAATCTGCCCTCAAAAACTTTCATTAGCCCTAGAAGCAGAACCCCCACTTCTCTGGAGCCGCGGCAGCAGACAAGAGGTGTATTTCTAATGAAAGAGTCAATTTGGAGGAAAAAAGCACCAACAGTCCATTAATGTTGTTTATCATCTACACTTCTCCTCTTCACTGGCTCAGTAAGAAAAGTGAAATGGGCCATGGGAATTAAGGGCGGCTGTACAAACATTAATATCCGGGGGGCACTGTCTGAGCTGTGTTCAGAGATCAGATGGAGATTCCAGAGATTTACAAGACGTTGATAAGCACGGAGAATATGAGTCGTACACCTGCAACGAAAGGACTACTTTATTAAAAGCAGGGCAGTTAAAACCGATCCCAGAGCTGTGCAGAGGTTGCAGCAAGCCTCACTCTGTGGCCCAGGGCCATGGGTCTGCAAGAGCCCCCCGCTGCCCTCCTGCCAGCCCCCGGGAGGGACAGGGCACCCACGGCTCGGGGGAGGTGGGACGGAGAGCCGAGAAACCTCCCCACCTTTCTGTTGAGACTGGCCCACACCCAAAAAGACATGGTTTTTGTAAGCAAGCACATCTTCCGACAGAAATAAAGGCATCAGCCCAAGCACTGTGGCAGCAGGCAGCCTGCCGTGCCACGGGGAGCTGATGACCCCCGCCAGGTCCTGCGTCCAGGCAGAGCTCCTCTGCCCCCAGGTGTAAGTGTTTTGACACAAGTCAGCCCCGCCATCCACGACTGCACAAATCAAACCTGCTCACGGAAGCTGATCTGTAAAAGTAATGCTACAACAGGGAACTGAAAGCAAGGAAAAGCCTGCAAAAAAAAACCCAAACCAAAAACCCCTCGAAAAAAACCAACCACCCAACACATGTGAAATAAGAGCGGAGCTGCTAACCGCTCTGCTAGCAAATAGCACTCCATCCGTGGCCAGCCAGCTGCGGAGGCAACCCGCAGCTGAAAGAGTGATGGAACGAGGCTTCCTCGAATCAGCATCACCCCCTGCAAAGCCCATCTGCAAACAGCAAGGGCTTTGCAAGCTGGACAAGTGATTTTCCAGATGGTGAGACTTGCCTCTCCTCGGGGCAAGGATGTGACTGGCATCAGCATCAGTCTTGCAGAGCCCTTCCCACGTGAGGAGGCACGGTGGAGCTGCTGCTGGTGGGCTGCAGAGGGAGGGCCATGGGGGTGCCAGGTGGCAGCAAAAACAAAAGCAAGGGTTTTTCCTGACTAGTGTTTTACTTTTTTGGTAAATAATACACTTTCCCTTGGTACTGCAGCATGCCACCCTTTATGACAAAAACCCAAACCAACAAATCCCAGTGTAAGAAGCCTGGCGAGGTGGAAGATGTTACGCCTCTTGGTCTCTTGAACGAGCGTGGCAGCAGCACGGACAAGCAGGTGGGGCTGGCTCCGGCCCCGTCGGCCCCTGCCAGGAGAGGGGAGCGGTGCCACCAGGCGCCGCTGGCAGCGGGTGGGCCGGTGGCCACGGCAGGCAGGGAGCCCACCGCGGGCTTACGGTCCTCCCGCTGCCGAGGCAGCGCGGCGAGGCGGGCGACCCACCAAGCCCTCGGTGCCGGCACACGGACAGGCCGATGCCGTGCCCCGCTGAACCTCGCCGTCCCTCAGCTTTCACTACATCCACTTCGGGTTCAGCTCAACAAGAGGATCCGCGCGTCTCCTCGGCGGGCTCCCGACAGCATCCTGACAACTGAATCAGGGCCCGCTTAGCTGTGCTAAAGCGGGAGAGTAAAAAGCATCCTGCGACTCAATGAGGTTTTCCTAAAGCGAGACCCCGACAACAATGCGAGAGCCTGAAATGCGCTACTAAACTGATTTAGTGATTTGGCTGTCGTGTCAAATAGCTTAGTTTGCTTTCAGCAAAAATGAAAAGAAATCTGTTCGTGGGTCTTTTCTGTTAAGTGCTGACCCTGAACACACTGACACACCTCTAGCTTTTACTGCCAGAGAAGGCAAGGAGGGAAAGCAGGTCCGTGTCTGCAGGATCTGTGCCTCCGTCGACACTAAAGCTCACAGATGCCCGTGCATAAGCTGTGAAAGCATCTGACAGTGCGAGCCGGACAGATGTACGGTCACTCATGTGCAAAGGAGGTGTTAGCAGGGGGGCGGCTGTGGCCCCACGGAGGCTCTGAAGGCCAGCGCTGCCAGCGGGCAGGCGGCTCGCTGCCCCGTCCCCACGCTCCCCAGTCCGCTTCCCAACTCCAGCTCCCTCCCGGAGGTCAGCAAAGCTGCCGAGGCTGCACCGTGCCGGGGCTCCCCCCAGGGGACCCTCCCCTGCAGGAGAGCCCGATTCCCCCACGTGCACCCAGCGAGAACATCGACAACCCTGCTCAAATCTGCTGGACCTCAGCCCCCGCGCTGCCCTGCAGACGCTTCGTACGCGCACACCACCGAGGACAGTCGGTGGTCTTGCACCCGTTGGTTTCTCCAGCCAGAGCCCAGGTTCTTACCTGCTGCCTTCTGCTGGAAGCTGTTTTACACACACCTGCCCCCCAACTCAAAGTGTTGCCATTAAACCCCCGGCTTCCTCAGCGTAACACAAATGCACACCAAATTCAGAGCAGCTCAGCCAACTAATAAATCATGAAGGATTTTCTACTTCATGTACCTGCCTGTAAAGCTAAACAGAGCTGTACTACAGTGCTGTTATTCAGTGTTTTCTATATACGCATCCAGAAATTAAATTTTGTTTTCCGATTGTGCTTTTATGCATGTGAGCATGAAGGCACCATCTGTTATTGATATATAGGACCCCATAAACAGGCAGTTTGATTCTCCTGGCTTACATAGGATAATCATTTAGCTTACTTTGTATTAAACAGGAACAAGTTCGTTTAATCCCCATACTAACGCAGCGAAAACCCTTCAGGCTCCTGCAGATAAGGAAGGATGTTTTAGACCAAATCACGTCGGACGTTTGCAGCTCAGGTGCAGGGAGACCAAGTCTGGACTCAACTGCTTTGCTAAACCACAGCTTTACTCTTTGCTAAACCGCAGCTTTACTCTTTGCCTCTGGAAGGCAAGCGGATGCTGCGCGTTCATGGGCTTCATGTAATAGCGGCACACTTTGCACCAAGAGGCAAAGCTGACCCAGATGATCTTTGTCCGTGTTTGACGAGACCACGTAGCTTATGGGCAGCAGCCCATCAGGGGCTTCCCATGGGGGCACCAGTCCCTCCGCCGTCCCGGCACACAGCCTGGGCACGCTTCTGCGCAGCACAGCCCTGCCACCGCGGCAGCACATCCCGGCCCCGTCCCAACCGCAGCCCGGTGCTTCAGCCGGAGTGAGAGGCAGCAAACCCCTCGGCACCCAGGAGCGCTCCCCACGCACGGCCCCAAAGCGCTCCCCCCTTCCAGCCGCCTCCTCCGTACCCACGGCCACCCGGAGACGGGCACACCTCCACCTCCGAGAGGGATTCAGCGCGGCACTAAGCAGCTCTTCTGTGCTTTTCCCAGGCAGCACCACCGGTGGAAATACCACTCAAAATACCTGTACACTTTACTGGGGAAAACATGCCATTTTATGCCTTTGCTACCAGGCAGAGATTAAAGAGGGAGCTTATATTTGCAGGCAATCTGTCCACCTGGAAAGGGCTGCTTTGCTCATGCACAGTCAAACCCCTCCATATGGGACAGAAAACGGCTGAGGGTTTGTGCCAGTGCCTGCGTGCGCACACACGCACGCCGCTCCACGGGTCTGAAACGGGAGCCTGGCTCCTCACAACCAAACCAGAGCTCAAGAGAGCAAAGCTAAGCTACCTGCACCACGGAAACAGCAGCTCCGACATCAGTCTTCGGAAAGAAATCTGAGCTGACAGCAGAGGAGGGAAATGCTCCATTTGATCTGCTAATTGATGCTGACTGTCGAGTCAAGGAGCTGTGTTCTGGTTAACTCTCCATTTTGCTTCCCAGCCAACGATCTCTGATTAACGCTTGTTTCTTGGCTCGGGCCGATACAAGGCTTTCAGGATCAAATGCTTTTCATCTCCGAGCTGTGCAACAGTAAGTGATGACTGGCACCAGCACGCCGGAGTGAAACCGCGTGGGAGCAACAGAATTGTTTTGGAGAGCATGGCAGCGAAATACCAAATCCTTCACGTTTAGGGTAGAGGCTTCTCCAATTGTTTGTTCTCTGGGCTGATATAAGGCTGGGTTTGTGCCCTCCTGGAACACTGACCATGTACCAACACAAACAGCACGGCCCTGATGCCCCTGAAGTTAATTGAGACATATTTTACCGTGTTCCAGGGGAAAGCATAAATACTTTGCTTCCCACTTATTGATGGTTCTTAGATACCACACATATTTTTAATTAAACTGTCTGGTGTAGCAGGCGGCAAAGAACATCAGGAGTTTTTCTGCACTTCCCTGAAACAACAGTTGTACAAAGGGAACCACCACTTAGCTGCAAAAAAACTACAGGAATTTATAAAGGACCAAGCCCTCCGTGCATGGCTACACGTCCTCCCATGCAGCCTCACATTTCCAAAAGTGAGAAAAGCCATTTCAGCTACACCCAGCAGACGTTTCAGTCGTGGTCTCTTCTCGTCTATTTACAGCACTCACATTTTGACTGATGCAACGGCAAACAAAGCCGACAGTGAGATTTGTCCCTGTTCTGGCCTCTGCTCCCTCGCAAGCACCGTTCGGATAATGATGTTCACCATCACCAAGCATCTTCCCTCCCTCCTGCCCGGCCAGGAACACAGTGGACTTTCCCCTCATGCCCCAATCAAAACAAGAAGAACAAGAGATGGCGAGAAAGTCCGTGGAAATTCCCCCTTCCATTACCAGTGTGGGTTCTGAATTAAGGTCTCGATTTTACTACATTCTGCTGAAGATGAGTGCCAGCTGGCCTGGACCGCATCCCCTCCCTGCGCCCCGTTCCAGGCGGGGAACACCTGCAGCAGCTCTTCCCCACGGGACAAGCGAATACTCCTCTTCAACACCAGCTCTGAATCCTGGCAACACTGGAAAGAGGCTTTGAAATGCCGCAGTGGGAGCGTTAAGCGCAAGATGTGTCATTTGTAGATAGAAACACTATTTTGAGATATAGAACATTCAGATATTTTAAATATTAACTATTAAAAGCAAACATTTTTTAAATTCCTACACAAACACATATTTATAGCACTGTTTGACACTGGCTGGCTGAGATGAGGCTCAGTCCCAAGCAATAAACATATGCATAATAACATCAGGACCTGGCCAGCCTTTATTCATCACAACCCAAATTAACTCAGACTGCATTTAAGTCTTGCCTAGGCCCAGTCCCTAAAGAGCTCAGGACACTGGGCAATGCAGAGCTTCACTGCAAATTAAGAGGTACGATAATGAAAATAGCGCCGTGACCCAACGGAGACGCACACCAGCACTGAACTTCAGGTGCCCCTAAAGGGCGACTGACTCATCGGAGCTAAACGGAAACCTCTGCGGGATGAAGGCTTTGTATCTGATCTTAGGAAATCTATTTAGAAATCACGTTCGTTTTCTCTAGGCGTCATTCTTCTTTTCAGGCAAAGATGCATAACGCTCCCCTGTTGTCACCTAAGGGGGAGCAGGGTCTCTGGGCAGATGCCCTCCGCTCCCGCATCCCAGCCAACACTCAACCTCCTCCTGACCTTCCCCTGAGCAAAGACAGGTCAGCCCTCTGGTCCTACCTGTGTTCCTGCTCAGTGTACCGTAATGGCACAGAAAGGATCTAGGTGTTATTTTTAATTGGGTTTAGTACACGCACACCAAGTAGCACGAGTTGCGGTTCTGGGGGCGGAGAGCACGGGCGCCAGAACACGACGGAGGTTCGTCAGGTCCCACCGCCCGCACTTGACCCTCCCGGCAGAGAACGCAGGGCAGCCCTTACCCCTTTGCAGATCGCCACTGCCTCCTTGGACATGGACTTGGGGTAGGCTACGTTGTGCTCCATGATGGACTGGAAGAGCTCGTCCTCATCTTCTCCCTCAAACGGAGCCTAGAGCAAAGCAAACAGAGGTTCAGCGGCATTTCTCCATCTTTGAGCTTCTGTTTGCTGCTGTGGTCCTCAGCCACGAAACCAGCCCCGGCTGCGCCGCGCAGTGACTGGTGTCTCGGCGTCGCAGTCCCCGGCTTCGTCTCCAGCGCCGAGGAGATGGCCCCCCACAGCAACAAAACAAATTACACGTCAGCGTAGGCTCGCAATGGAATTTAACACAATCCCATAGGAATCAATTAAAATTCAATTACCTGGCCAGCTAACATTTCATAGAGCAGGACTCCAAATGCCCACCAGTCCACGGACTTCCCATAGGGCTGATAAGCAATTATCTGAAAACAACACAAACAGCAGGATTTGATACACTCCCATTTTTAACCTGTTGGCACAATACAAACTGATTTCAAGATGTAGTCCAGGTCAAAAGGACAAGGTTATTTTCTGAGATACCAGTCTCTGAATGGTGGGAAATTGTGATTATAAACAGAATACACAACAGGCAAAGAGTTCAGTAACTTTTAAAAAATCATCAGCTTTCAAATGTGCACTAAATATTAGAAAAAACCAGAATATTCACTGTGATTTTAGACAGACTCATTCTGATTCAGACAAAACTTTAGCATATTTGTTGTGCTCTTTCAGATTCGTCACGGCCAGGCGCGTTGGAGCAGGAGCAGCAGCCGTTCTTGCTTATCCTGATGCACTTTGGGATTTTTTTCCGCTGACTTCAGTGCAGTTGGTTTGAAGTAACAACACAGAATTCGGCCCTCTGTGGATGGTACGCGGCCCTTCAAAACAGATTTGCCGCATATGGGTAGTCAAAACCCTCTGCATTCCAGGCTGCCGGTTTGCTTTCTATTATTTATTGCAGAACATCCCTCACAAAATAACCTAATAACCAATGGCCCTACCCTTACCTGAGCAATGTAGTTGTTCTGGAGTTAGGATATAACTTTGGTGGTTTTTTTGCTTGTTTGTTTGTTTGGTTTCTTTTTAAATTTAAAAATATCAACATTTATTTTGGAAAGGGCACCAAAACATGAATTTTTGTATTTTTCCATGATCTTCTCTACAAAATCTGAAACACCCTAAATTTCATAATCATACGACCCTGCGGCAAAGCCACCCGGCTAACCCGCCTCTGGAAAGCAACTGGCCTCACCCGTGCACGTGGTGGTTTGGGGTGCCCACAGCTGAACCCAGCGAGGGGCTCCGTCCCCCGCCGCAAGACCCCACACGCCAACAAGACACGCGGCTGGTGCAGAAACGGACCCAGCCCCGGGAGAGCCCCGCGGCTCCTGCCCACGGCACCTCTGCCGCTCGGCTCTCCGTGCCCCTCGGCTCAAGCGTGCAGCAAGCCGCCGGGTCCGCACGCTCGCCCGGGGGCTGCTGCCTGACGCCAGCCCCCTCCTGCCTTCCCTTCGGCACGGGGGGGTCCCTCCAGCCCCCTCCTGCTGCAGCCCCACGCGAAGGGGAGCAGTGACGGGTCCAACCCAGGGGCCGCAGAAGGAGCCGGGCTCCCCCGGGCACCTTTCTGCTTTGAAGGGTCTTTCAAGCTCCGGTTTATTTGCTGGGTTGCTGCTGATGGGCGTCATCTCAGCGTTCGGGGTTTGACAGGCCTTGGGCTTTGCCATCTGTTACTGAACGCGAAACAATTACAAAATTTATTCACCCTAATTACAGAATTCTATTCTGCAAAGATTCCTGCGCTCAAGCACAAATGCAGATCGTATGCTAATCACAGGAGGACGTACGCAGCAATCCGGCCCCAGAGGTCTGTCCGCAAGCAAGGCTCCGGTCCCGCGGCTCCGTGGCTGCGGGCAATGCCTGGGACCCCAAGAGTCCTCATGTTGGGCAGCCCCTGCCCTTGCAGAAGACCTCGGCGGTGTCCAACGGGATCCGACCAGGAGGTACGGCAAGATGCAGGTCAGGCGCTGCCAGCCCACCTAAGAAGAGACGAGTTCCATCCCGCAAAAGCATCAGCACCGAGGCACGGTTAGAGAGCGGGGCTGATGCCAATCTTCTCTTTCCTGGTCCTGGTCCTGGTCCTGGTCCTGGTCCAGCCACACATCCAAACGCGGCGACACGACCCTGACTGCCCTGACGGCATCCTGCAGTCTGGCCAGACCCTTCCCGCTGAGATCAGACGTCGAGCTTCAGCTCTGAAATTCCTCAACTGAGTGCACTCAAAGTTCTTTCCCCTTGTTCTTCAGACGATTTACGAGTGCTCTGGGAAATTTAGGTGTGAACTGTTCACACCATAAAGGCCTTTAAAAGAAAACAGTACTTAGACAAAATCCTTGCAGAAAAGCAGTCTCTGTAAATTGAAGTCGCCGACTGCACATTAGGGGAAGGTCAAAACCCGACAGCTGAAGAACACGTTTTGTTGAGAGGAAATTACACACGCGGGGTCATTTGCGCTCAGTACCTGTCACCTTGGCACGCAGAGCTGTACCTTAGAATAGAAAAAGCCCTTAAAATGGGTCAAGCAAATCACAGGACATTTTCACCCTGAAGACATGTTGGCTGGAGAACATTGCAGCTTCCCAACGGGAGGAAGCACGGTCCAGCGGAAGGGCCCTGGAGCGGAGCTACACGCAGGGACCCCGGCTCTGCCACGGGCTTGGCCACCCAGCAGGAGACCACGCCAGAACTGCATACCCCCTTTTGCTATTTACAAAATAGGGCATGTGTATAGTCACTCTTTTGAGACCCACTGGTAGCAGGCTTTAATACCATTCCTGGGTACCGCAGTGATTTGCACCCTCATTTCCCATTTTCTGTTTTTATTTTGGAGAAAAAAAATAGAGCAAAGAGAGGAAAATAAGAATTTAAGTGATAATGTTTAGGCAAATACCAAGAGAACTGGTCATTTGTCCTGCTTTGAAAGAGTATTAATCACACACAGCAACTGAGCTATGTACCAGCTGAACACCAATATTAATCTTGGTAAGATGAGGAAATGTAACACACATTTGAACGAGTAATTAAAAACCTCTCTGGCTGCAGCAAAACACAATGTAGTTTAGCATACAAGCGCATCTAACTACGTCTTAGCAAAGAGAGTCTCTTCCTCTAAAATATTTAAATGAATAAATATTAATCTCATCATTGAAAATTCAGCAGAGTGAGAAGATTTTAGAGGAATATTTTTACGTTAAGGGAACAGACATTTGGGAATAATTACCTACCTGAATTTCACAAGTCTGCCTTAAATTGCATCCATATAGCACTGCGTGTAAGTGTCATATGTGACTCCAGCACGTAAGTAATAACCAAATGCAAAGTAATTTTGGAGTGATCTAGAACTGTAAATAGGGAACCTCTCCTCATCAGACACACAGCCCTTCAGCCCTTCGCTGCAAGTAGCAAGCTGGAGACATCTAAAGATTCCACTTCGCGTGGAAATATTATCCACCGATAATTTCGTTTTTCCCACCAGTCCTGTTGTGCTCGAAGTGGCTGTTACACATGGCAAGGGGCAAAGCCGAGCTCTTGGGCTCATCTTTTCCAGGAGCAAGGAAGGGTGCAAGGAGCAGCCCTTGGCGGGTTTGAGCACGCCAAGGATCGGATAGGCATGCGACGCCAGCGACACAGACATGGGAAAAACACCCAGAGTGGGAAAACACACTGCAGGGAGACCAGCAGGGAGGATTTTCTGTACTTTGAGGCAGAAGCAGGGCATGCAGCCAAACAGAGAGGCAGATGCGGCATCACTGCTTCCTCACAGGGGATGAACTTTCCAGGCCGACAGTGAATTCTCCGACGGCCCTGTTCCTCTCAGAAAGCTGCCCAAAGCAAGGTCATCCCATGGAACGGAGCGTCAGACAGGCTGCCCAAGCACGTACGGAGCATCTCCTGCCCTTCTGCATCCCTTACCTCGGGTGCAATGTAGTCTGGAGTGCCGCAGAAGGTCTTGGTAGTCACCCCGTCCCAGATGTTCTCCTTGCACATCCCGAAGTCTGCAATCTTTATGTGCCCCTCACTATCCAGCATCACGTTGTCCAGCTTTAGGTCTCTAAAAAGTGAAAGCAAAACAATGAGGCAGAAGACCACCCATGAAGCCGCCCAGCAAAGACACAAGTTTCTGGGCTCCAGGCGCTCTCCTGAGAGTGAGCTCTGGCTTCGTCTGACACGCAGGCTCTTTGTAGGATAATGTTTGGGGAAATGAGTAAAAATAAGTCAGAGACCTGTCAAGATGAAGTGTTTATTTCACTTTTAACCCACAGGAACACCATGCTGGGCAAATCGCTTTTAAGTGTACGTCAGAAAACACTCTCATCTAGCAGGGAGACAGATTTAATAGATTTTTTTAAATTTTTTTGTGTGTGCCTATGAAAATCAAAGTGTACTTAAAGCTCACTGGCAATGAAGAAGTACCTACTCAGCAGAAGTCCCTGCATCACCTATGCTATGCTCCCCCATGAAAGTACAAATCAACCGTGTTTCTCTCTGATCCTTGTCCACAGAGTATCTGTTAGTTATACCCTGCAGGAGCTTTGCTCTTTAGCACAAATTGTGGAGACGGTTTCAGCTGTAGAGCTCCCGATCCGACTCCCAGCCCCGAGCAACCTCTGCAGAGGTGGGTGCTCCAGCCTGAAGAACAGTTTTGCAGCAAACAATCCGCATTTCAGGTGCAATTTATACATTACCAGCCACGGCATTACCATGCAGTTCTGTGATCTGTGCCACGTCCTATACAGTAAAGCATTACTCAAAGGTCTCCATTTCAGTATCAGAGCACGTCTGCAAGATTTCCCTTGCCTGAGGGCGACGGTAAGTGCCAAGGCAGGCGACAGAGCGGCAGACAGAGGCACAAGCCCAGGCTGTGCCCTGCTCGCCCATCGGCTCAGCCGGCCGCGGCTCTGCCCAGCTCCGCGCCTCGTCTGCAGGCAAAGAGCAAACGCACATCGCCCGGTCCGGCGCGAAGGACGCACCGTGTCTGCGTGAGCCCTCTTTTTGGAGACCCCCGGCCGAAACACCCCACTGGGAACAGCCTGCTCAGCAGAGCCGCGGGGCTGCACGAGGCTTAGCTTTGTTAAGTAAGAGCCCAATAAAAGGAACAGCATAATTTACAACTTCTTGCTGTTTTTTAAGGCTGTTTTTTCCAATTACTGTCAGTGCTTAGAACCCTGATGGGCCAAAGGCAGATGGATACGAGCCTGGATTCGGATTCGGAGGAAGGAAGGAAGAAGGGGCACTGGGGACCGGCAGACCTAGAATCTCTCTGTAGTGGCTGATGGCAAAAAACACCCCTCGTGTCAGGTTTGCTCCACTTCTTTCATCTTTGAAACAGTCTTCAGCATCTCATAACTTCAGTAGCACAGCTGGCATTTCTTTTTGCAAAGCAGTTAATGGTATCTGACGCTCATTAGGATGCTCTGCTCTACCTTGGGCTCTGGGAATACTCCTGAGCAGGGAAGAGCAGCAGTACCCCAGTTTCGGCGCTTAAACAGCAGCCTCGGAGCCCGGTCCGGCACTTGGCGGTAACCTAGCTAACTCCGGACGCTACAGTCGTATTGTGAACGGGAAAGAAGTTTTAGCGTCTGAACCAGAAGTGACAGACTTGCGCTGCAGATCTCACAATAAGCCATTCATAAGCACTTAGTCTAGCGTTAATGGTAAGAAAATAGTGCCCTGCAGCAAAATACGTGGCTCCAAACGGGCCACGCTGCCAGCGAGCATTTGTGTCGTATGGAGAGAAACACGTGAAACAGAGGCAAGAGAGGAACCAAAGCTGCCTTCCTATAGACCGGGGACAAAGACAAGAACCTTCTCAAAAACCGGCAACACCACGAGGCTCCCAGCTCCGTTTCGGGTGTGCGTACCCCACCGGCAGCTGCCAAACCTGACCCGTGGCCCTGGAAGGGAGGAGAGCCCCGCGGCCGGTCGCTGCTCTGCAGAGAGGGGCTGCGCGAGCCCTGCAGAGCATCGCAGCGGTCACATCGCTCCGGCTGTGGCTGGAGTTCTCGGGGGAAGAGAGGAAGGAGGAACTTGCTCACCTACCGATAAATGATGCCTTTGCTCTGCAGGAAGAAGAGGCCGATGGCTATTTCTGCTGCGTAGAACCTGAAATGAAAGATTTAAAAGGAAGACTGATAATTAAAGGAGATGAATCAAAATAAAAACCTTTCAAATCCAATCGCACTAAATGAAACGCACTGGGCATACGTGACCAAAGGATAAAGACGGCCACAACATAAAAATACGAGACAGGTATCACACGAGAATGACACAACCCACCCTCCGCTCGTTTCAGGTAGGGATGCGATCAGGTTGCTGTGGGCTAGCTGGGGGCTGTCACTTCTTGTTACACAAATTCTCATTAAGCGAGAGCTGGGATCTACGGCTGTTCGTTTCTCTGTACTGGCAATGCAGCTTGAAAAGTTATCTCTCATCTCGGGGAGGCCGAGGAGATAACATGCACTGCCACCCCGTTCTTTAAAGAATATTTTGGGTCTCAGAGGACTCTGCCAGAGTGCAAAACACCAGTTCAAACCCACCTGGGCTCTGCCTACTGTTTGTGTTTTTTCTTGAAGCATATGAAGGCTTTCACAGACACCTTCTGCTCTGTCCAGATTACAGGGAGCAGGAGCCAAAAGCCACCAGTTAACACTCGGGTCGGCAACCCCAGTAGAGGAGCCAAAGACCCGACGTCCCTCACGCCCTGGGGAAGGGCACGGGGCAGAACAGAGGTGAGCTGGCAGCACGGCGGCTCGGAGCTCACCAGCTGCTGCTGGTGTCTCCCAGGAAGCCTCCAAACCTCCCTGCCTGGTCCTTTTATGAAGGTCAATTATTCACCTATCGACAAGTGTATCCCAAAGAGGAGCTGGAGGGACCAGCACGCTTGGCACCAGGCAGAGAATGATCCTGCATCCGGAGATTCTTGCTGTTCTTCCTTTCCCCTCCCTCTCTGCCCAGGACTTGCACCACAAAAGCCTGTAGCTTGGACTATATTTCCAGCTGTATGACAAAGGTACATCAAGTACCTACCCTGAAGGTGCCAAACTAGGGCTACTGAACTTACACAGCGTGTGGCTCTTTAAACCTCCCAACCTGCTGGATCTGGTACATTAAGTCGCCACCATTCACGTATTCCATCACAAAATACAAACGATCCTAAAGGAAAAAAAGCAAACAATTAGCAGCAGAATTATTCGAGCAGGGAATCTGCAGGGGTCAGAAATAAGGACCAAGGCAACTGACAGCTCCAGTCTGTATTTTTCATGGCAATACAACCATCACCATTGTCCTCCCCCAGGGGTGCCGGTGGAGCTTCTGTTCACACGGAGTCCATAAGACAGATGTACTAATTCCTTTGCAACGCTCTGGACTTAAGCTCCGCATCTTTGCAGATAGATCTGATGGAGAAGGCAAGTGGAGGAATTCCTAAAACAGAGGTTTTTCACTTCCCATTAATAAATTTGCTCTCATTCTTCACTGAAGCCATTTTGCAGGGCGTTTGATCAGACAGCTCCTTGCCGGTATTTCCCCAGGCACTGCACGGCTTCAATTAAGAGGTGCGCAAGAGGTGTGAGCAGTTCCTATGGGGACCAGCCTCCGTGTGCAGGCAGCGACCAGCAGGATTTGGCCAAGCACCGGGAGGGCCGTGGGACATTCCCAGCTCACCAGTCTCGCCGGGAGCAGCCTGCGGCAGTGCCGGGACCACACACGCTTGCAGGGGACCCAGCAGCCCCCAGTCAAGCTGGGGAGGCAAGAGGAGGCTGCATCCCCTCTCCTCGCTCTTCCCAGCCTGGTCTGAGGGTGTACTTAATGTTCACGCATGCTTAATTAAGTGAGTAGTTGTTAAGAGTAGAACAAACAGGTCAAGCAGTGACTTTGAATCAATTAAAACACTTGCTAGTAGGTGCAATCACAGCCACCTATAAGCACACACCAACTGCCTCTAATGTGTCAAACGCACTTTGCTTTCATTAATTAAGACGCCCCTCCTCTTACACAGCGTGGCAGCCACACAGGCGCAGACCTAAGAAATTCCCAAGTAAGCTGAAGCCATGAGTTCTTCTCTGCACCACGCTGTCCCCGGGGAAAGCCAAGCCACGGTCAGGGGCAGGCAGGGGCTTGCACCGGGCACTGTCCCGGAGCCGCAGCGACTGCGGGGAGCTGGCGAGGGGCTTGTACACACAGGGGGGCTCCTGCATCCGTGGCTACCATTAGTCCTGCTGGGTGTAAGCCCAGTCCTCTACACATTGCTAGAAATTTGAGAAAGCGTGGGCCACAACCAACCCCGAGGAGAGCACCAAGGCAAGAAACAAGACCCAAGCGTCCCCACAAAGCTCAGAACCGTGGATTAATAAAACAAAAGCAGCTGGATTTTATCATGCCGCGTCTCGAACGGAGCTCTAGCACGAGCCCTGCAAAGTCCCGGGAGACACAAGATTTGAGCCAGCAGGAGCTCCACACCGGCGACACCTTTGCCCTGGGGAATCCATGCCCTTGAAATGCCACTTTCCTCTGAAGTTTCACAGCTCTTTTTTCTAATGGGAAACGGCTGTGAAGAAAATCGTGCAAGACTGCCGAACCCACCAACCTAAACGGCTGCAGGACGTTTCTCAGGGAGGGAGAAGCAATGGCTCCGGACCACCGGAGTGCATGCAGGAGTGGGACACAGACTGCCGTCCAAGTGGATCTTCCCTGCCAGCAGACATCTGCGCTCCGACCTGTGCGCGTGTCAGTTATGGATGAGCCCAGCAAAGCGCTGCGTAACATCAGGCCCGAGTCACCCTTCTTACAACAAGCAACTTTCGACAGCCTTCGAAAACCAGTCGTGGGGCCTCGACGCCCAGGAGCCCAAAGCCATCCCCGGGCTCGCCCCGGCCCTACACCACGAAAGGACAGACAGGAAGGCTGGAGCACTGCGAGAGCTTCAGGTTCGCAGCATTACATAAGAATTCATAATATTTCCCATTCTTCTCTTCCTCCTTAAATAAACCTTGCCCTGCTTTTAAGACAGTAAGGACGAGGAGCCCAGAAGATATGCAAATGTGAGCATTACCATAATAAGGGCTGTAGAGTAACTCGGGTAATCAGCTCCTGCACCCCAGGCACAGCACAGCGTGGCGATGCACAGCGCACCCTGACAGCGGGGCGGCCTCAAAGGTAATTAAATACAGTACCGAAGGGCCAATCAGCCTATGTAAAACATGTGGCACTGCTGGGATAGAAAAGAGATTTCGGCTTATCAGATGGCTGGGAATTTTGGAGCATACCCCTCCGTAAATGACTGCCTCTGCCAAGGCATCAATCCAGTTCAGCAGTAAGGCACAGGGCAGGCAAAGTCACCTTCAGCAGCCACCGCCACGCTAGTCAGCCTGTGACAGTAACTGGAAAGCAAAGCAATATTGTGCTCATTTGCAGCTGTTTCCTAAATATATCGATCAACTTCAAGGAGGAAGAATATTAAAAAGATGGTCTCTTGAAACAGCCAGCTGAGCTCTAAAAGCAGGATTTGAGCTTTCCTCATTTGGGTGGAGAAGAGAATGCTGGTGCTTCAGCGAAAAAAACATCACGAATAAAGCAGCCAGATGGCTGGCCAGCCTACAGGCTGGAAGAGAGGGCTGGATACGGAAAGCTGTCCTGGCTCTTGTCTATGGCAGAAAAGGACGGGGTCTATCCAAGTCTGGAGCATCCAAACTCACTGAGCAACAGCAAGTTACAGATACATAAATATTCCCTGCAGAGACTTGCACGGAGCTGGTAAAACACACACGCCCCTTCCTCAGGCAGCCAAGACGCAACTCCTGGGGCTCCTTCCAATGCCCCCCTTCTTCGAATGAACCACTCGTCCATCTCCTGCCTGACTCCACGCTGTGAACAAGAGTCAGAGCCAGGACAACAGCCGAGTTCTCCATCCACCCGTTATTTATCATTTATCGGCGTCACTGCTGCTGCTGTGCCCTTCGCTGCTGAGCCCCAGAGGGAAGCGAGGTGGTCAGGGAAGGGGCGGCTCACCCGGGGACACCCAGGGACACCCGGCTCACCCCCCTCCCAGGAGCCCAGGCTCTGACCCAGGACCTTTTCGGGGCAGAGCACCCCAGGATCCCACAGCCGGGCCAGCACGGGGCTTCTCTCGTCCTTCAGACCCAGGCAGGAGCACTCTCATTGCTCATCTTCACTTTTTCTTTGAAACGCAGATTTAGGGCTTGTCTCTCTCCCACCAGTCGCTGAACTAACAGCCCCGGCTGAGAAGTGTGCTCTGGACTGTGCTCCCAGAAATCAAAGTGCTTTGTGCCAGCATTTGATAATACACCCTGCTATACATTTTGATTACATTACAAATACGATTACTATTAAGCTACTATAGGTCTGCCAGGAATAATCCTGCGCTGACTCACTTCAGATGCCAGAGAGATGCTGTGCGAAATAGCTTCTCCTGCCACATTTTGATTACTGTGCTGCAAAGCCAGTCCGCAGGCTTTAAATACACTGAATGTGTTTGGTAAATGAAATTTCTGGGATAATATTAAAATGTAATCCTCCTGGATAGCATTGTCATCGTTCTAAAGGACTCTGCCGATTCCCTCTCCCCGCTCCCACTGACACGTACCTGGACGTTTTCACTCACAGGTTGCTTGACGGCTGGGCAGACATTGCTTTAAAGGTCCCCCGTCCCCTTCCCCACTCCCTCTCTCCGCTTCTGATTTGTACAAACTCAATCGCATGCCCATTTCAAACTGAATTTCCTGTGCTTTGTATTAGGTTTCACCCTTTACTCAAGTTTTTGACCACAAGAATGAATCCTGAGAAAAAGCGCAGCACTTTGCTATCGAATCATAACAGATATCACCAGCTGGGGGGGCCACCTGAGGGGCTGGGAAATCACGTATAATGCCATCAACAGCTCCCTGATGAAAAAATCTCAGGGGTGCAGATATTGTACCTTACTGCCTCCAGTTTAACACACACACATTTTGTTCACGGAAGTGCTTTTGCAAGCAAATTGGACAAGTTGTGAGGTTGTCGAGGCAGAAAATACATGGCTGCATTTGCAAGTGTAGGGATGTATATATCCCGAAAAGAAACACGAATAAAAGCAAAGGTGTGTTTTAGAGAAGGTAAAACGCGTGACCAGGGCAGAAGTCCCTACAGCTCCGTCCACACAGCTCCCAGGCGCCCTGCAGCCGCCCCGAAAGGCACTGGTCCCGGATAAGGGGTGACACTGGGTCTCTAGAGGAGGGTTTCTGCCCACAAACTCACCACTGAATCCAAGCGACTAAAATCCATTTTGCAAAGCGTCAGACTCCCCCCGCTCCATGTTCAGGGTCCAGCAGGGTCCCCAGCCCACTCTGCCCTTTGCCCAGGGACAGGCTGCGGCACCGGCACTTACCATCGTCTGAAAGCACGAGTGGAGCTGGGTCAGGAACGGAGGCTTCCCGGAGAGAGCCAGGACACGTTTTTCAACCATCGTGCACTCTACATCATCGTCCTGGATAACGACATCCTTCTTCAAGATCTTAACGGCGTAGAGCTCGTCCGTGCCCTTCCTCTCCGCCAGCATCACCTGCACGGGGGAGAGGACACATGCAGGGTAAAGGAAAACACGGATCTGCGATGCTTCTAGCTTGCCAGGGCCAGTAGTTAAAAATAACGCCTCGCTTATTATCCTGTGGCTCCCATTATAACCCTGAAAAGAGATTCAGGTGCCAAACGATGCAGAGAGCTACCAGTGGTATTTCCAAAAGTATTTAGGAGCCCTAAGTCTAACAAGTAACGCAGCTACTTCCTCGCCACCTAATCACCTCGAGGAACCCAGTCCAAGGGGTTTGCTGATGTCTGAGCCGCACATCACCCTTCGTCACCTTTCACCCCCGAGTCGGGCCCCGGTTCGGCACCCTCAAGGTGCACGCAGCATTGGCGAGAGTTTGAACACAGAGTCCATCAAATTACGAAGTGGTAAAAACTTAAAGTGGAAAAGAGTCAGCAAGAAAAAAACAGCAAGATTTTCTCTGCCTCACGCAATGCGCGCAGCGATCAAAACCCAGTTACATGCTGGTCCATCACCCAGCCAAAGCCTTCTCATTCGGAAGAATCCATCCCACCTCCCATTTTAAACCAGTTTCACCCATTTGGGGGTTTATTTATTACAATAAATGGGATGCACTGCTGCTGCTGGTGCAAACTTCCCTCATTAATCCCATCAGCCCCAGTGAGGATCCCCAGACTGATCCACCACGGTCCATCAGCGTAAGCTGCTCCTTGGGCTGCCGGCAAAATTAACAGACTCTGAAACCACACTTTGCTTCCCATTTTCCCTCCTCGCACTCGCTCATCACGTTAGATTCGAGCGCTCACTGGAAATGAATTGCTTTCCATTTGAAAGAGTCTGCAGAAATCCTCCAGTCACATCAGGAACGGGAGTTCGGATGTTTTGAAAATAAATTACGAGAAGTCAACATCAATAGGGTGGAACCGAAGTGCATTTCAGACTGTAGCAGACTGGCAGAGGAAACGCGAGCAGGTCTCTTGGATCACTTTTGAGACACTGAGGACAGCGGAATTCACCCTCTTGTTGGCCTCAGGCAGTCAACACGGAGCCGGAGCCCTGCGCTTCCCACTGCAGCGTGCCCGGCTCCTCCGCTGGAGCTGGGACAGAGCCCGTCCCGGGGCAGAGCAGCCCTCTTTGGGGTTCGGGGACAGGGCAGCGCTGTGCCAGCCCTGGGGTGGCACGGCAGGGGACACAGCCTGAGGAGTGGGGACACGGCAGGGGGGACAGCTCGAGGACCGAGGTCTTCGGTGCCCACCCACTTCTCAGAGGGAAAAATAACAGTACAACGGGGAAGAGTACTTTCTGAAAGCATGTGGCTCTGGCTCGTTTCAGGCGCTTGGCTGCAGCCCTGGCGAGGCTGGCTGTCCTTGACATGCTGCTTGTCAGGATTAGCTGGGAAAGGCATCGGGGCTCCTCCGCGCCAAGTGCTTTGGAGAAGCCACTGACATTTACATTTTCATCAGCGGGGCTGGGATTGCAGCGGCCACACGCCGCATTCATCCGTCGGCAGGGCTAAAAAGCAGACTGACAGCGTGTCAGTGACTTCAGTAACCGATTCCTTTACTTGCTGATGTTTGAAGAAAGTTGAGAACCCGGAGCAGCTTGGCGTGCTGCTGTGATGCAGCCCAGCAAGGCACAGGCGCTGGGACCAGATTTGTGCTTCACCTTTTCCTGCTAACAGCTCCCCGAGGTGTCTTGCAAGAGCCCTTTGCGCCGAATCGACAAACTCAGCTCGCAGGAGTGCCCGCGGGCACGGGCAGACACGGGCGCCCTGCCTGCAGCCGCGGGACAGGGTGCCAGGGCAGCAGACACATCGGCTTCACGTGGAGCCTGCACCCCTGCCCTCCCTTGTGATTCGGCACAAACTGAACCGCTTCAGTTCATTGCCTCCATTTATCTTCACCGGTTTTATGCGAGCTGAGATTTACAAGTGACATGCTAAAAAACAGGGCTGATTTTCAAGCGACAAAAGCAGACGGGCTTTGGCCATTCAAAGTTGGTGGGAAAAGAGAAGCGACCGCTCCAAGCACACAGTTTGTGGGAAGATGAAGCCTGTTACCTGGGAGTACGTGTATTATATGCAGTATCAATTATATGCAGACCTACCTCGCTATCCACAACCCTTTCAGAGAAAAAGGAACTAAACCAGGGCATCTCTGAGCCTGGCGTCTGCTACTGCCCCGAAGGGACCGCACGGGGGCAGGGGGTGGCAGCAGGAGCCCCCCTCGGAAGCAGGGAGATTGCAGGGCCGGGCACGGCTCGGAAAGCATCCTGGTGCTTCTCCAGACATTTTGCTTGGAGACTCTCAGGGAAGAGCGTGCTGGTGGTGGTAAGGGAGCATGTTCAGGGATAAACGCACCAGGAGACTTCCCTGGGGGTACACGCAGATCAAATGCAAAGGTAAAACCAGCTGCTGGAGAAGGGGCTTCGGCTGCAGTAAATAACAACATAGGGGAGCTGAACTCTGCCGGGGCGATCGGAGCCTGTCCGGCACGGGAGGAAACCCCAGAGAGAGCGGTGGGTGCCACCGAGATGCCAGTGGGCGATTCCCACCCGAGCGGGGATGTGACTACCGCCAGCCCAGCGCGCCCGGTCTCTGCAGCGCAGCGAGAGGCAGAGGTTGGCTGGTGTACCGCATTAAATGCAAAAAACTGCTCTAGGGCTTATAGGGACTGTAAATGTTTCATGCGGTAGCTTCCCAATGACACGGCAATCCTGAGCCGCAGCTGAGCCAACCAGCCCTGCTTTACTGAAATGTAAAAGGCAAAAGGACTTTGCAGCTGCCTAAAAATCAGCTGCACTACGTACACCCACAGTGAAGAGGCCGAGCACGAGAGCCTGCGTCTGGGTGAGCGCAGAGGGATGCTGAAAACCACACGTTACTATATTTCTCTCTCACATCTGGGCTGGCAGAGCGAGCGGCTCCAGAAGTGCACATCGAGACTAACACAGTTCAGGATGCTGTAATCACTGTGAATTCGCATATGCGGAAGAGATTGCAGGCTCTGGCCTACGGCCAATCGAGAAAATACCTTCTGCACCCTGAGTGACAGGCACGAAGTCTGCACAGGCATTAGCAGACTTGGCCCGTTCTCCAAGCAGGAGACGGGGCCGCTCGCAGCCCGCGGGGCTTAACGCCACCGTCTCCGACGCCGTCTCGCTCCGACCCTGCCCGCGGCAGCTCGGCGGTGCGATGCCAGCGCGACAGCTCGCGGCACGGAGCCGCAGCCTGTCCAGCTGTGCGGAGGAGCTCGGTGCTCCCGGTGCGACAGGGGCTGGCTCAAAGCTGGCTCCGGCACGCCGGCATCGCAGTTCCTATGGTGACTGCAGCATGGGCACGGCTAAGATCTCAGGAGGAGGACAGCCACCGGCTTCAACAAGGGCTGGTAACGACAAAGAAAAAGACCGGGACCCATTGCGCTGTAAATACAGAAAGAGTCAAACAAGCGAATGCGCCCAGCGCAGTTTGATAAAGCCCTGAACGGAGGCGTGCACAAGACGCACGCTGCTGAAGGAAGGAGCGTGCGCCCAAACCTCACCACGTGCCCAGGGGCCAGAGCACAACTCCGCAAGTCAGAGAGCGAGTCCCTGCCTGAGCGCGCCAGCTGCCAGCCCTTCTGCCACGTTTCCTACCGAGAGAGGACAGGCAAGCATTTTACAGCTCGAAGATTATCACAGGACAAGAAAATTGTCTCCCATTGCATTGTAATCCATAACTGCAGAGGCAAAAGAAACAGCCCTGCTCAGAAAAACACCATAAAACCCCCCGAAAAGACTGACAGCTTGATAGCATGACAGATTGATTAGCTGCAAAAATATGAGCAAGCCACATAATTTAACTCTCCTCTATTTATATTACAGCAAAGCAAACCCAGGGTGGGCTGTGCCAAGTGCTGCCTTCCTCAGTCGGGAACATCTCCCTTCCCAGCGGAGGGCTGCCACCAGCTGGAGCGCCCGGGGGCTCCGACGGACCCCGCAGCCGGGGTGGGCAGCAGCGGGGGCCAGCCCAAGAAGACCCAAGACCACCAAGGAGCAACGAGGGTCACCCTGGGGCTGAACACGCTGAGCCAGGACCACGCACGCCCGAGCCCCTGCCCCTGAGCTATTTTGCACCCCTAAACCTTGATGCCTGGCTCTGTGGGGACCTCCCTCTGCCGGCTCGCTCTCTGGAAAGCAGACTGCATTCATTTTTTCAATTTATTTATTTTTTTTTTTTTGTGCAGAAAAAGCTGATATTTAACTTGATCTATTCCTGTAATATAGTGTATTTGTTTGGGAATGCTCCAGCGTAGTAACTGGAGATATTCTGATGCTGAATGTAGAGAAAGGAAGTTTATTACACCGCACTGAGGCCAACTCGTAGGTACTCCTGACCCTGGACAGCCGTAGTGGGGGAGAGAGAAAAATACCAAGCAGTAAATCTGAGCTGCTGATGCCAAAGGGTTAATAAGCTTACGCCTGAGACAAAGACTCACTAAAACAGTGTGATTATACTCAAAGAGCTCTCACAGCCTGCTTGGACGGCAGCAGCAGTGGGTGCTGGGAGGCGGGAGGCTGGCAGCACACAGCCAAGGACGGGAGCCGGCGCTGCCAGCCCCGCAGAAGGATGCCGCTGCCACGGCCGCGACCGGCCGCTCGGCACGCCACGGGCTGGGAACCTGCCGGGAGCCCGGACCGGGGAGCCGGGCTCCGTTCCCCGCCAGCCGAGCGCCGGCATGGCGTGCATCTGTGCACCTCTGTCCGGCTCCTTCCGAAACATCTGGCACCTCTGTCTAAGCGCAAACCCAGCAGGTAGCAAAGTACCCTCCGCCGTGCCACCTCGGTGTCCCCGTGCCGGGGCGACGGGCAGCGGGAGGCGGCGCAGGCACACGTGAGGGTGAGGCTGCATCTAACCGTAGAAACCAACGTGCTGTTTTAATAAGTGCTAATTAGCATATTTATAACATGCTGTTCCAGGGAACAGTTTCTGTCACACATTCCCTTACATAAGCCACGATGCCGACTGAAGAGTTTGCTAATGTTTCTCACATTAAAAGAAAGAGGAGGGGGGAGGGAAACCACAACTACAGAGTTTCCCGATGCCAGGCACAGATTTTAAAGGGGATTAGGTGTTGGGAGGGAGAGAAAAGGGAGCAAAACCGATGTGGAAACGGGGGTATGTACACATTACTGAGTGGTAGCAGCATGGGCACAACGCAGGGGGCTTTCCTGCTCCCCCAGGCTGCCAACCCGCAGCGAAGGTGTAAACGCAGAGTAACGGCAGCCTCCTCCCCGGCAGCATCGCTGGCAAGGGAACCGCAGGCTGATGCTCAGGGTGCTGGGGACCATCAGGAACTCCCCATTCTCCTCCTGTCACGGATGCTTCAGTGCATCTCTGAGAGAAGAGATCCTGTCCACCTCCAGCGAGGGAGCAAACACCCGTCTAGAGAGGCTGGGACCTCCCCGAGCTCAAACACCAGCAGCAAAAGCCAGGGAAGGGAATGGGCGCCAGCTGCGAAAGGTGGGTTCGCCCCTTGTGCTCAGCGGGCGATGGGTGAGCATCGCTCCTCTGGCATTTCCTCCTCACCTCCGCTGCCGGCCCAAGAGATGGGCATACAAAGGCAGAGCAATATTCCCTGCCATTAAGGCAATTCACTAATCAGGGCGGTGTCGGGCCATCCATCACACCAGCAAACGCCGCGCTGGTGCGCAGCAACGGCAGCCCACCTTCCTTCCTGCTCCGGGCTGTGAAGCCCAAGCAGCCACTTGAGCACTGGAATTTCTAATGGAAATCACGACAAAGTTGGCAAGACCCCAAGAAAAATGAAGGCTCCAAGTCACATAATTACTAGAAGAATGAAATTCTGTTACCACTCATAACCGGTCTGGAAAGTTAATTAAAATGTTCACACATATTTGTAATTACTAGAGAAAAAAATGGCCAAATAAAGAAGAGCGTTAAAGACAGAGCACGCACCCAGCTTCCCAAAAGAGACCATCTCATTTTTGTGATGGTCTGATCAGACATCTCAGGTCTTCATCACTGCGATACAGCAGTCACGCAGTCCAGAAGGGAGCCAACACACTGGGCTCCCATTCCTGTGACGCCACTGCTCCCAGGCAGAGCGAGGACAGACCACGCTGGAGCAGCCACGCGGCCGTAGCTTAGAAATACTACAGATGCGTGTTAAATACAGAAAGTGCAAAGGCGTATGTTGTACCGCACCTTCCCAAAGCTCCCTTTTCCCAGCACCATCAGGAAATTGAAATCCGAAAGTTTCATCCGATCTCTGCTCCCGTTGTTGTCGAACTTAGAGATGGCATTTGTCGTCTTCTCATCTGCGGCCTTGGACCCTGTTCCGATCTTGGCTCTCTGCACAGATGGAGATGGGACAGGGAGAAAAGAGAAAAAATTACTGAAAACACTATGGAGAAAGGTCATTATAAAACCAGACAGTGCTCCTGAAATCCCACGTTAATCAGCTCTTTTCCAGGTCAAAGCCTACCCTGAGCTACCGGAACCTTTTCTGTAAGCATGACAGGGACGGCACCAAGAAGGGCACTGGGGAAGTTATCGGTCCCAACGCATTGCACTGTTTGGCTGGTTCCCAGTTAATCTCTGCGAGAGCAACTGGGGACCACATCTGCCCATTACTCCGTTACCCCTCTCCCCGCAGCCAGCGGGACACGGCAGCCTGTGTGCCCGGGGAGCTACCCTGTAACATGCTCGAGCTCACCCTAGACCTAGAGCATAAAGTATAAACCAGAGGCTTAAATAAGCTGCTTCTTCTCAAAGCTGGCTTCTGTCTTTCACCTCACCAGAAAAGGACAGGTGAATATAAATATATTAAGGTAAAATACAGGACTTTTTATCCAGCTCCACCTCCGTTACTATCTGATATTGGAAAGAATTGCACTCCCGTGCCAGTTCAGGCTGAACGTAGGAAGCTACAAATCCATTTTGAACAAACCAGAATAGAAAGCACTCCTCCTGCATCCCCAAGCAATTGCACGAGCTGCTGCAATCACAATTGCTGATTAAGGAGCCTCACAAACCCCCACATTTTTAAACACAAAATCTCATCGGTGGCTCGGCACCTCCTCATTGGTCCAGGGGCTATCTAATTTGCTGAACCACAGTTTGTAAAAGCTATCTCACAATTTATTCGGTTTTAATTTTTAGAAATATGCGACAGTGTAAGGCTTGCACTGAGCTCAGTCTAGCATGAAATTCCATTAACCCGATTCCAGCAGTTCAATTTGGCTGCTGCTCACAGCTCCTCCAGATAGGAGCCTCACAAGTAATCTCCAAGCCTTTGCTGCTGCTAATTGGTTCTTGCAAGGTTCTCCGTGCTGTAAAATTCTCCATTCAAGGTCACCTGCAGCACCTAGACACATCTGAAAAACTCCTGCACTGGAAACTAAAGGAACGGTCTCCAGGATTTGCAAACATCATAATTGCTAATGCAGCTCTGCCCTGGGGGGGGCTGAAATCACCCAACAGCCACCAGTACCGGTACCTGCTACTGCCGCGAGCGGAGCCGCACAGGCGGCATGCCTGCTTTCCAACGGGAAAAACCGCATACATTGGAAAGGAAATAACGTCACCTCTCCCGAAGCACGAGGGCTTTTCCTCATTGTAATCTTTAGGCTTCTGCAACGTCCCCAAAAGAAGGGGATACCCAGCCAGAGCATTTTACTTCAGATCGGCTCCGGTGACAAACAGCAGCTCTGGCACCGACCGAAAGCTGCTCATCGAACCTGGCCAAAGAGGGATCCAAACGTGGGCAACCGAACAAGAGCAGCCTCTGCGTCTCCTCCGCGAAGGCAGCCCTGTGTTGTGTCACTTTGCCTTCAGCAGTCCTCACCCTATTGTATTTCAAAGCTATCTCCAAACGCAAGGTGTACTTATCAGCAGGCAAAACAGTCATATTCTGAGAAAGCTTCCTAAATACTCTATCACAGCTGAAAAACAGTCTTGTCAGATCAGATCTGACACTAAATTAACCTCCGTGAACACAAGCTGCAATAAAATTCAAGGGCAGTATTATACTTCCATTAAATGACACCCAAAAGCACCCCCCTGCATTTCAGACGAGCCCACGTCCTCCTGCAGGGCTGCAGCCCAGCAGCGCCGGGGCTGGCCGCGGGACTCCCTGAAACTCTGGCCAAAGCAGGGGGAGGCTTTCGGTTCTGAGCAGAGGGGAGAAGAGTAACACAAGGAGCGGGGAAGGAAGAGGATTTTCGCGTGCTTCGACCCAGCAAAACTGGCTAGCGTCAGACACAGCATAACCAGCAGCACCGGCAGACACCCGGGCAAGTGCCCGGCACCCACGTGTGGAAGCGACTTCAGGTCCCTCCTGTTGCTTTACAGCTGCTCCCCAGTCTGTGTTTGAAGAGGGGCTGCTTCAATCACAGCCAGCCTTGCACTTGACCTACATTTGCAGCACCACGGTATGTTCATAGGAGGCAAGATGAGGATATAACACAACGCGACTCCCCTGATAAAACAGGCTCAGCATGTAGCTTGGCCAAGAGGGGGAAAGGTCTTTCCCGAAAAGAGCCCAGAATAAGAGTCGGGGAGATCTAAAGATCATCTCTCCCAAGTGAAGTGCCTTGCTTTTGCTATCGAGTGTCTCTAATGTCTGTCTGCAAGTGAGTACAAAAGTCCTTTAACCTGTTCTAAGTAACACTCCTGATGCTCACACAATCTCAAGACCTCTTTAAGGTTTACAACTGAAGCGTACCAAATATTGCTCACAAAGTTTTTTTAAAAAAGCCCTTGACCTTCGTTATCCAACTCCATTTGTCATAGTTAATTTACTACATCTGAATTTATGCAATAGCAGCTGACGTCCACATCTATCAAGCCATCCCAGCAGGCAGCTGATAAAGACGGAGCAGAATTGGCAGGGGATGTAGTGCAGGGCTTCACGCTGTGCTTTCGTCTCGGGATGCTCTCCTGTCAACCCCAGGACGGGCCCGCTGCGGATGGACGGCTGCAAGAAGCGCAGCAGCAGGACCGCGGCCAAGAACGGCACCGCAGGCTGCCAGAAAGGGGCACTGCTCCAGCCGGCAGCCCTGCGAGCGTCCGTCCGTCCGTCTTCTGCGTCGCCCAGGCTGACACCTCAGTCCTTTCCGCTGGGTGCTTTCGCAATGTTAAGTCCACCCAAGATATAAACCTGTCACACGCGTCTCAACTTTGGCCCGTTGATTCGCACTGCTCAGGAACAGGCAGAATCGAGCAGCGCTAACGCAGATCGATCGGAGGATTCTTTCTTTTTAGTCCTTGTCACCTGAAATGCCGTGACAGCACCCTGGCTGCTGCATCCCAGCCAGGCTCCAGCGCACTCCTCGCCCGTCGGGACGCCAGCACGAGCCATCGCTCAGCTGGCCAGGGATTTCTTTCCTTGTAACGCTGACTCGCTCACAAAGGAGGATGCAATAGGGGAAGACACAGCAAGGCTGGGGTACAGACGTACTCTGGCAGGGTGAAATGACACCTCTGGACGATGTATTTTCTGACCTGTAGGCAACTCATCATCTGACTTCCAGCGTACATACCGTTTTCGCACCACTGGAACATCATGGAATGCAACAAAAGCAGGTAGGTAGCTCTTTAGAGCTGACAACCATTGGTTGTATGCCAACTGTTGTATTAGAACTGTTATATTTTCTTGGATATTCAGGGAAATTATATATAAATGAGATAAGCGTGAGATTAAAAAAAGGAAGGAGAAAAAGGAACTAACTCTCCAGTCCTGTCCTATAATTACGGAGTTCATGCTGACAACCATAAGGGCAACTATTTTATTTTACATATGGCTCATTTCATGTAAGTCTCCAGATGCACCACATTCATTCTGAGGGTTCTGGGAAGACTTTAGCAATACTGACAAATGGCAAAGACCTATTAATTCAGTAATGTCCGGATCAATCATTCAGCAAGATCTTCCACGGTTTATTAAGCAGTAAATAGACATTTCTCCTTGAAGCTTCTTTGGGGAATTGGACCCAAGCATCGCTGAGTCTTTCAGGGACCGGCAGGGAAATCTCACCAGCCTTAGTTCACCTCCGTGCAGGTCCTTGGTGCCGCCAGCGCAAAGCCCGGGTGCTGACACAGCACCTTTGCTGGGCCAGCTCCTCGGGGAAGCCCAGGTGTGGTAAGGCTCTGCAGAGCCTTTCTGGCTCCTTCAAATCCCATATCCACACTCACTCGGAAAAGCCCATCACTTTTATGTCCTTTGCTTTTCACAGGCACCACCAGTGCTTTCCCCAGGTGAGTATTCTGCACTTCACCTGCACGGGCCAGCAACCCCAAGCCCTCGCACCCGCTGCTCCCTTTGAGAGCTCCGGCTGCCGCTGCTGGCTTTCCCCTCAAAGTTATGGGCTCGCTTCAGACAAGGCACTGTCACTCATCTGACCTCCGCTGTCACTTGGCTGTCTCAATAAGCCCGTAGATCAGTTAGCATAGTCTCCACGCTTGGTTCATCAGATTACCCCACTGTCCAGGCTGAGAGTGCACTGCTACACACCGCGGGAAGGATGGATTACTTAGGTTATTGAAAAATAAATCACTGGCTCGTACGTATTGCCTTAGCATTCCAGGCTTACACCTGCGGCAGCCCCAGCAGCGTTTCTGTCAGTAACACCTTGGTGCAAGGCACCATCAGGGATCGCCGATACCCCACGCCAGCTCACCCAACCATCATCCTCTTAAAAACCCGTCTCAGTGCGCCAGGCAGGGTACAGAGGCTGCCATGACATTTAACGGCTAAGAAAGGGTTTCTTTCTGAGATTAGCTCCAAATCCAATTATATTAATATCTTAATTTATCTTAGTTCATTATATTAATTCATAATCAGCAGCATGACAGAAAAAAAAGACGAACAAATCCTATTATACGGCACCTCAGAACAAGGGTAGAACTGCTGTACCAACAACACGTGCACGTGCTGACATCAGAGCACGGTTACATCAGGTCATCTGGGGACATCCAGGATCTTCATCCCTCTTTAATTGGAATACAGGATTTGAAACACATTAATTGAAGTACCTCCTCTTCTAGCTACACTATACTCATTTTGGCAAACACAAACTGTAAATTACGTAACCCTAACAGAAAGACAGACATCGTCTGAAACAACACAAATGGAAGGGGGATGTTTGCTATGCTGCTTTTTTTGCAGTAAGAAAAAACAGCTTCTTAGAAACGATGGGATTTCAGACTCCTTCCTACCCGCAGGTAGCAGAGATACGGGATCAAGCACACTCTTTGTGGAGCACAAGGCACCAAGCAAGCATTACACAGAACTCTGCACTGTGCAACGTTCTCTGTTGTATTTTCAACCTGACGTAAATGCCAAAGAATCATTTCCATATCTCTCATCTCCTCATCCACCAGAAACAACTGTTCCCTTTCCCAGCTAATCCACTACCTGCTTCTACCGTGCACAAAGTCAGACACACACGTGCACAGGGAGGTCACTGTATTTTCAAATTAGAAGAGAGTATTCCAGAAGGGCAAGATGGATGGCGCCTTCCATGTGCTACAATTAAAAACCATCCTGTCAATCCCACCAAAAAATTGCACATGAACGAGCCCTACACTTTCAGCTCTTGGTGTATCTGAATCATTTTGCCTTAACTTGCTCTTCTGCAAATCTCTACAAAGCGATGCCCTTTGGCTCATCTGTCCCAGCTCCCCATCATTCCTCGGACTGCTGCACAGTTGCTCCTGGCCCCCACGTGTCTCGTGCTGGAGAAGCTGCGCAGCTGCAGGGATCCAAGGAGTGGCCAGGTCCCTGCTCGAAGCACCCATGGTCTCTCTGGTCTCCCCTGCCCTGGAATCACCAGCCGGGCATGGCGACACGACCGAGCGCTGCACCAGCGAGGCAGGAACCGCTTACAGATGCGTCACAAACTTCCCATTCCCATATGGTCCTGGTTAATTATTTAACATAGCCAAACCGTTGCTGGAAAGCTTCTCATCTTCAGAGTGACTTTTTTTGCTAAATGTAACTGAACAACTTACCTTCTGGAAACACTGCTCGAAGCGCGTGCCCCGGAGCCAGGCGTGCCCCGGAGAGCCTTGGCAAAGACCAGCCAAGGGCATGCGTCCCAGGAGTGGGTGCAAAGCAGGGAGAGGGAGGAGTGATGGGCCATACCCTGCTCCGTGCTCCCTGTGCTGCCGGGGAAAGAGCTGGCAGGGAAAGCCCCTTGCCAAGGACATGGCAGGCCGTGAGGAAAAGCCCTGAGTTCCCACGAAAAATCAATTCACCTCAAATTTCTGCCTCAGTTCCTCATTTCCTTCTTCTCCCTCAGGAGGCACCGGGACGTTGAAATACTCCCCCTCCTCCTGGCTCAGCAGCTTAAACCTGGAGGGACACAGTGAGAAAGTCAGGTCAGGACCGCAGGCAGGACTGCAGGCAGGACCGCAGGCAGGACTGCAGGCAGGCAGGACCGCGAGCAGGCAGGACCGCAGCTCCTGCTCCGAGCACAGCTCTGCCTCTGCCGTACTGGCATCCAGGTGACCCTTCCCCAAGGATAGAAGACCCCCCCCAGCCTCACACCTCCAAACCGTCCCACTCAGCAAGCTCCCAGACACACACCCGAGGGGAGGGTTGTTTCTGGGGTCCCTCGCTGTACTGGGGACCCCGGCCATCACAACCCGGAAAGCACATCTGCTACCCACTGCGGCAGACACCGCAAAGCACCCACGCCTCTTCCAAAACACAAGCCTGACCCAAAACCCACATCTTTCTCGTGATGGCCACGGGCACACGAGCGGGCAAGCTCCTTCCCCATCAGCTGCCCCGGGTGCCAAGGCAGGCTGGGCTCCACGGGGAGAGCACGCGGAGCCGGACGGTGCCCGGCTGATGCCGACAACCCTGAGCACAAAGCCAAGATGCTCACCCAAAAAAAAGGAAAAAAGTCTAAGCAGCAATTATCAGAAATCATGGAAATGTCATTCAGATCTGAGGCATTTCACACAGCCGCAGGCAAAGCCCTGGCTCCATCGGTGAACCCTCCCGGCAGCCAGAGGACAGTTATCAGCTGGGTGTTATCTACAGAGGCTGCACTGAACGAACAAAGCACTGTTTGCATAATATAGGGACAGGCTCTTCCTTTGAGCTTGTTTTCTCCATTAACTGCAGTTGTTTAGATATGAAATATACATCAGAGCTCCTTCCAGAGTTTATTCTAGCCAAATCCTGTGACAAGGAAAATTACTTAGATCTCCACTTACATGATTTTTAAAAGGCTGGGAAAACGATCAGGCTTTGGGCTGCGTCAGAAGCCGGCAGCGCACCAACCCCAGCCAACACACACGCATCCTTACAGGTGACTGGAAATTTGGGGGAAGCGACAGTTTTCTTCTGTTTTCCAGAAGAGAACCCGCGTCTCTGGTTTGTGGCAAGCCAGGTTCGCAGGCTGAGCCCCGCCACCCGCGCAATAACGCGGCCGGACCCTGCCGGCAACCCCACGACGGGTCGGTTTTCCCCGGGGGGGGACGGCACCCGCTGCCTGCCCCACCGCAGCCTCCCCATGGGCAGGACGAGGCGGACGGCGGCAGGGAGCACCCCCAGCTCTGCCCCCAAGCCCGGCTGGGCCAGGGCAGGCAGCGGGTGCCCCGCACGGTGCCAGCCCTCCAGCCCACCTCCCTGTGCCAGAGATGCGCGGGCAGGCTAGCCCGCCTGCTAATTCCTCCTCTTCTCCGTTCTCTGCTTTAAGTGAGACACGTACGGCTTCCACGGTGGAAAAGACAGAGTCCGGGGTGTTTTGCTCAACTCGCGGAATGCAAATTAATAGCATGCAGGTTTTGGTTTCCAAAAGACATATAATATCTATTTTCAATTATTACACTTGACATGGAAAGGTAACACAGCTCTCAGGCATCAGTGGCTGGGGAAAAAAAAAAAAAAAGGGAAATAAGGCAGCATGTGTCCTGCTGGGGGAGATAAAATGGAAATGAAGAGACCCATTCAGTGCGAGTGTTACAGACCCACTGTGTTCATCTTTCGTATGGTAACGAGTGACAGTAATTACACACTTTGGTAGCATTCCTCTGTTTATCGAACAGTGCCCCTCAGCACCGGTTCTGCTAGTCTGCGTGCTGCAGAACGGCTGCCCCCGCCACAAATCACAATTCAAAGCGTGTCCCCCCCAGCCCTTCACCCGCTCACAGCCTTGCTCTCCTGCACGCCTGATGAAGCCACATTGCCTCCCCAGTACGGAAACTAAGGGAATCCAACCAGAAAATGCTGGAAAACGCTTGCTCGGCAAACGCTCGGCAGGCGACGCCGTCTCCTCCTGAACCCTACGTAGCGAGAGCCCGCGGGGGGCACCGGCCCTCCTGGCTGTGAACGCCAGGCAGAGCAGCCCCGTGCCCCTGCGTGCCCCTGGCAGGGAAAAGCCCCCCGAGCAACCCTGCACGGGGCAGGAGGACACGGAGGAGGTGACGCAAAGCCGGCCCACGCAGGGCACTCGGACGCTGTCCTGGCACCACGGGACAGCCCACGGCCCGGCCCAGCCCCGGCGATTCTCCCCGGTCGGGGAGGTGGAGCAGCACCTGACACGGGGCCGGAACGGCTGGCGGTCCTTGAACAGAGGGGTGCTGGGCAGTACGAGGGGCTGACGCGTCTTCCATCGCGCACAAAAAGGATCAGGGCTGCTTTTTGCCCGTAGTGTTTTTAAAACAATTGCAACTCTTACCATCCGTCGACTCCTGACTTCTGCAGCTCAGAAATCCCGAAGGACAAGGAGCCCATGAAGTCATTCCTGCTGGTCAGATCCCAGTCCCAAATCTCCACGGACAACCGCCTGTCTTTGTCCGCCTCTTTCAGTTGGCTGGAAGAGAGGAAAGAGAAAGGGATGGGTTTATTCTGGAAGCCACTGCTACACCACCGTGACCCTCCATGCTCCATAAGAACATGGATGCAAAATGAAGGGATGGTCTTCAACGACCATTCAGCTCACTAATATTTAATTTCCCGACCGCATCTGTTTCAAACGGAGAATGTAGAGTTTCTGCCCTGAAATAATTGGCTTTGATCAGGGGTCAGGGCAGTGGTTTGAGTGCTTCTGAGTCACACTTACAGGACCGAAAAGAATTATTTCTCCGTTGAATCAGCTTAATGTCTCTGAATAATTAAACCAGAGCAAATACAATCACATTAATTCTTAGGGGTGAGAAAAATTAGTTTACAAGTTTAAACATTTTTCTTGTACTTACAATTTAAATGTCTCATTCCACTCAGGATTCAGGGAGCACTTGATAGTTTTGGTCTTCTGCTTGCTTTCGTTTTTGGGGTCAGGGATTAGTTTAAGCTTCACGTAGGGATCTGACAAGCCATTGGGATCCATAGGAACTAGGTTTTTAGCATCTCTTACTGAGGAGGAGAAAAAGGATTAAATTCAGTATTCAAACTCTAAAAATACCCAACAATTGACAACTTCCCTGTGTGCCAAGAGTTAAGTGTGAAAATAGTGATTAAAAACAGAATTAAAACTGAATACATACAGACACGGACGTTGCATGAGAAATGACATACAGTTATCAATGCAAAGCAAATACAGCTCTAATAGACAAGGGAGGCCGAAGGATCAACTCAGGAGGTTATTTTCACTTTCCGATAGGATGATTTGGTGTTTGCTCTCCGTTTAAAACAATTTAAAGCCGCTCTGTTTCCTCTTGCACCTCGGTAAGGAGAATTGCACTGATTTGCATTTTTTTGGGGGGACGGGTGGGAGCATAGGGACGGTGCCTTCCACGGCGTGTGGAAATAGCAACGCAACAGCCGTAAGCAGGGGAGAGCAGGCACCAGCAAGCACCAGCACAGTGGCCGGATCGAGCGCCGAGCTCTCCTTTTGGATGCCCTCGGGCTCAGCTGCCGGGGCCCCGCGGGACCAGGAGGGATGCCCGCGGGACCAGGGGGGATGCCCGCAGGGCATGTGTGGCAGCAGCACCCCGGCTCCAGGAGCCGGAGCATCTCCTCGGGGAGCAGGAGCGGAACAAGGAGCAGAAGAGGGGAGAGCAAACCTGCGGGCGACCTCGACTGCTTGTAATTGGATTGCAGCTTTGACAAATTAAACACAATCGGGCTGATCTAAGTCTGTTTCCCCAGATTAAGTAAAAAAAAAAAGAGTCTTGTCTTCTGGGAGAAGGGCCTTAGATTCCCTCAGCCTGACCAAAGGTATCGGAGATGAAAAGTCCGATAGGAGGTGACGGAGCACAGCCGTAACCAGGGGAAAAGCTGCTGGCAAGGAAATCCAGAGCAGACCCTCCCCTCCCCTGCGCTGCGGCCAGCAGACACAGCTCCGCCGGGTGCTTTCGCAGGCTCTCCTGCCCAAACCGCCCAGGCCCGAGCAGGCAGCACTGCCCCAGCAGCAGCGGGGGCTGCCCTCCCGCCAAAGCGTTGCGGTTACGGAGCCCCCAGCCCCTCCGCGGCAGCCGGCACGGTGCCCGCCAGCAGCCCCCTCGGCACGGCACGCCGTCACCTCCCCGGGTCCAGCGCGCAGCTCGGGGATCGGGCACAGAGGGTCGTGCCGTGTCGGGATCGGGGAACTTGGCGCTGCCTGAAATCCCACGGGATCACACCAGCAGCTCTGCTGTGAGGTTCACCGGGAGGGGCACGCCTTCACCCCATAACCCATAATCCCAAGGAGGAGAGGACCCCAGCTGCGTCTGCAGTGCTGCAGGGCGTTAGAAGATACTTCCAGAGAGTCAGCGAGAGTAAAAACAATCGCTCAGTTCCCAAATCAGCAGCAAGGCATTTCTGATGCAAGGTTGGGAGCCAGATAGTTTTGAAAAGCAAATTAATGCTCCAAAATCTGCAATCTACCGCTGTCCTCCTGAAGCATCGCCCAATTTCTGGCTCCGTGGAATAAAACTTGTAGCCAAAATTCAAATCTGCATTTATAAACTAGCTCATTTATCAAGCGTGACACCCTTGACAGCAGCTCGTGAGACACAGAGAGGCAAGCCTGCCGGGAATCGCCTGCTGCCCAATTACAGGTGCCCGGGCAGCCCTATCGATTTGGCAGCACTGGATATTCTTCAGACTCCTGAGACGAGGCAGCCACGGGAGCCAGAGCCGCCTCCTGCCGCTCTGGCAGGAGGGGAAGGAATGACTTCATTACCGACAGCCCCAGGAGCAGCCACATACAGTGACCTTGCCACGGATGCCGTCATGCCCAGGACGGTCGGATCTCTTTGCCGGGAGGTTGAGACCCGCCGGTCGGTCGGCGGGGTCAGGGATGCAGATGCAGCAGCTGCTCGGCGTCGGCACTTACAAATGGCTTTCTGTGCTCCTGTGCAAGAAGCGGCTGTGCTGTCGGGAGGAGGGGGAGGACGCGTGGCGAGGCTCCGGGTCCCGGGGCAGCACTCGTGAGAGGATGCCCAAGGAGGAGGATTCACCCTTCGGGCACCAGAGAGGACCGAGGCTCAGAATTTCCTTAAGAAGACAACAGGTATCTCCGGAGGACAGTAAAATATCAGACCCGAGCGGCTCTCAAGCTTCCCTGGTTATTGCCGATTTGTTATGCATTGCACAGGCTGCTCTCTGAGTTCGGGCCAGCTTTGCGGTGGGTCGTCCCTCCGTGGACCCGCACGGGGAGAAATCCGCAGCAGCGCCAGGGGTGGCGAAGCAACAGCGCCCGATGTGCGTTACCTGCTCTGCCACAACCTCATCCCCATAACGAACCCGCACAGCCCCGCGTCTTGTGAGAGCAGCCCAACAGTCGTGCCTTCTTCTGCCTGTAACTGCTTGCTGTGACACAAGCAGCATGACTTCATTTCTACAATGTCCTAACAATTATTTTCATGTGCCATTTAATAAATGAATATTTTTTTTTCTCAGTTTGGACATAAATGCCAGCTCTACACTTCAGAGGATGCACAGTAGTTATTCTGTGGCTTAATTTGGACTCTCAGTCAAAATCTTCTGCAAAAAGCTTTGTACCATCCAAGCAGAAAGGCTTGCAATCTGCTGTGTGAAATCTCTAAGTAATGAGTTTAATTTCCAAGGGCCCTGCCAAGGCTCTGCACTGATACAGCCGAAATGCCTTCCTCTCCCTCACCCCTTATCAGAGGAGAAGAATACGTATTTCCTCATCATCGTTATAAGCTTTTATCTGTGCCTTTTTGATAGGAAAAAAGGCAATCTTTATAACCACGTTCTTGAATTATAAAACACAAAAGAGCATTAGAGAAAAGTCCCGCAGTAGGTCCTGCCAGGGCACTACCTGACTGGCAACGAGCCCGCAGGGGAAGCAGTCTTCGCAGGGTTTGTAAATAAACAGCAGGAATTGCTTTGGCTGTTTGCAGACGTGGGAAGTGCCTTGTACGGGGAGCCCGGCCCCCAGCCCAGAGCCCCGCCAGACACCCCCGTCCCGTATCCATCCTTACGTCCTCGGTCGGTCCGACCACGGGTCCGACCGCAGCCTTCGCTGCTGCAGGCAGCCGCCCCGCTGCGCCGCAGGCTCCTGCCTTCACCCCCGTGCCGGGACCGGGGGCTCCCTGCCCGCCCCCCCGCGCTGCCATGGCACGGCGAGCGATGCTGCCCGGTGTCCTGCCAACCAGGGCTTCTCGCCACCCTCCTCCTGCAGCTCCGCCGAGCTTTTACTACCTTCTGCTAGCTGCCTGGCTTTAAAACCATTACAACGCTTTAAAACCTTTACAAAAAGGTATTTTCAATGACCCTGACCATCTGCGGCACATGGGGACGCGAGAGCCTTGGGGGAAGATCTCGTCTCCACGTCAGAAGCAGACAGCCCGCTGCCACTCGCCACCGCGCAGGACCACTTAAACCGGGGGTGGCGCGGTACCGGGTACTGAATGGTGCCCACCGCAGCCCCGGTCCCGCACCTGGGGCAGGCATGGTCCACGCTGGGGACCATCGCTCCTCGTCCGCCCCGGGGTCAGCAGAAATCCTCAGGGACTCCTCACCCCCCCGAGACGGATGGCAACAGCCGCTGTGTGAGCGGCAGAACTAACCCAAGAGCTGGAAGAAGCCGCTCACTCTCGGGACTCAAACCGGACAGTGTCCCCTTACAGAGAGAAGATGCAAAATTATGTCAGACTGAACCAGTGCTCTGACTTTGCTTCGTGTCTCACCGTCCGAATGGCCAGGGTAACGTCCTCTGGAGACAAATAAGCCTTTGTCATTTATCAGGCCATTGTTCACTTCTTTAAGCAACGGGAAAAGTAATTCCTGACCCTCATAGTCAATCAGTTTATGCCCTGAAGCGTGAGATTTGATTACCTCATGTTATTATCTCAGCATGCAGACCTAAAAATTTCATTAATGGGAATAATTTTATCTATTCATTTAAAAAAACAAAATGCTTCTGCTTGACCTTAAGTAACTTTCTGACTTTTCAAGCAGAAATCAACAATTAAGTGAAAGAAAAATATAAACCTCAAGAAGTGTAGTAGCGGTACCTCGCGTCAGGAGAAACGTGCTTCTCTCTAACCGCTTACGGCATTTCTTTGACAGTTAAATTTGATGTAAAAGGGCTTTACATCTGTCATATTCTGACAGTTTTGTGCATCATTAAGAAGTAGTAACATCATTATTAATGGTGATGAGTAAGAATATTACGATCCCATTTAAAGCAGCTGGTCTTAAATCACGTTGGGTACCAAGCCCAGCTACGGCTGTGGAGAAGCCGCCCTGGTTTCAGGCTACGGCATCGGTAAGTCTTGGGCTTCTCTGGATCTGGGGGGGACCGGGAGCGGGTCCTCCTCATCCTCCTCCGCACACGGCGGGTGCCCGCGCACGCTCGCGCTCGGAGGGGACACGTGGGTGTGCACACGGGTGTGCAAGCGAGCGCTTGGCGCAGGCTGCGGCTCCGCTCGGCAGCACCCGGCGTGTTCCCTCCCGCGCGCCCACGGCACCGCGGGTGCGGGGAGCATCGCGGCACTGCCGACGGCCGGGATGCCCTCACCACTGCGCGCCGGGGCTGGCCCGTGCATCTTGGACAAATAGCTCTGATTTTACACCAATTCCTTCCTCCTCTCCCCCTCCAGATGCATTTGCAGAACGTGCTGCCTATGAGCCAGCGCCCTGGTGGAGCATCAGCAGACCAAGACCAGCAGCCACAGCTCTGCAGCGCCGGCTGCTCGGCCGAGGCTCTGCAGGGGCAGCGACGATGCTCGGGGGGATTTCTGGGAGGAAAAACCTCTCCTCTGCCCGGGGGGCACTGCAGGGAGGGTGGTGCTGGCCTGGGGACACCGCTCCATTGCCAGGGGAAAGAGATGTCACCCGCTCTGCCTTGTAGGGCCAGGGCAGGTAGAGCTGGTTGAACGATATTTGAATAATTTATTCTGCAAAATTTGCAGTAGTCTCCAAATAAATTATTCAGACAACATCTTTTAACTACTGAGCCAGCCGTAACTGCAGGAACAGGCTTGGGAAGAGACACTTATTTCAGACACCCACATCTCCAAGGGAAAACACGGGGAGAAATATCACTGTAACAAATGCCCAAAGCAGGAGGGAACACAGCCTTTCCAGGCAGCTTGTTCTGCCCATGGAGGTCACGGCCAGAAGCTCACAGCAGCTGCAAGAGCTGTACCCCGGAGAAGTGGGCCAGGCAGCTCCGGAGCAGCCAAACGCCGCAGGATCAGGTTGGGATGCAGTGCTCGGGGGTCCATCACGTTCCCCCTCCCAGGGATGGGGAGGACTCCTGCAGGTCCCCACGCTGGAGGCCACTTCACTGCAAGTCCCACCACCGCACGGCACGGTCCTGCTGAGCTCCGCCACCAAAGAAGCGGCAGGCACGAGAGGATGGTCTCTGACCCTCTGCTCCCAGGATTGTGTTCCCACATCAAGCAAAGGGGGCCGGTGCTCCATCGGCAGCTCCCCGGGGAAGGCAGCAGCTGATGCAGACCGAGCCCAGCGCCAGGTCTGCTCCCCACTCCGGGGGTGGTTCCAAAGGGATGCTGCTCCCCTGCGCCCCAAAGCAGCCCACCCTGTCCCAAAGGGCTGTGCTGGCCCCACACCTGGAGGCACGGGAGATGCTGCACAGCCCCACGCAAAAGGGCCGCAGCCGGCCCCGTCGTCTGCCTGGGGTCGTGTGTCTTCTCGGCTGGTACCCTGATTTCCATGGGAAGGCAACATTAATGTGCTGGATAAATAAAGACCAGAAAGTTCTTCGCTAAATATGCAGTGCCATATGGGGGTTCACTTTTATGTTAAAAAGAAAAAGCCTACAACAAAACCCACTCCTACCCCGCTCTTAAAGACAGCTTACACTGCCTGCCAAATCCTTTACCTTCATCTCTGAGTAAGCAAGGCCATTACAACACAGTCAGTGCAGACAGTTCTGCTTCCCTTTACTCACCAAAGGAAAAAAACCCTTCTGAAAGCCCTGCTCATTGCAAGGAGAGGTCAGAGCTCAACCACCTCATCCCAGCCCAATCGTCTCGCCATGGTCTTGGCCAGCAAAACGCAGTGCCGTGCCAGTGGCACCCCTGATTTCACACCTCTTGGACAGGATTTTGGGGAGGGGAAGGCTCTCGGGCTGACCTGCAGCACTCATCTTCCTCCTCCCAGCAGCACGCACCATCCCCGGCTGGGAGCAGCTGCATGCCAGCAAGCACCCGGCAGTCGGATTTAACACCCTCGTGCGTTAAAACATTTAATTAATGCTCTGCCGAAGAATATATTTGCACATGCTTATACAACAGAAAAGGCACAGGACTCATTATGGCTGCATCTTCCTGGGCCGGTGATTATTAATTAACGCACTTCCAGCTCGTTTATCTAATCACAGCATAATTGGTTTCAGTTTTGGTCAATGTTTTACTTCATCAGCTCAGTAAATAGCAAGGCTCCAGTCCCGGCAGCCTCTGCCAACGCTGCAGGCACAACAGGGGTATCGACTGTAACGCCAAGCTGGTGCCGCGTTCCCACGGCTCCTAACAGGGGTCTCGGCTTCGCAGGAGCCACCAGCGACGTCAGCACGTTGCTGGGACTCCCAAGAGAGAAGAGGGAACCCAACGTGGTCCCCGTGCTCCAGCAGCCTTGCATGAGGGCAGGGCACGCTCCACGTTCACATGCGTGTAGGTCAAAGTCACCCAAACATGCTGACTAGTGTCCATCTCCCATATATACCCCTGAATTTGCAGCAAAACCCTATCATGGTTTTTTCTGCCTTTTAGTCCCTGTAGACCACCACTTCCCTAAGCAACAAACTGCCCGACCCCCAGCTTGGCACAGGGAGCTCCTCGCTGGGACACACGACGGGACACCCCGACACACGACGGGCTGGCAGGAAGAGCCAGCTCTCGGCCGCCGGAGAGGAGCGATGCACAGAGTCCTCCATGCAACTTACTGTCTCACCATCTTGGAGAAGCAATAGTTTTAATTGACTCCAAGCCAGCCTTCATATTCTCTGGCTCCTCTGTTTCCCAAACTCAAATATTCATGTATCCTAATGTGACGGGCTCAGAATAATCTGCATTGGGAAGCTTTTCTATTATGGAAGCAAAAATGTGCAACGCCTTGATGACATTTTAATTTGCTACAATTTCCCACTTTATTCAGCAGTCTTTTCCCGCTAATAAGACACTTGATCAAAGCCCAGACCAGAACACAGACTGTGAATATACATTTGCTCTTGTCCAACATCAGCCGAATGATGCCCTGGCACGCTCCACCACGTCTGCCTCCCACACGAGGCGGTTCAGAGACACGCAGCCCACGTCGGTCCCACTCCGCAGCGTCCTGACACCACGTCTCAGCCCGACCTCGCACACCGGCGGGTGCGGGTGTGCCGTCCCGTGTGCCGGCATTGCTGTTACTTTCACAAATCTCTTTTTTTCTTGTTTCTGTCAGAAGAAATTGTTTATTACTGTTGACCGCAGGCTCAGGGGAGAGCGGCACCATCCTCGCTGCATTGCTGCCCTCGGAGCTGGCAGCATCCGACTTACGGACACAAACTGACACGGGCTGGCTCCAGGGAATCCTCTCTTTGTATTTAAGGCAAAGCCAAGAGGTGTAACAACGTCAGAGCAGGGAAATACAAGCAACAAGTATCTGCAGACTCGTGAAGTTTAAAGGACCAGATTCGCTGAGTGACTGGGGTAAAAACTGCCCAAGTCAATACGCGTCAAGTAGCGTATGAGAGGAATTAACTTGCTTTGGCAATTTGACACATCTCTGAGCACCGCTAGGGACCCAAATTTTGTTTACCAGGCCCAAAAGATGACTTCTCTTTTGTCAAGCAGCTCGAGCTAAATAACCCAGCCCACGCTACCCACTTAGGATGACAAAGCCGCGAGCGGGAGTTTGCCGTGGTTTACGCGGTGGGTGAGAGAAGCAGAGATCTCATTTCACCACTGGAGGAGAAGCGGCAGAGCCGGCCCCGGGCTCGGCTGCCCTCGCTCCCCAGCCCGCCGCGATGCTCAGCTCGGATGGCCTCCCAAACTGCTGCTGGAAAAAGCCACGCGATTTGCATCCGCCCTTCTAAGAGTGAATGAGACTCCAAATACGGTGTTGTGAAAGTCATGGTATTGATGTAAGGAAGCCAAAGAGCTGGAGAGACTTCTCCCCAAACGGCCTCCCAGGAGGCTGAGCCCACGGCAGCTCGGGTCGCTCGCTTCCGAGGACATTCGGGGGCCCCGCTCCCGGCGGTGCCATGCACAGCACCGCCTGCGTGGATGCTTTATCGTGATTTAAAACAACACATTTAGCAAGCAGAGCTGCTAACGCAAACAGCCATTTCTAGCCAGCTACTTGAGGTTTTCCAGCCTCACGCAGTCGTTCCCTGGGTCCGGTCTGTTCAGCGCTGAAGATAAAGAGCTTTTAACTCCAGCCAGCCCAAATGCACAGACATGCCAGCCATCCAAACACATTTCTCCTGCTGCTCAAATCCACCTCGGCTCATTAGGCTCTGAGCCAAACCCTGCTTGCTACCAGGACGGTACGCGGGGTGCCTAGCACAGCCGGAGCCGGTGCGTGCTGGGGACCAACAGCCAAACCGGCCCCACAGAAGGACCGTGCCCGAGCCAGGGGTGTCACCCGCAGCTGGTTCCCCCCTCGCACAAAGCAAACCCCGAGTGTCCCAGAGGGGAGGCAGCGACGGGGCCGGGGCCGTCCCAGCCGGCTCCATCTCGGGGGTCTCGCTCACGCTCCGGGCTTTCGGTCCGAGCGCAGGGCTGCCGATCACCCATCCCCACACAGCTCGCGTTGATGCTTCAAAAGAGAAGCGCCTGCCAAGAGCACGTATCTAAGTGCTTTGCTGGATGAGATGCAGATTGTTTTGTGCCCTAATTAACAAGGCCCTCGGAAACCTCCTGTATTTTGGAAACTGCCTTTGGCTGGTGGAACAGCGAGCCCTGTCCCCAGCACAGAGCTGGGGGACTTGCTCCACAGCCGCACCTCACCGAGCCAAGAGCGCAGAGCCACGGGCATTAGGAAGGTGCCATTTATTTGTCCAGGTGCCCTCATATTAGACAAAGCCAGGCATTTCTAATCACTGGGAACACCAATAAATCCCGGCGCTTCAGCAACCTCCGAGCAGCAGCAGACAATGGCAATGCAGGGCTCTGATTGCAGCGTGCAAGGCTGCACTCCCGGGTGCACCCATTATACAATTACATTCAACGTATAGCGTGAAAAGAGCTGTAACAGAGCCCATCCCCGAACATAAAGGAGTGATTAACACCACAGACCCAAGAGCTGGGAAGCTAATTAGGAGGGGCAGCTCTGCAGGTTCCCGTCACTGCTGCTGCTCTGGGCACAGCCCTGCAGACCTGCAAACCGCGGCTGCACCAGACCCCAGCCCCGGTCACCCCCAGTCTGCCCCCCCGGCCCCAGTCGGCAACGGGGCGGCCGTGCTGGATCTCACAGGGGTGCACCGGAGCTGATGCCTGCTGCTCTCCGAACGGGCATCGGCCAGGGACAATGCTGCTGGCTTATTAAATCACACCCAGTTGATGGAAGTCAACCTCCTCGAGACCCCGCCCTGGCTGATCTGTGCACATTTTGTAGATTTTGAGAAATCTGGGGCTTTGGCCACTGAATTTCAATCCCCTGCCTCTGCAGGGGCCACTGCCCGAAGCCTCACCGACCCCCAGGAACCGATACAGATGCTCTCACCAGTCCCCTACCCTGCAGCTCTGAGGTTCATTCTGGTTCTTCAGAACTAAGAACGGGTTAAAAACACTGAAATTTGGATCTCTCTCGTGTTAGCGTCTGCCAGTAGTATCTGGCAGACCGTGCTGTAGGCAGGCCCGCGCTGTGCCAAGTGCTGTAAAAAAGCAAAGCGCGAGCACAGCCCTTGCTGAAGGAAAGCACAGCCTACGGCCGACCCTGCGACTGCTCTGTCCCTGCAAAACACCCGCTCCCTCCCTACACCACCGCACGGTTCGGGGTCAAAACTGCACGCTGCAGCAATGCGAGTTTCTTGTGTTTAAACACATCTCCTTCTTCATTGACCTTCATTTTGTGAGCTGAAGATGGTGAGCGTTCACTGCACTGGAAGCAGCAGCATCTCCTACCTGCTGCTGTCAGGATAACGGAGCGTGAGGGGGGAGAAACACTGCTGGGGCAAGTCACAGCCACCTTCAGAAAGGGGGATGCACACAGATGCAATTTGTCAGGTCACTATGTAACCAAACAAGTCATTCTAAGTCAAACACCACACTGTTTAACCAAAAAGCTGTGTTTTCCATTGGGAGGAAAAGGTTAGCCTTACAAAAGAAAAAAAAAAATTAAAAAAATCATAGAGAGAGAAAAGAAAAACACCCTGCCGAAAAGCATATGGCAAATTCCTGTCAAATTTAAGTCGACAAAAAAAGCAAAGCACCGATTCATCCTCCCTTGGCCATGCCTGTGCTGCCACCTGCAGGCACTTGTCCCTGCCCAGACAAGCGCTGCCTGCTCGCTCCAACAGCCAAGCACGTAGAGACCTTTCACCCTTAACACCGCCGTTGTGATGCTTTTTGCCACGGGAAAGCTTACTAAAATTCTGGGCAAGGGTCTCCACCCCTGGGACGACAGAGAGAAGATCTTCCCCCAACACCAGAACCTGAGTGCAGCTGGGACCAAAGGTGCCCGGGCACCACAGAAAGCCCCTCAAAACCAGACCCCTGCCCTCCACCACCCCAACCGCTCCAGCCTGCTACAGCACCCTGCGCTGCCTGCTTAAACCAGCAGAGAAGTGTATTTAGGAAAAGCAGGGATCCCAGCACTGAAATCCCACTGTCTGGTGCGACCCAACTCTGCCTGCTGCGATGGGCAATGCTGCCTGCGCCTGGCCGTATGGGCGCCCGGAGCTGAGCCTCTGCCCGCTCCGTGCCGAGATGGAGACAGACCTGGCACAGGGAGAGCGTGTGCTGTGTTGGAAAATGCTGACAAATACTTGGGATTGACCGCAGGGGTGGCGGCAACAGCGGCTCATCCGTCCCTTAGAGCAGCCGGCCCCCAGGCCATGAAACCCCATCCACAAGCTGGACAAGGTCCATCTTTAAGTTGGTTTCTTACTGCTCAGACCTGATCTCCTTGCTTTGTAGAAACCTCTTCCCTCGTTCCCACTGGTTTCGCTGCTCATTTGTGCTTTGACAATTACTTGCCACAGGTCTTCTCCATCCCAACAGCTTCTAGCCCCGCAGTACCCTCTAGAAGGGCAGCCAGGCTTCCACCTGCAACCCCCAAACCCCCCAGCCTGAGCACCCCAGCAGCAGGCTCACCCCCCCAGCCAGCACTATCTCCCCACCCCTGCCAGGCTCGGGGTGCTCCACCACCCACCCACCCACCCATCACCACGCTGTTGCTCCCATTCTTGACAGAAATCCACCCCCTGCCCACCCCAAACTGAAATTTCTGCAGAAAACCTGTAAAGGGCATTTTCCACCAGAAATCTGTTCCAGCAGAAGCCTGCCTGCTGGCTCAGCCTGCTGTCTTCCCCGTGCCGGGCTGTGTCCCCACGGGAGCCACTCTCTAACCGTGCCCCCCCCCGTGCCACCCTGGGGTGGCCGAGGCAGGTTCTGCAGGAGGAGACACCGGTGGCTTTTTTGGCACATGCCGTCAGCGACACAGACCCCTCTGGCAGCCCAACGTCCTGGCCGTGGCCACGTCTGCAGAGTACCTGCCTCCAGGCACAGCTACCAGCCACACCATGGCTCTTCCAGCACAGCTGGAACCCCCCCAAACCGCTCAAACCCAGACCACCCCTCTGCCGTGCCTTGTGCCACCCTTCCAACAAGCCCTGGCCAGAACTCGAGGGCTAATTTTTCAGCATCTGGCCTCTCCCTGCCAAAAACCTGGCAATAGAAACCCACCCATAATTTGAGGTCTTCGCCTTTTTGAAGCGAACAGTCGTTGGGGGAATGGAAATCTCCGCTGACCCACCGGAGAGGGGGCAAAGCCGGCCACGGCGGCACAAACCGCAGTGCCCAGCCTGCCGTCTGCCTGGCACACGGCTCCCCAGGGCTGGGTGCCCACGTTTGCTTTGGGACCGAGCGGACCTTTCCACCTTCCCTCCAAGTTCTGGAGCGAAAATCCTGAGCCCCTGACCTGCCCGGAGGAGCAGGAGGGAAGGCAGGGCTCCCCACCTCGGGAGCCAGCGCACAAGTCTCTCCTCTCTCAAAGTGCTCCCACTCCTTCATTAGCTATGCGGCAGAGCTGGAGAGCACAGTACGTTTCCCTGCCTTTCTGGAAAAGCCAACAGATGACATGTTTTCACCAACACCTCCATAAAGGGCCAGAAATAAAACAGTCTTTCAAACCCAGCTGAAGAAAAGAAAATCCAGCTGCACAGAAAGGGGCCGGGGGAGTTTCTCCCCTGCCTTCGGAGCTATGGGAACGTGGCTCCGGTGCCAGGGAGCCCTTGGTGCCAGTGGGAGGGAGAGCTCCGTGCCCCATCGGCCTCCGCCTGGGAGGCTGGGTACCAGCGCCGCCTCATCCCCTGGAAGGAAGGTGCCCGGGAAGCAGGACTTCTATGAAAGAAAGCTCTGTGTGGTTCATTGAAGCTCTCCTTTAAGGACAAATAAAAAACAAATTCAAAAAAACCCCACAACATTTTCCAATTTTTCATTGATATTTTCAGTAGCTTGCTATTTCTTTTGAAAACATTTCTGACTGCTCTCTAGGCCAAAAAGGACCCCGGCTCTTCTTCACGCTCCTGGATCCCACCCGAGCAGTTCCTTACGCGAGGCTGGGGGGTCACTCGTGCCACCGCCTGCCCACCCTCGGGCACCTCCACGAAGCCCCATCGCGGCCCAACGCTCCCCTTGGTCTCCCATCACTCTGGGGGGACTGGCTCGGGTCACCCCTTGCTGGAGTAGAGAAGGGGCAGGCAGGGCTGGTTTGGGAGGGCTGGAGCCCCGCCGCCGGGATCACACACGTCTGTTCGGATGCGCTCTGCCCAGCCTGTCCTCCCAGGCAAGAAGGAGTCACCCCAGAGCAGCGAGACCTTGACACCCCCACAGCCTCACACTCTCCCTGGGGGATGAAGCCCCCGTGAGAGCGGTGACGGATGCCTCAGAGCTGACCCCATCCCACTGAAGCAAACCCTGTGGATGTCACGGCACCTCCCGCTGCCAGCCCAGCCGCCCTGCAGGATGCTGGAAACCAGACTTCTCCAAGAGGAGCCAGCCAAAGCTGGTGGGACAACCGAGAAGGATGCGGTCCTTGCTGTCGGTGCCATCAGCCTGGTATCCGCCGGGGACCACGCAGAGGGGCGGCTGACCTTTGCAGCGTGGGCAGGTAGGCGGCATTTTACACCCCGCGGTCTTAACTCATCCTGTGAATAACGGTGAACAGCTCGGCAGTCCCCTGCAGAGACCGTAACCGCCCGGAGCTGCCTGGTTACCCAGCGTGGGCAGAAACCTCCTTCCCCAGAGCAGCGCTGGGCTCAGCCTTTGTGAGACAAACCCCAGCTCTTCCCCGAGCTGCCTGCCTTGCCCGCAGAGAGCTCTCCCTGCCTCCCACCCGCTGCCGGCACCCGCACCCGCACCGCAAGATGCCGGCCACCGGCACCCAACAGAGTCTTACATCTTTAGTCCGATCTCTCCGTGCAGGGGACAAGAGGCTTTACAAGAACACAGCTTACGTTTCATGAGATGCTTACAGGTCACGGGGGAAGCAATTATCTTCTGGGAACTCAAAACCCGGGTGGCAAAAGCCTTTAGAGACAGGATAATCCTGTTTCCTGCCACAAGCCGAGAATGGAGGAGTTCCAGGACTGGGGAAACCAGGATGGGGGACAAGAGGTTTCCCCATGGGTGGCCATCGGGTCCCTGGGACACTCAGGGCAGGAGCCTCTGCCAAGCCTGGCGCTGTCCGGCTGCCTGCAGCCTCCTCCAACCCTGCATCCCACCACCCGGCACATCCCCGGCGGCAGACACCGCGAGATGGCATCACCACTCTGTGCCTCCCCTGGGGACGCGCCCACGCGGGATGGCTCCTGCCCACCACCCATCACCAGGGTGGTGGGAGCCGCGCCGGCCCCCCCAATCCATGCCAGCCCCCCCCCAGTTCACGCCAGCCCTGCTCAGGGTGCCCTGCAGAGAGCTGCAGCAGCCTGTCCCGCGAGCGCTACGCCGTGCTCCAGCTCTCCGTCGGAGCTGGTAAACAGCAAGGAAATGTGAAGAACGACGGTTCTCTTCACCACGGCAGTGCGGAGGGGCTGATGTCCCTCTGTGCCCCCCAGGGTACAACCACACTGCAGGGACAGCCTGCCCCAGCAGCCTCCGAGCACCAAGTGGGAAAGCAGCACATGCGGATAGAGAGGGAGGCCGTGGAGTCTCCGAAATTGGTGGAAGAAGGCTGCAGAGCTCTAGTCAGGTAAAAGGGCCATCCGAGATTCCCACCAAGACCTGTGCAGGCCCAGGTACCATTAAGGGCACGGAAAGAACAGCAAGAAATGGATGTTCATCACACGGACAGCACAATACAAACAACATACTTTTTCATACCGCATAGCTAAACAGAGAAACTTTCTGCCACCCGCCCCAGGATGCCGCAGATGCTCACGTTTATCTGATTCAGAAAGCAGTTTGAAAAGTCTGTAACTGGGAAAGCTATTTAGTACAGACAGCCCCTGGAGCCCCAGTCAGTGCTTGCCAGAGGGCTGGAGCACGCCCGGGGAAGGCTCAAAGCCTCGTCCTGCCTTGCCAGGCGCCCGCTGGGCACTGCACTCCCTGGACCCACCGCAGCCAGCACGGCTGTTGGCACGGCACACGGCCGCAGGGAGGGGCAACCGGGCGACCCCCGACGTGGGGTTTGTACCTGGGTCGCACACCTACCTACGACGGTGAGCACGTCCTTCTCGATGTCAGCCCTGATGTATATCCGTCCCCGACGCTCGGTGTGGTCCGTCCCGCACAGACTGGGGACGTTCATCACGCAGCGCTTGTGCACGTTCATCATACAGGCTGCGGGGCGGAGAGAAAGAAAGGGACACTCAGCACTCCTGTCACTCCTGCCAAAGCTCTCGGGGTGTTCAGAGGGGATGGAAGGGGGAGAACTTGTCCTCCTTTTAAACGGGGATGTTTGTGAGGGATTCTGGGATGAACATGCAGCAAATGGATCTTCAAAGGCAGCCAGAGACTCTGGCAGAGCCCTGTCCGGGCACAGGGACCCGCCACCACCAGCGGTTCTGGGTCCTGCCTACAGCGATTACAGGGCTTTTAGCCCTCACTCTAATTACTTGAGTTTTGCTGATTTATCAAACTTCTCTTCCATCACACCCATGGGGCAATGCTGAGCATTCAGCTGGATTCACCAGGAGGTGACAAGGGGCATTAAAAGTTACCTGCATATGTGTATACATATGTACATGTACAAAAATTTATATATAAAAAATGTAAATACATATATAAAAATATATATTGTAAAGAAATTCATTTCCACTCGGTAACATTTTGAAAGTGATAATGAATACACTGTTCTCACAACAGTCAGCAAGCTTCTATATTTATGAGAAAGCCAGCACATGGTGAGCAGCAGAGTATGCTGTTCCCCGCAGACAGCCTAAGCACGCAAGCCGACGCTGTGTATTCGCAGTCCTTTTAAATAGGAACGTGCAAGATTAACTTGGAAAGTAACTGATCTCCCTCTCCATCCCCTCCCTCTTCTCTCGTCCCCCATTTCCTCCTCTCTGCCCAATAATTCCCCGTGCCGGGGTCAGGCCTGTGCAGACCCGAGCACTCTGGCTGTGTCACCGTGGCTGTCGCCGCCACGGCCACAGGGTGTCAGTCGGAGCCGGCGCTGCAGAGAACCCAGAGCTGGAGATGATGCTGCAGGGGGATGCGGGCAGAATCCCCCCGCCGCTGGATGCCTTTCCCTCCCCTCCGCCTGCAGGACTCACAGGGGGTCCCCACGAGAGGTGAGAAGGTGCCCACTCGTGTCCGGCCCCCCGGGCGCCAGCGGCGTGCTGCGCGCCGGTGGCAGAGGGGAGATGGTCTTGGCGTGGGTTGGGAGCCCCTGCCCGGGCCCTCGAGGTGGCAGAGCCCCCCCACCGGGTGCCAGAGCCCCCCGACGCTGCGACCGCAGCCACCGGTTACGCCACTTACTGTCACATTTCATCCCCTGGTGAATAAGCCCGTACAGCAACGACCCGCAGTGGTCACAGAAGGTGGGGCTGGAGTACGTGTGGATTTTAAATTTGTGTTTGCTCCGGGGATCCTAGGAGGAAAATAAAAGATAAAGATTATAAACTTGCATCAAATATTGGCAAGGCACCACCGCTCTCCACATTTCACATGCCAGCTGGCTTCGGAGGTGCTGTTAATGGACTTCAGTCAACTGCCACCGACTGATGTGGACCTTTTCCAACAGTCGCCAAGATCCAGCTTTATTACTCTTTATATGTGTTGCCATAACAATGAAAAAGCAGTGCATTGGCTTGTCTGGGGATTTATTGTTTTTTAAATAACTTGGTCTTAGCATAGAAAACACCAGGTGAAATTGGTACATAAGAAGCAACATAAGGGCTGGACACTACTCAACTTCCACGTCAACCCAGTGGGGCAAAGCAGAAAAAACCACCCATGATTTCCACCTATATTAAGACTACCCAGTAAACATCTTTGGGCTCTGGTACCAACCCCTCCCTGGCATGCTCCTAGGGAATCAAGCTGCTGAGGGTATAATTTAATATTTTGAGCTTTCTTAAAACCAATGGCAGGCTTTTCTGCAACAGCGGAGTACACAGAACCAGGAAAGCCCAGTTTATCCCGGACACTGGCTGCAGTCTTGCAAACAGGCACCTTGCAAACAGGGCTCCTGGACTCTAACAAGGGTCTACAGAAGTTAAAGCCAAACAAATTCAAATGAGAAACAACTTCTCAACAGGGAGACAGCATCAACCACTGGAACAAATGACTGAGGCAGACCAAGGATTTGGTATTTCTTGGTATCTTCCATGCAAGACAAGACAATACTGGAAGCCCTACCAAACCTCGGTTATTCGGCTCAATACAAAGCATCTTTAAGACAACACAAAGTTACGCAGGAGATGAGACAACAGACCGTCTCCTGCCGGCCCCAAAGCAGCGCAGCCAGCATTGGCTGAAGTGCTGCGGTTCCTGGAGAAGCTGGGGCAGCAGGCGCAGAGCCCCAGCAGCAGCCGCCTACTCAGTGCCCTGCCCCGGGAGCTGCAGAAACCCCAGTGCAGGGGCAGGGACGTCACCGCCGGGACCACGCCGGGACCACGGGCACGCCGGGGCAGAGCCAAGGCCGATGCTGGGGCGGGCAGTGCTGTTCCTGCAAGAATCGCCCAGAGCATCACGGCTTTGCGGAGGAGGGTGCTGGGGCTGCCTGCCTGGGCGCTCAGCACGCTCGGTCGCAGCACGCACAGAGGGAAGGGAGAAGACTATGGCAAGTAGCAGCTGGGTTAATTTCATCTCAGGTTAATTGTTTAAGGGTTAGGGATGAGGCATAGCTCCTGGCTTGGTCATTTGAGCTGACTGGCTTTTTAATGGCCTGGAAAGGTGCCTGGGCATTAGGAAAGACGCCTTTTCAGGGCACTGCAAGCTGAGTAAATAAATAAAGAGTGGAGTCAGAACCAAGCTATAACATAGCTGCCAATACATTACCTTCCCTTGAAATTAATTTTCCTACCGCTATTGCATTGAAGCTTTCGGTTGCATTCATCACTAATATTATACATTATTACTTCACAGCATCCCAGATAACTTTAGTGATACCAGAAAAGTGGACAATTTACGGAGCTTCATTTAATTCAATCTGTTAAATGCAAGGGATTAGGTACGTGCTTCAGCAAATGTATTGTACTTGAAACTGAAATAACTCACGTTCAACCCTAAGCAAACCACTTCTAGATACAGAGTGCAACGTGCCTCCGGTAGCTCGTGTGTCAGCTGTGTCGCAGGAAGGCTGAGAGGACGAGGGCTCGCGATGACCCTGTCTCCTGGACACCCCCAGCTACCAAAGAGACGCTTCTTTAAATGACACTGTACGTTTGAAAGCCTTTTGTATCCCCCGGAGATACAAGAGAGCACAGAAAACTTAAACCTGGATTTTAGGCTAGAAGAGGAGGCGGCGGGGTGAGGAATTTCCCCCTGTGAAAGCTTCAGGCAGGCAGCTGGGGCTTGGCCCGGGCTTCTGACGGCAAGCGTGGCACCGCAGGCAGGGCAATACCCGGCACTGCTGCCCAAAGCGCGAACAGACACCACGAAAAGCCCCCGCACCTTTTACAGAGGCTTGCAGCGTTCGTCAGATCCTTCCAGTGGACGCCCTGTAAGCCCTTGAAAAGTTACCCTGCTTGATTTTATAACCCGAACTCTGTACAGCAGCTCAGGACCGTCTCTGTGAGCAGCTCTGCCTGTACGACACAGAGCTCTTTAATCGGCGTGAACCGGCTCCCCGCACCGCCCCGGCAGCCGAACGCCTGCGGGCACAGCGCCAGCGCCCACAAGCCCCCCAGTACGCGCGCAGGAACGGCTCGGGCTGCCTCCCTGGAGACGAGGTACCCAAGAAAACGTAAAACTTTCTTTTGCTGCTGTCCCAGGAGAAAGGAGGTCTCTGGCCGGCCAGCGGGACACTGAACCACGCATCATCCCACTGAGCCCCCCCGGGCACAGCACCCACCCCTCCCGCCGCACCGCGCTGCAGGGGCGGGCAACCCGGGGATGCTCGGGCATCGGCCCACCACCGCCGACCCTCCGTCGGCAGCAGGACGAGGGCAGGGGGGGCACAGGGGCAGCTCTAGCAGAAGCCACGCGTCAGTCAAACTCCAGCGTGTGGCACGGGGAGGAATCGCCCCCGAGTGCTCCAGTTTCTGTGTTCCCTTCTAGAAACAGATATTCCCGTTCAGGCAAATGAAAGCTTTAGTCATTCATAAAAAAATACAAGCTTAATGCAAAATGAGACAATTTCCACTTCATACAAAGGATGTTGAATTCCCACTGGAACCGAGAGTTAAAAAAGCCAGAGCTAGAACAGCAAAGCGTGCACCGAGCAGCGCTGCGGCAGCACGAGCGCGCTGGCACAGGGACGGCTGCAGCTTTCCAAACCGCTCCCTCAGCATCCCAGCCCCACGAGCAGGCACCCTCCCCTCGGAGGGAGCCGGATCCCTCGCGGGGGCACCTCAGGCTTCACCTTCTGCTCCCACCCCGGCGAGGGGCTGTTTTGGAGAGACCCAACACCCAGAGGCCAAAGGGTGCGAGGGTGATGGGAGCAGCCAGGCGTGGGGAGGCAGAGCCGCTTCTCCGGCTGCCGGGGCGTGGGGGGGAATCGTTTCACCTTGACCGGTGCTTTAGAAAGTACCAGAAACTGGAAATTCTGGATATCATTTTCGAACAAGGCTGAAGTTGTTTCACAAAGAGACTATTTTTGTACCACAGAGACAGGGATGACGAGATCACTGCGTATGCAGATGCAGAGAGGCTTAAAACAAGAATGGTTAAAAAGAAGTTCGCCAAGAAAAGAAAAGGCACCCCTCCTCCATCCTACCAGCGCAGAGCTATCCCTGAAGAACAGGGCAGGAAAAGCTTTCTTTGGAGCAGAACTGAAAAACGCCATTAGGACTGTTTTACTGCACCGAGAGGCTCTCGCTTCTCTCATTAGCGCTGCCACAGATCTGTCACCCTCCGAGCAGAGGGATATGTGCGTGTCCTGAGGATGTGAGCCCAACTGAGGGAGTCAAAGCGTGAGCCGGGGAGGAGAGGAGCCGCTCTTGACTTAGACCCGGTATCCTGCAAGCACCGACCCATCAGAGGCAGCTGGCTTCTGCTTCTCAACTTGACAGCAGGCTTCTGGTCTGAAGCGAGCCAGGGCAACAGCGCAGCCCTGACTTATTGCAGCCCTGACTTGCAGAGCGAGCCTTGCAGCCGCTGGCATCCCCCAGAACCGCCCTGGCCCCGGCGGTCCCACCGCGGGCACCGGTGGCTGCGCGCAGCCCGCGGCTCTGCGGGTCGGGGCCGACAGCAGCCCGAGCTCTCCTGGGAACGCAAGAAATTTCATTTGTGAGTAATCAGCTCACGGCCTTCAAGGCACTCTGAGCGCAGCCCAGCTGGACCCATATTCAGGCTCAGCAATCACCTGTGCCTTTCTTCAGGGTCATACCCACCACCGAGCTCGCTGAATGACCGCATCGACGTAATGTGCGCTTTCCCGCTGAACCCTGATGGAGATGCTGATGCAGGAGCCACTGCTTACCAATTACGTGCAGGCAGGCAGCCGGTGGCATTGATCAGATTGACAATTTACGCGCCGCTCGTGGCAGCCGGGAACCCGTTTGCTCTTTTGCGGCAGTCTGTCGGGACGGCGCTGGGCAGAGCCTGGTCGGGAGCAGCAAGCCAAGGGGCGAGAGCAGAGCGGGGCGAGCGGGGTGGCACTGGCAACGCTGACGGGCAAGCCAGGGCGTTTTGCTTCAGCTATTTCTCACGCAAAGTCCGTGTCCTGGCAAGGGCAGCAGCCCTGTCGTACCCAGAATTGCAAACGCCGTGCTGGATCCGCCCGGGCTTTTATTTACTTCTGCACTAAATTCAGCTTTGCCCAGCTCAGACGGAGGGCAGGCATCGCCTCTCCCTGGGGCGGGGAGGAGGTGGGAGGCAGAGGGAGGACCAGACCCTTCCTCCGGCCCAGCAGTCTGAGCCATGAAACATTTTTAAAACATGTCCAGCTTGCTTGGACTCATCTCTAAAATAAGTCATGTACGCAAGGCACTGAAGTTTCTTCTGTTTCCTTGTGCAAATAAAACCCGCCAGGCCCCAGCTCCCGTCCCTCTCCCGGCGCACTGCACCGCTTGTCCTTCAGCAGAGTCCGGCCGCCCCGCTCTCCCCAGGGAAGCTGGCAGCCCAGACCTCCACCCCTGGCTGATGCTATTTTAATCCTTTGTACTAACCACATTTGCTGGACTCTACGGAACAGCCACAGAGGCTTGCTCCAAGATTACGCGCCCCTGCTTTCCCCATCTCATTGCAGAGAAAGCTTTAAATTATCTTTTCTGAAGAATTAACACAGTTCACATGAAGAGACTGTTTTAAAGTGAATTTCATAGTAATTTAAGCAGCATAATAGCAGAGCAAATACAACACAGCAACAGCTTACTGTCTGCACCTAATGAAACCCAGGCAGTGGACATAAAACCAAAAACCTCGCACTTTGTTCCCCCATTTCCCCTGGGGAAAATCCCCCCCCAGTATGCAGGAAACAGCTCACAGCAGACACAGAAGTGGCCTGACAGCAACTCTAAAGGTGACGGCGGAGAGAAAAGCCTGTCGTTCCTTCCAGGGACGTAAGAGGCTGGGTCGGGCACATGAACTAGACAGCTCTGGGCAGCATCCTCTTATTGCCAAGTTCTTCTTACTGAAGCCAGGAGGCGGTGGAGGAAGATGAGCTGAAGGCACCGGTGACCACCAGAGATGGGGACCCCAGGCTTTTGGCAGCACTCACCTGCCCTGTCCTGTTCGGGACCTGCAGCCGGGAGCTGCTGCCCTGGGGATGCACCTCCCGCATCTCCCCACCTGCTTGCACAGGGCTGGAAAAACGCCTTTGGTGAGAAAGAGCTCCAAGTCCCAGCAAAAACCAAGCAAGGAAGTTAAGGACCAACCGAACAAGAGTGATGGGTGTTTGTTTCAGTGAAAAGAGCCATGATAAACCCTAGAGACTCCACTGAAAGAAGGTTACACACAAGAGGAAAACACAGGTCCTGTTCAAGGCAAGACATCAAAGGTTTGGGCTATCTTTTCTATCGATATTGTAACTCCATGGAAGCCGGCTTTGGCATGCCACGTTTTCAAGATGATCGACACTGCCAGGCCAGTAAGTGATACCAAAACTATTTTTCTATCATTTACAGTATTACAGCCACAGAAAACCTTGCACAGCACAGGGCCCGACGGCATGGCAGTGCCGGCAGCGGGATGCAGGCAGCTCCTCCGCCCGGACCCGGCCTGTGGAAGGGCAAGCGGTCCCCCAGCACGGCCAGCAACACACCAGCAGCGAACGTGTCTGCGGGCACAAGCATCGCGGCTTGGGCTGCTTCCATGTCAAACACGCGGCCGCAGATAAAACCTGCCCTTGACAGCTTTCCTTGACAGCTTCCAGCAAGTTAATACATTTTTATTGACAAAAGATCTCATCTGCTAGTCAGACAACTGCAGAGGGATATGGATGACAGTTATTCTTCTCTTGCTGCTGCCAACACCGAATAAAATACACTCTCTTACTGAGCAGCAAAAAGAAGCCAAACTCAGCTTTTTTTCCCTGAGCAGCATTAGCATCTCAACATCATTTAGAAATGTTTGTTATCTTTCATGTGCCTTGAGAGTCATTTTATTACAGCGTAAGCTCTCCGTGAGAGCAGGGCTCCCACAGCGCTTTCCCTGCAACTCGGCAGCCTCCAGGTTGCCCGAAAGAGCACAGAGACCCCCTGAAACACCTCCCGCCTGCAGGATGCTTCGTTTCGAGACCCCCCCACTGGCGCCACCCGGGTGGCCACAGCCTGCACCAACCCACGTCACTGCCCTCCCGATAGTTAAACTCTGCACAAACCCAGCTCAGACCCAGCCACCGGCTCTCCGGAGCCACGGGCAGGGCACGGACCCGACCGCCCCCTCCCATCCCCTCCTTTAACCAGAGGCTGCAATCTCAACAGGCGTAACAAGACATGCACCCCCCTCCCCGAGAACACGAGAGAAGAGCTTTTCAATTACAGGGCTGAAGACACGTGCAGGCTGGCAGGAGAAGGAGCTGGGCTCCGGCGGAGCCAGGGAAACACCAGAAGGTGCTGGGAGGGAGCAAGGCAGATACATCTTCATCCCACGGGAACTGTCACCGGCTGCCTGCGCTGGCAGCGACGGCAGGAGCAGCAAGCATGTGCCCTCGCGCAAGGGGCAGATGGCACACCACGAGAGCTGGAGAAGTTAATTAGCAAGACACAAGAAAGCAGCAAGTAGCAGCAAGGCTGTGAAGATCTGCTTATGCACCAAACCTGGGGCATCCCGGAGGAACGTGAGATGCGGGGAAGGGTCGGGGTCCTGCTCTCTAAGGCAGGACCTGGGCGAGAGGGTGCTTGGTGTCTTCGGCAAGGTCCTGGCTCGACGGGCACATCTGGAGGAAGGGAAGGCGGCTGCTCAACCCACCTCCACCCTCGACAGGCAGAGCCTGGCGATAACCCCACGACGCTATCCTGTGCCAAGGGACTACGCAGCAGCAGGCGTCCCTTCCCACTGGAGATAATCCCAGAAAGGAGAAACTTGAAGGAGCTGCCAATTTTCAGGTAGCACAAATGGCATCTTCATTTGTTCTGCTGCTGACATCTCATTGCTAATTGTTGCCAGCCCACGTCTGACCAAACGCTCTAGAGAAGAAACCAAACTTGGGAAAGAGGAGCAACCCCCTTTGCACCCTGCTAGAAGCGTCAGCTTGGGATCTGCTGATGCTCTGCATGAAGGGATAACGACCACGTACTGATGCTGCAGAGACAGCTTCTGACTCTAATAACACCTGTATGACCCACACTCCGTGAAGCGTCTCTCTCCTTCTAAGAGAGAGTGGCAACAATACTTTCTTCAGTACAAACACGCAACTCTGGAGCTTTTCGAAAAAGGAGGAGCCCAAGACGAAGATGAAATGATTCTGCCTCCGGGAAACAGAGCGTGGAAAGACCAAAGGCGCCGTGGTGATAGCATTACAGAAATCCTCTCCTAATGCTGCGAATGGTGGAAAGATTAAACGCAAAATTGAAACGAAGCTACGTGGGCCTGCTACCTTCCTAGAGGAACTCTGATATTTATTAATGCATCCTGATTAGATGACCTTTAACAGGATAATGCAAAGAAGGTCATTTTAATGATTATTTTGTCTACAATTTAAATAATCATGCATTCTACTAATAGCTCTGACTATAATTAGGTTTGCCAACTGGATTACATTACACATGCCTGACTTCAGCTCCTGAAGACTTTGCCGTGTTTCAGAAAACTTCAGCTTGAATGGTCATGCCAGCTCTGCCTCCTGCAAACAGGAGAGCACAGGAGCGTCGGAGCTTGTAATGAAAAACAGCGGAGTTTAACACCGGGCTTGGTGGGTTTGGGCCGACCGTCCTCTCCAGAGCAGCTCACCAGTCTTCAGTTCAGGGATGCTGGGGAGAGACCACAACCTGACAGCACATTAATGGGAAAGCTGTGATGAAGCTCAGACCTTTTGGAGGATCGCAAGCCCACGCAGCCGTGGGAGCCCAGCCCAGCGGTGCGGTGCAGGCAGAGCGTGCAGCCCTCAGCACCAGCGCTTCAAACCGCAGCGCAGCGCACGTTCGGATCAAGTTAGAGAAGTAAGGGGTAAAAACGCCATTGCCCTCAGCTAGCCAGTAGCGTGTAACAGACACGCTGTCCTCAGCAGTGCCGCTGCCCAAAACACAGACCCGCTATCACATCTTCAGCCATCAAAAAAGAAAATCCTGCCATGACTTAAGAGCAATCTAGCATGAAAGCAGCCCTGGTGTCCTCAGTATCAGCATTTATAGCCACAGCTTCATTCTCTATTGCAAGAAGCAATTAATTTTATTTTTTTTTTATTATTTAAGAGGCCCTATCATCGCTGTATAATTAATCCTCCTCTCCTAGATGGAAGACTCCTATTCAGTAGGCTTTGCCAGGTTAAACACACACAGAGTCTCTCTCCTCAAGGAGGTTCAAACACAGCCAGATCAAACAGAAAACTGCTCCAAAGTAGGACTAGTCAATGGTAACAGAAAGAGACTTTGACATTTCACTGCTCTCCGGTTATTTTGTTATGCTCCAAAAAGTGTAAAATGTCAGCCTCCCCCCAGGGTTATCTGCTTGATACATGTACAAGCCACCATCCCGTAACGCACTTAAGCGCATACTTAACTTCAAACAGAAGAGTTTTATTTAACTAATTAGTGTTACTCAGGTGTTTAAAATTAAGCATCCATATATACCATAAGCACTTTACAGGATGCAAAATGCTTTCCTCCTTGATTCTCACTGACTATGAAGTACTACAAAATACAGAGATCAAGGAGCAAACTTAGAATTATTTTTTTCTTTTATGATGGGTTTTTTTTCCCCCCTGGCTCCATGACTAGCATACTAGAATAGAGCAGCTCTGGGGATGAAAAGCAGCAGCCAGCTGGCATTCAAATCTCCAGCCCAGGCTGGGATCTGGCTGGCGCTGCAGCATCTCTCCTTTGCAGCCCCAGCCACAGCAGCCTCTTCCAGCCGCCGCTCTGCGCTGCCCCTGCAGATGCCGAGCACGGGGATGCCATCTCACTGAACAAATCTCTTCCCTCTCCAGCCCAGCAACGTCACGTGGCCCGCTGTAATGACGAACACGCTGCAAGGTTTAAACAAATGCAATAAATTAAACTCATTCTTTCTGCAAGATTTCACTGGATATTAATATTTGTGAAAGGAAAGACAGTTACCAGATTGCTGCACCGACTGAAAAAATGCATAGCTATAATCGTTACAACCTAGATGCTACCAGCGTTTGACATAATTATAGGTCGCTCTGGATTCATGCCATGGTTATTAGCAACAACAGAGCAGAGGAAAACTCGAGCTTTGCATCAGTTCAAAATGAAGTCCTCGGCTTTTTCCCAAAGTCGACAGGACATTGCTGTCTGCTGAAGTAGCTTTCCATCTCCTGATTCAAAGCTCCTTAAGGATTATATTATTATAAGAAGCTTGATTGCCAGTGCAGAAGGAACAAAGTTTGCCCTGCATGCACCCCCCAATCACACCCCAGCTGGCAGTCACGCAGGGCTACAAACCAGAGGGTCTCCCACAGGGCTCTGCTAAATGGCAAAAAAAATCCGGCTACAAAAGGGCCATTTTTGCTCCCTGCTTTAAGTCCCAAGCATCTGCATTCCTCTCTTCATTTTCAGAAATAACGTATTCAAAAACTAATTAATGCCAACTGGGCAGCTTTTACCTGTCTGCTCCATGAGCCACAGTGGCAACTCACTCAGCAGTTAACAGCAAGCAATAGAGAATTCGAGCAAGGGCCTTTACGCGTGCCCTGGTACCGAGTGGCACCTCTTAAAATGTGAAAACTTAAGATTTAATTTAGACCTTTCCCTTCTCAGGCAGAGGCTGCCCACAGCAACCTACAGCTGGCCGCAGGGTGGGAAGAGACACGCGTGGGAGACACCTGCGGGTCAGGGACCAAGGCACCGTGCCCGGGGAGCGGGACCAGGCTGTCCGAGGGTCCTCACTGCTCCTTGCTCGCCCCAGCTTGGACAGGGCTGGCGGGGAGGAAAAAGAAAAGCATTGCATCCACCTTTGGCCAAAACCCCGTGCAGAAAAAGAGGAAGCATCTCCCTGGTACCTGCTGCCTTTCCTGCCGGCTGCGAGCTGCTATCCAGATGACGAGCAAGGATGAGAAAGCAGCGCCCGGGCGGGCAGGCTGCCCGACGCCCGAGCAAAGCTCCGGAGGTGGCATCTGGATCACAGCCATCCCCTGCTCTCCCACTGCCAAACCTCATTTTCCTTGAGCAAGGTTAAGCGGTTTCAGCGTTTCCATCTCCCTCTGCCGCGGTCGCCTTCGCTGGCACTTTTCTGCTACTTCTGCACCGCACCGGGGAGGGTTCCCAGCTCTGCCACCCGAGGGGCACCCGCAGCGCCCAAAGCACCCACCCAGCCGCTCCCGGGGCTGCTGCAGCAGCAGCGAGGGGCCGCTCGCAGCTGTGGGGTGGGGGGCCACTCACCCGCTGCCGTCACCCCCCCGGGTGCCTGCAGCCCCCCAGCCCCCCCGCCAGGGGCTGGGGGCCTGGGGGCTCTGCTCAGAGAGCAGCTCCTCCGGTTACGTTGCACCTAAAGCAGCCTCGTAAGTAAGATTTCATCTCTGCATGCGCAAATATCTAAATGCGTATCTAAACATATATATATTTTGGATACATGACATACACCTCTTGTAGCCTGGATTAGGTCTGCAGGGTGCCAGACCCACAAGTGGATCTTGCTGCCGGTTTCTTTCCGCGTTTTAGATGGCAGAGAATAGAGGAGAGAAGGCACGAGCGTGAGAGCTAAATCCACATGGCCAGAAGGAATCTCACCGCGTGACATTACTTAGCGGCAAAGGTCATTGCAAAACGACTGCACGATGGAGGGAGCCCGACGCACGCCTCGCTGCCCGGCGGGCACAGGGCAGGCAGCGCGGGTGGCAGGGGCTCTGCCACGTTACCCGCAGCCTGAGCATTAGCTTTGTGCAGAGCGACCCGGACACGTGCGTGCGAGCTTGTTAGCTTGCCTGGATGGCCGAACTCAACTCTCGGGGAAGGGATCGCTTTCTACCAACCTTACCTCATTTCTCCATGCCTTCTCCGGTTCTCCCCCTGTTTCAGCAGGCACCCACTGCAAAGGAGCAGCAGCAGAGGCAGTGAGCGAAACTGCCCAGAAAAAGCAGAGGCATGAAGGCAAGTGGTGCAAAGCCACCGCTTCCCTCTCATGCAACTCGTCCCCTTGAGCGACACGCTCCGGACAAACGCGCGGGGACAAATGCCGCATGGGCACAGCGTGTGTGCACACACACCCGCTCACACGCAGACCTTACCCTGCACAGACCCTGAGCGTGCCCCTTTGGCACAGGCTCAAAGCATCCAGAGATGGAGACAGAGGGATGCTTTTACCGCTGTCAAGCCTCATCCCGCGAGCAGAGCGACCTTGACCGCCTGTGCCTCACTCCCTGCCAGCAACACGCTGAGCGGGCAGCTCCTGCCCACGCCTCCGCTGGAAGACCCTGCTTGCTCCACGGACAGCAAAGACCCCAGGGGCTGGTGTCCTGCAGCCCGACACCAGTGCCACCCTGCCACCGTCCTCTCCGGGTTGCTCCACCACACGGAGAAAGGGCCATCGGTGCCGCCGCTGCTCCCACGGAGGCTGCGCAGGACGGAGCTGCAAACACCCGGCTGCCACGGTTCGGGCGGAGAGTAGGGCTGTCGCCCGGCCCCAGGAACAAACCCCACCAACTGCTTTGGGGTCAGCGTGTTCAAACAGGACCCCAGCAGCCTCTCCTGACCTTCAGCGTTACGGACTAAGAGTCTGCAGGACCAGAGTACTTGTGGACGCATTAGTCTCTCTTGGGTTGGCATCTCTACGGCATCTCCTCTTCCCCTCCACTAACTAATTTTTAAGGTTCAATAGCCACCAATACACCACAATTAGCAGTAGCCCCTGTGGAGAAGAAAGCCTTCGGCAAGGAAAGCGATAGTCACGTGCAAAGTGCCCAGGGAGGGGGGATTCAAAAAACCTTGTAATATCTCGACTAATTGTCTGGTGGGAAGTGAAAATAAAACTAGGCTTATCAAACTGTGCACAAGACCAAGTCTGAAAGCATCCATTTTCAGGGCTGCTCCTGCAGCTCCCCCAGCAGCCACATGGGCAGCACACGGGAGCAGGACCCGGGCTGCTGCAGCACTGACCTGGGCAAGCTGGAAGACACCTAGAAGGGCAGCTCAGCCTGGGGGGAAACAGCCAAAAGCTTCATCATCAGCTCGTTAAAACTAACGCTCTGCCAGGCATCCTCTCCGGAGGTGGAGGAGCGCTGTCAGGTAGGCTTCAGCATGCTGGAGGCACCGCGCTGTGGAGGCAGGGCTGGACGGCTGCAAGCACAGATACCCCAAGACATCCAGCATCAGGGGGTCAGCGTCGAAACGGGGTTTTGCACAGGCAGGTCCCTCGATCGGGCACAAGCTGGGCACCGGGATAAAGCCACCGCTTTGCTAGAGCCAGGGTGGTGACCGGCTTCAAGGGTGGCTCTGGGAACGTGGGGGCTGTCGGGTACCATCCCACCCCGTCCCCTGCCCGGGGTCCCCGGCAGCTCTGCGGTGCAGCTGCCCAGCCATTCTTTGGGACCAAAGCCCAGCCAGATTTCTCAGATCCAAACCAGAAATGCTCCAAACCCAGCACGCTCATACAGGAGGAGAAACCAGACAAAAGGGGAAGCCAGCAAGGCTGCCCTCTGCTTTGCCTGGAACAGAAACGCAGTTCTGGCCAAGGATCCCAGACCCCCAGGACCCACGCTCAGCCCTTCCCCTCCACGTCCCCCCAGCCTCTCCCCGCAGCATCTGCCCAAGGGGCACAGGCAGCCCCCGCTCACGACTCCCTGCCCAGTGCTGTACCCGAAAGGGGCCGACCCCCCAGCTCTGCCCCTTCCCTTCGAGCCTCACCACCCCTCCCCAAAAGCTCCCATTTATCAGAATCACGGCACGCAGCCCCGTTTTGGGCAGGGCGACTGACAACGTGTGTTTAGCCTCCACCTTCAGCTGCCTGTTACACTGCCTGCTCCCACCAGTTCTATTTTTATGGGTGAGAGTTGTGGTGCA